>NC_056734.1:411912710-412226460 GCF_019279795.1 Protopterus annectens
TATCACATGTCTACAGTTATTGGATGCACCACATATGTTACATGTTGGGGAGCCTTCAGAACGTATATGTGATGGTGAGGGACATCTGCAACAGGGATATGGTAGCTATGTGGTAGATGTAGTACACATGCCTGCCCACATGAACATGTGTCAGCATCAACACAGCCACACTCTCACAGAGATGCACACACATTGCCACACTTGGCAGGGCTAGGAATGCGACCCATCACTAGTGGGATTTCCATAACACAGTACTGTGCAGGTATTACATGCACCACAGGGGTCATACAGAGGTTATATATGCAAAGGGTATGTGGAGGTGTTTGACATCAGATGGCATGCTTCAGTATGCCAATGGCAGTTGTAGTGAGTGTGAATGTGGTCATACGCATCATACAACACACACACAGATACTGGTGCCAGTACTGACATGCATGTGTGCATTGTTTCATGGGTGTGTTGTGGTTGACGGTGCAAGATGGCTATACAAGGCTAGGTGATGGGTATAACTTGGTATCAGGCCACATGACAGTGGTCTGCATTGTGGCTCAGGGATGTAGTGTTTGGAGTTGCCCACACGGGTGGGTATTGTATTCACCATCCAGTCACCTGGGTGACTATTTCGTGTGGCTAGTGCTGTGCATTGCTTGCCATGTATGCGTTCCTTTGACCATGATATGGACAGTGTCTGGGATGTGCACACCTCCCATATGCATGTACAGTGACATGTGGAACTGTACCTGGGGTGTCTGCCCCATGTTGTGTAGACAGATCATTATCATCTGATGTCCCAGTCCTGGCCTCATGTGGTGGGAACTGTTCATGGACAGCAAGTTGTCCCTGCACCTACCTTGATAGCATGATTCACACACACACACACACACACACACACACACACACACACACACACACACACACACACACACACCTGTCATGTCTGGGATGAGAACTCCTACCTAACTAGTATATTACACTATAGCACTATGCCGTTATAGGATGCGCCACAGAGATTAATGGAGTTCTTCTTCCCCAAAGGTGTATTTCACAGTGAATGACATCAGCAGGATTGCCAAAGTAGGGCATTTGAATTGTAGCGAGTGTGACTAGCCTAAAATGCATTGCTCCTTACACAAACATAGAAACACACACACACAGACACACATACAATTGCCAAGTCTGGCAGTAGAACTCCTACCTAACTATTGTATCACACCACAGCAGTACGCAGTTATAGGACATGGTACAGAGATTACTGGGCTACAAACTTCCCAGAGGTGTATTTCTAGGTGGATGACATCAGGAGCCTTGCCAAAGTAGAGCATTTGAATTGTAGGGAGTGTGACTACCCTAAAAAGCATTGCTCTCTACACAGACAGACAGACACATGCACACACACACACACACACACACACACACACACACACACACACACATACACACACACACACACACACACACACACACACACACTTGCTAAGTCTGGGATTAGAACTCCTCCCTGACTAATTTATCACACTACAGCAGTACGCAGTTATAGGATGTGTTATGGAGATTACTGGGCTACAACCTTCCCAGAGATGTATTTCTAGGTGGGTGACATCACTAGCCTTGCCAAAGTAGAGCATTTGAATTGTAGTGAGTGTGACTACCCTAAAAACAGTACAGAGTCAGACAGACACACATACAAACACACTTGCCAAGTCTGGGGTTAGAACTCCTACCTGGCTAATTTATCACACTACAACAGTATGCAGTTATAGGACACACTATGGAGATTACTGGACTACAACTTTCCCAGAGATGTATTTCTAGGTGGATGACATCAGCAGCCTTACCAAAGTAGAGAATTTGACTTGTAGGGAATGTGACTACCCTAAAAAGCATTGCACTCTACACAGACAGACACACACACAAACACACTCACACACGCAGTTGCCATGTCTGGGATTGGAACTCCTACCTAACTAGTTTATCGCACTGCAGCAGTATGCAGTTTTGGGACATGCCATAGAGATTATTGGGCTACAACTCTCCCAAAGGTGTATTTCACAGTGGATGACCTCAGCAGGCTTGTCATAGTAAGGCTATGGGGAGGGCAGTGTGTGTGCTTGGGCAATAACCCATTCATCTACAGGTTGACACACCACATACGGGCACACACAAGTTCATATTTCACAGGTACATGTATACAACTGCTAGATGACTTCTCCCTTGTACAGTCATGTTGCACAGCTAGCACATGCACCACATAGTCTGTAATGCTGACAGATACTGGTGGCTAGTATCTACAGTGAGTGACATCTGAACCTCATGTTGTTGTGGTCCTTTGGCTGTGTGCTAAGTGGGACAGGCCTGGATGGCTCCTTGTCACAGTCACCCTCTTCCACACATCTATGTACATCTACCTTTGGCTTATTATAGTGTGTTGTCCTTAGATATATGTCCGTATTCCTATCCAATGTGTGTGCAAAGCATGTGTGGTGCATACTGAGGAGTGTCTGCACTATCATCTGCGACTGCCAGATATGTCTAGTCCACTGGTGTTGCAGACATGGCCTTCATGTGTTTAAGTGTGTGAGCATGCCCAGTATGACCTTTCAGTATGTTGTTGACTGACATTGCCTTCATTTCTCTAAGTGTGTAAACATGCCCAGTATGCCTGTCAGTACTGAATGTGTGGATCGAGTCCAGGTAGTTTGTACTGCAGTGCCGACCATTGTGTTGTACACCTACAGGTAACATACTGTTTCTGCAGGGTATCCATTGATCATTTGGCATTGACTGTTTAGGATGGGGGGGCACACCTGATTATTTCTACATTTCTACACAGGATTGAAAGGGAGCACACCTGACTGTTACTACATTTCTATGTAGAATGGGGTGGGGCACACCTGACTATTTCTAGATTTCTACACAGGATTGGGGGGCACACCTGACTGTTACTACATTTCTACGTAGGATGGGGGGGCACACCTGACACTTGTACACATTTGCTATGACTGTACTGTTATGTCAGGTACTCCATTTCATTCTGCAGTTTTACCTATCATGCTGACTAGAGGCATACCAGTGTACTACAGATCCTAGCTTTCATTTATCTACATATTAGTTTCTGACTTCCTACCCTTCACAACTAATGTCCCACTGCCTGACCTGCTGTAGTCTGTCTGTCAGTGTAGGCCTGGGGTTGGGTTAGCCAAAGGCATCCTTCAGAGGCCATAGCACAGCCTTTGTGTTTGCTTACACCTGTCTGCTGGCTGTGACTGTTGTTGGGTATGTGAACCCCCTTGACTGGCATGTGTGAGTCACTTACCTTGTGGGTGTTCCAGTATTGAGGGTGGTGCTGCAGGGCTGCCTATGTCGGGTACACATAGTACACTCCCTACACAATGGTTGAGCACAGGTAGTGTAATGTTTGGCATCACTTTTACTGTATGTATGTGAGAGTCAGAGAGAGGTGTTATTCCCTGGGACCCTCCTGTGTTAGTGCATGTGCTTTGCATTGCCTCTTTGTCACGGCCAGGGCATATTGGGCACACCTCCTTCTGTCTACTCGGGCAGGCTCGGGTTGTTCCTTCTCTGAATCACTCTGTGCCTGTGCAGGCCTTGGCAATGTTGTGGGACTGTGTGGCCCTGCCCCGTGCTGTTCCTGCTGCAGCTGTTTCCACAGGATCATATTGTGTAGCATGGCACATACGAGGACAATGTGGGTACATGTAGCTGTGAGTACTGCAATGCTCCGCCAGATGTGTCCAGGCACCAGAGCCGTGACTTGAGCATCCCAAACACACAGTCTACTATAATTCTGGTCTGTGAGTGTGCCTCATTATGGAGTTCTTGTTCGGGTGTGTGTGAAATTCTGATGATTTTCATCAGTTATGGCTCCAGTGCGTATCTAGCATCCTCCACTAGGTGACCGTGAAGGATGTCCCCACTGGCAAATCTCTGGTAGAGTTGCATCAGATGCCAGATGTGGGAATAGTGATAGCTTGCAGGGCAGCCAGCACACACATTCATTATTATGCCCTGGGCATCGCACACGACCTGGCAGTTGATGGAGGGGAAGCCCTTGTGGTTGATGTAGACCCTACCCCGCTCACCGGGTGGGGCTTTGATGCATATGTGCATGCAGTCTATAGTGCCCAATACCTCAGGGTATTCTGCTATTTGGTGGAACAGTTGCATATTGCTGGCCAATGCCTCACGGGTACTGGGGAAATATATGTGCTCACCGACATGTACTGTCATGGCATCCAGGAACTGGTGGAGTACCCTGAATGCTGATGCCTGTGAAATCCCCATCATATCTCCATTTGGCCTTTGGAAGGTACCTGTAGCTAGTATTCTTAGGCCTACACATACCTTGGTATCCACTGGGATGGGTACCCCTCTGTTAGTTCTGTGTGAGGCGTGGCCAGCACAGCTCAACAATTTGCTGTAGGAGGTCCCTGTCCACCCTGTAGTGCTCTACTATCTCCAGTTCATGTAAGACCCTGGTAGGTTACCCTGGGTATATACACTCTTCTCCGTCTTCTCACTGTGGGTTGGTTGACAGCATTCACATCCTCACCACCCTCAGCCTTGTCCACAAGTTGTTGTATGATAGCTATTGCAGCCCCTATCATTTTGCTGTTGTGAGTGCTAAAAGTTCCCCACTTGTTTACACCGGTGGTGTAGAGTGTGTGAAAAACCAGAGGGGAAGGTGTTTGCATAGTTTATAGTGGTGTTCTGGGCTGGGCTGCTGCCTGTGTAATTTGCTGATTCTGATACATTTCACCTGCCAGCTATGGTAGTTCTCCTAGATTACTTTCCTACTGCTGTTTTCCTTTCCCATTACCTTCCTGTTTAAGCCCAGGGGTGCACCACGCAAACAGAGTGCTCAAATGTGCACAGAGCTGCTATTTCCTGGTTTAACTTTTTTTTAAACCTTTAAAATCCAATGTGTGGAGCGCATACCCGCTTAGGCAATGTAAAGAGTGCTAGGCAGAGTCAAACACATCCCCTTGCTTATCTGTGCTTAGCTAGGAGCAACCCTGAGCCACAGGGCTCCAATCCCCTTAAAGTATGCCTGATAACCCCCCTATGATGTCAGCTAACTCCTAGGCTTGCACCAAGCTATTCCTACTCTTACACTGTTGGGACCTGACAAGCATGCTGGGGAAAACTGGGATTCACTATTATTCCCCTCATCTGCATAGGATTGCCCGCTAATGCATAGTTACATGTCTCACACTGAACCTCCCCCTTAGCAACCACTACTCACTTGCCATGTTGTCATCTGCCTGCCATTGACTTTCATGGCAGAATAGTGGTTTTAGTTAGAATGCTTATTTTAGGTTTATTTACATTGTTTGCAATGTCAATGGCCTTATACTTTGCCACTGGCATGCTTCCTGAGTGATACGCAGCCTTTATTTGGAGCTGTCACGGCTCCGTTTTGGATTTTGGTTTTGGATTTTGCAAAAATGTACTTGTTACTAACTGAGTACATTTCTGCAGATTGCACTAGTCCTGCACGGCTGGTTGCAAGCCTCCTGGATCACAAATTCACATCATTTGCATGGATTTCTCCTGCAAATGGGGTGATTTGCATACAGGAGCTTAGTCTGTGCAGGACTAGTGCAGGAGCGCTCTTGCAAGATCCTGCAGGCTGTTCCTGGATCGCAAGGCAGACATATTGCCTGCTGGAGCTCCTGCACTAATCCTACATGCCGTGCAAGGCATAGAGAATCCGGAGGTTATTGTAACACTACCACTACAGAAGACAGACTCAGATACACATGCATGCAGCTACATAAATGCACAACAGTAAAGCTTTCCCCTTATGTAGCCCTTACTCTAACCCTAACCTGACCTACAAACACTAACTCCAAACCACTTACCTCTGTCTAAACAAATACAATAAAATGATCTCTTGATATTATGATACTACAATTCCCATTCTTGACATTCTGAACTAGAGAGAGAGAGAGAGAGTGAGACAGAGATAGAAAGAAAGGGATGGATCTAGATATAAAATATCAACATATGTATAACTTCAGATATCTAACTTACTAACTATATATATATATATACTTGCTTAGAGGAAAAACAGCTCTTATACTTACTTTCCGTACTTGTCTAGAGGAAAGTAGTTTTTTTCTTATTCAGGCATGTCCAAGGTTCAGCTCCCAGTGTTCTCTCCTGTCTATCTGATGAATCTGGGCATCTTGGGGCAATGTAGCAATTGCCTCATGTACACAGACAACCCTCTCCTCCTACCACCAAACACCTCAACCTGTGAGAGATGCACTTATCTAGCCAAACTGGAGGTAAAGCTCTCTCCAACCAAGACTGAACTTGACAGTCAAGAGGAGAAGGTAAACCATAATACACTCATCACATAGTCCCAATAAACCTACACCACCAAAATCCACACATAGAAACACAGAAACATTCACCGAGGGTCTCAATAATAATCTGCTCAAGCAACAGAGACCTCCAAAGCAGAAACACAAGCAACCTCCACCCTGCAATACAACCCAAATGACACATAGCCCACAGGCTCAATGTGCCATTCAACCACAGCCCATAAGGCAAAACAATGTACCCAGCACACTAGTCATAGGTGACTCTATAGTCAAGCAAACTGATGTTCCACTCACCAGGCTAAACAAGGAGAAGGTTACTGTTCACTGTCTGTCGGGTGCTAGGATCTGCCACATAACCCACACACTCAGGTCACTCCACAACAAGCACAAATATGACTCTGTCATTGTCCATGTAGTTGTGAATGACCTGAGATGTACCTCCCTGGACTACATGAAAAGAGACATGGAAGAGCTCTCTGATCTTGTAGCCCAGGCATGTATGATCCTAGCCCTGAGTAACATTCTGCCATCGCCAAGAATGATACCACACTACAAGGACAAAATGATTGACTTCAACAATTGGCTAAGCTTCTGGTGTCACTCTAAGGGGATCCAGTATCTGTCTGCCTGGGATGACATGGTCAACAGACCATGATGATTTGTCAGAGATGGCCTGCACATGTCACCCCTGGGATTCCAGATACTGGCTAAGGCTCTTGCTTCCCCTATAGTGCCTTTTTTAGGCAAGGTTCAAATGACAAATTCACCACCATAACAGGAACAGACAAGCAAAAACTGAGGGTAATGCTACTCAACGCTAGAAGTCTAAATCTCAAAATGCACTCCCTCGAGGCACTCCTTAAAATGGAGAACATTGATATCTGCAATGACTGACACCTGGTTCAAGGCTCCAGAGAGCACCCCTGCATTACCAGACTATAACTCATATCACACTTTTCGGCCACCTAACCTGGACTGGAATACCAAAGGTGGAGGTGTGTCCATATTCATTAAGGATATCCACACCTCCAGGCTAGTTGCTCAGCATAATGCATCCGAGGTTATCCAAGTGCAACTAACTCTGGGCAAAACTGCAATCCAAATTGTAGCTTGCTACAGATCCCCCACCACTCCCCAGGATTCCCACTCCTCTTTTCTTGATATGCTGGAAATATTAGGGTTCAACCAAACACCCTAATAATGGGCGATTTCAACTACCCCACCATTAACTGGGAAAACTACTCATGTACCAATTCCTTCACTCAACACTTTCTGGACTTCATAAAGTCCAATGCCCTGGATCAACTTACCCACAACCCCACCAGGGGCAACAATATCCTACACCTAGTCATTACCAACATGAGTGACCGGTGTTCCACATCTGAAGTCAACTCCTTGTTGGTCAGATCTGACCATAAGCTAATCACCCTAGATATCCTCATCCTGCCCCCACCCCTCATTAAGGAAATCATGGTAAAAAATGTCTCCAAAGTCAACTTCATGCTTCTTAAGACAGAAGTGGCAAACTTCATGACACCCATGCAGATGGACAATACAGTTATGACTGCTGAATCCTACACAGATGCACTCTATAAGCACTTACACGAGTGCATGGACCATGCTATCCCAAACAGAACCAAGATGCTAATCTCCAAAAAAAGGAAGCCAATCTGGCTGTCTCCTGCCACAGACAAACTCTGCAACAGAAGGAACAAACTGTTGCAAAAAAGAGTAAAATCCCATGAGTGGAGGAGTTCCCTGGTCAGCCTCAGTAAGAAGCTGAGATCCCTTATAAGATCCTCCAAAGCTAGCTACGAAAACAAAATCACCACTGATCCTAGGGACAACCACAAAGCATTCTATAGCTATGTCAAGAATCTCAATGGCAACACCTAGATCTGCTCTGGGTTACAGCACAATGGAATGAAAATTACAGAACCAAATGATATTGCCAATGTCCTGGCAGATAGGTTCAGTGCTAACTTTACCCCCCTTTCACTCCCTAAAGGGCCCATATCTATACAGGAAGAATGCAGAGTCCCTGCAATCACAACTACACAGGTAAAAGCTGCACTCTCTAAAGCCAAAAACACAGCATACATGGGACCAGACAATATCCCAGGCTGCGTTTTACATGAACTTCAGAACAAACTGGCTCCCCACCTAAACACCATGTTCAATCATAGTCTCACATCAGGCTTTGTGCCCACTGAATGGCACACAACAACAGTTATCCCACTGTACAAAGGAGGAGTCACCACTGATCCCGGGAACTATCTCCCTATTAGCCTGACGAGCCTGGTCTGTAAGGCCATGGAACATATCATCATAGAACTCATAAACAAAGACATTGGTAACCTCCAAACTCTGGACCCCACCCAGTTCAGGTTTGTGAAAGGCAGATCATGCCTCCTGAGGCAGTTACCAAAGCTGTAGATGAGGGTAAGGTGGTTCACACAGCCTATCTTGACCTCGCCAAGGCTTTTCACATCATCCCCCATTCAGGAATTATAGCTAAACTCACTAAACCAGGTATAAATCCCTAAGCCACAAGATGGGTTGCCAATTGGCTCACTGACAGAACCCACACTGTAAAAGTTGCAGACTCCAAATCTGACTTCAAACCACAGGGTTCAGTCCTGGGACCTCTCCTGTTTGGTATTTACTTCTCTGAAGTACAGGCTAACACAGAAGACCTTTGGCTAACAAAGTTCACAGATGACTGCAAACTAGGAGCCATACATGAGTCCCCAAATGATGTAGACATCCTACAGAAGGGCCACACTGGGGCAGATGCCTGGTGTCAGAGCCATGGCCTCAAACTGCCAAAAAGTGCATTGTCATCCCCTTTGGTAAAAACTCTGTACCCATGAACTACCACATAGGCGGCAGTCAACTTAATGCCGAATGTGTGATAAGAGACCTGGGGACCCAGGTGGACAGTAGTCTTTCCTTTGATAATCACATCACCACAGTAGTCAGGAAATCCTTCTGCGTGGCACACCTCATTACAAAAGGGTTCTCATCTAGGAAAAAAGAGGTCATTGTTCCCCTTTACTCGACACTCATTAGACCCATCATAGAATACAATTCCCCTTTTGGAATGTACCTCACAAGACATTTGCAGCAGCTGGAAAGGCCACAGAAGCACCTCACAAAAAGAATGACTGGCCTAAAACAGATGCCCTACACTAACCGTCTCAAAAAACTCCAGCTTTACTCAATAGCATATCACCTACTCCGAGATGATCTCTGCCTAACATAAAGCTATATCAAACCCAGAGCTGTTGGACATGCTACACCTAAAGAAATCCCAATCCCTCCGAGCTACAAGCTCTAGGGACCTAAACCTTGTCACCACAATAAACAGGATATGCTGGAGGGATAGATTCCTGTCCCAGAGATTTCCCATACTCTGGAACAAGCTACACATCTATGTCAAGCAAAGTTCCTCATTAGCACTCTTCAAAAAAATCTTGATAAGTGGATGGGAAATAGGAAATACACCCCGGCGATTACTTCTGTGGCTCTGCTTTAACAGGAGCACAGTAAAATAACTTTCTTGGGTGGCGTAAGCCAGGGAACCTTGTTGGCTAGGCTTAATTAGGTCCTTGGGCCAGTAGCCTAGTACCTACCTATGAACCTATGAACCTATAAATATATATATATATATATATATATATATATATATATATATATATATATATATACACAGACACAGACACACACACACACAAAACAGACACACACACACACACACACATATATATATATATATATATATATGGGTCACTGTCACAATGCCGAAACGCAGTTTATCGAAACTGTGTTTTGTTGGACATAATTTCGCGAAAGTGCATTTTATTGAAAATGCACTTTCACTAAATGGGGAGTGGGAAATTAAAGAAAGCATGCAGTTTGCATGCACTGTTAGTTATAAATCAACGTATAGTGTTGATTTACAACTAACGAAGCTATCACTGACTTCATGGTACAGTGGGGATAAGGGAATATTCCCTTATCCCCACTGTAGTGCGATCTCAGAGTGAGAATAATAAAGTAGAGAGGGTGCAGGGGGGCTTGCCCTCCTTCATAACACTGTTTAATGTTATTTTTTTTTTACGTTTTTTTTTTTTTTTTTATGTTGATTTCTTTAGTGAAAGTACATATTGACAATATGCACTTTCGACAATATGCACTTTCGCTAAAGTGTATTATCGGAAACACAATTCGAAGGATTGTGTTTTCGATAATGCAACAGTGACCCATATATATATATATATATATATATATATATATATATATATATATATATATATATAAAACAATGCATAACATATGTATTACTCTACACTCCACCTTTTTTTCTTTAAATTAATTGCCAAAAACAAACTTCTAACTGCTTAGCTCCAGATCTCTTTGACTCTCCTCTGCTTTAGACAACTTACTACCACATTGTATCCATCTATACCCCCATACCAGGAGCAACTTCTCCTTCCCCTTTCCTCCTTCACTTATATGACCTCTGCTTTTCTATCAGTGCAATGACAGAAATGTGGAAAGCAGCGCTAGTTACCCCCATTCCCAAAACTCCTTAGTCCTAGTTACTCCAGTTCCCAAATACCACAGCCTTAGTTAGCTCATTTCCCAAAATTCCATAGCCCTACTTACCCCCATTCCCAACATTAGAAAATACTTTAGACCCATTTCAGTCCTCCTGTGTCTAAGTAATATATTAGAAAAAATGGTCTACACCCAACTTTCTGACTATATCCATACAAAAGCATAACACATACTCCACAATAGCATGGATTCTGGTCCTGCAGAAATACTATGACAGGGCTTTTTACTCTCATTGATGACAGCCTGTTGAGCATAAACAAAGGATGGTTCACAAGAACAACCTTTTTTGACCTTACCAAAGCTTTCAACTTAATGGACCACAACTTCCTATCTAATTTTCTTATCTGCTGTGGCATTAGTCAGTAGTCCCTCCCATGGTTCAAAAGTTTCTGAAATAACCAACAATTCTAAGTCAAAATAGGCCCTCTCACTCTTCCCTCACCAGAAGAGTCTCAAAAGGATCAGTCCTTTCACCTGTACTCCTCTCACTGTTTATCAACAACTTCCCATGTTATCTCCCCCAACACAATAATAATACTCTACACAAAAGTCATAGTCATCTACAGATCTGCCATTAAGTCCAGTCCATCAAAATAGATGCAGAAGTGGTCCTTAAACACCTTTACAACTGGCTTATCAACAAACAAATTATCCTCAATACCAGGAAAACTAATATCTTACTCTTTGCTTCAAAACGTAAACTTGCACCCAACACAGAGGCTTGGACAATTCAGTGCAACCTTAATGATTCCTTAGAAATAACCTCCACCTTCAAATATTTCAGGGTTTGGTTAGTTCAAAGCCTAGATTTCCACAAACATATCATCAAAATAAAATAAAAAATAAAGTCATGACTGTTTTGGGCTTAGAAAATCTCATACTTCCTACCACCTGAAGACCGAACAACCACTGGCAAGGGAATCCTCCTAACCCAACAAGAATATAGGCTCCCACTTTTGCACACACCTCCTCAAAAAATCATATAGCTCTAGACAGTGGCTAATAACATGTACAGATTAATTTCTTTCATGCCCAAAAGGGAACATCTTTGCTTCATATTACAAAAGGCCCACTGGCTTCCCATCCAACAGAGAGGCTCCTTTTTTTTGCACCCATAGCATATACTGTTCCTTCTTTTGTAAGCAGTCATACAGTGATGAACCATTATTATAACCACAGAGGGATCTTTCAAACCACCACTGCACTTACAACCCCCAAGAAACCAGCTATGAACTTCCAACCACTCATTCTCTATTCTATCCCCTCAAATGTGGCATCTCTTGGTAAGATACGAAGGGAAGCCAGTACCCACCCCAAATTCAGACAGAAGTTGAAAAATACATCTTTAAAAACAACAAATGCAAATGTTTGCTAATAGGAATCAGTATTTAATAAGTAATAATGTGATGTACTTAGTAAGTACACAAACCCTAGTTTATTTGACATTGCTTCCTTCCAATGTATATATCGTTGTTGTTCACAGGTTCATATATGATTACTATACTAATGACCCCAGCGATGCTTCTGAAGTGTATCTAGTAAGTTTTGATTACCTAGAATTATTTTATGGGGTGTAGGTAGGCTTGGATATGGGTCGGCAAGCATTTACAGGCTGCCTCTGTCTACTAGAGAAATAGGTGCAAGACCAGGGGTAAAATACCCAATTTCCCATATACTGAGCTAAGTTATGTTTGAATTGGATTAAGGAAGAACTCTGTTTCACATGGAAAGGAAGCCTGTTCCAGAGAAATGCTGATCTCTGAGACACAAAACTTTCCCTCAAACATGTCTTATTTATGTTGCATATGAGGTTAAGGTCCCTAGATTGGGTAATTATGATGTTATTTGTTTTGTAGGTGTGTAACAGGTCCATCAGAATGACATCCATGGATGCTTTGTTGACCAGGCATAAATCACCTCTCAGCAGTCTGTAGGAGATTGAGTACAGGGATAGGGCTTTGGTGCAGCCCATGTATGACATGTTGTTTATACCCTGTATTTTTGTGAGCAACCTATGTGGATGCTCCATTTGCTGCATATATATGGTCAGTTACATACTAAAATGGGGTGTGGTACTCAATGAATGGTCTGATTTGGGCATAGTAGAGTGGAACAGTAAGATCTTTGGTGCTAGATGCCGTACTCTTGCTTATAAGTTGCGAACATAGAATGATTTCCTTACTACCGTAGATACATGATGGTCAAAGTTCAGGTTATTTTCTGCATACATTCTAAAGTCCATGACCACTAGGTCTATCTTTAGAGGTGTATTATCAATGTAGTAGTTCCAGGAGAAGGTGTTTTCTCCCACCAGTGTCTGCTACTGAGATACCTTAAACTTCTTGATATGTTTATCTTGTGCATCTGCTTTCAGTCCAGGAATTTATATGTCACTCCAATGAGAGCATCCTCCGAGTCAGAAACAGGAGCAAACCTGCATCCCACTGAGGCCCATGAACAGGGACTTGCAGTAGAAGTACCAAACACTACAAGGAAAATTATCAACATAGAATGGGAGATATTTTGTTAGGGAAGTAATAGGTAGAGCTTGTCTTAGCTGTAGGCCACCCTGGGTTAGTCTAGACAGTCGGTTGAGTTATTGCTGCAGTCCACAAATCATACATCTTTAAGGCAGACACATCCAGAAGTCTCTGAGGAACTTTCATTCAGCTGAGCCTTTCTGCATTGACATATCTTTATATGCTGCAGTCACTGACACTCAGGCTATGAGTTAAATTTGGGGGGGGGGGGTTGTTATTCTTTGCCAATGCGGAGTGGAGTCAGTAGATTTTTTTCACTTTAGGATGCTGCACCGTATCTAGCAGGCATGTGACTGCATGATACTGACTGCTGTTATTCTAGCCACCTTCAGTGTTGTTTGTCTGTCTTGTGACCACATTGAGCAGGTGAAACTGACAGAAGTACTGAATTTCCATATACAGTCTGCTCAGCAGCATAGGCAAGGCCAGCAGGATAGGTTGTACAATGCAATATGCATAATAAATCCACCACATTCACACTCCGTCGTGTATCTAAGCAATGCTAAGGGACAACAGACTACATGATAATGGTGAACTCAAATTGCAGTAAAGGCATTTTAATGGACACAGTAGAAGTATTGCTGGGTACGAGTATCCACAGCTAAATCAGAAAGTGCTATAAGCAAACTATCATTATCACAATTACATGGATAACCCTTAACCCTCATTGCTGCAAATATATGCAACCAACTTTCCATGTATTTCTCTTGTCACTGTGCTGTAATATTCTAAGCCATAATGTTCATTGCCAGACATGAAAGGAAATGCAGGCTATAAGGTCACAGACTGGTCAGGGGTAACAGCAGTGAAGCATGTAGTAATATCTATCCACGGATTCACTTTAGAAGCCCGAAATACTGAAATATCGAAATTCAGTATTTCGAGCCCATAAAGTGGAATCTTGAGAACAGCAAAAGCTCAGAAGCGTGAAATTCAAAACCTCGAATACCGGCGGTTTTGAATTTCACCCATCTGAGGTTTTGCTGTGGTTATGGATTCAGGTAAGTGTGTGTGTGTGTGTGTGTGTGTGTGTGTGTGTGTGTGTGTGTGTGTGTGTGTTAAGGGTTTTGGGTAGGGGCTGTGGTGTGTGTCAGTGTGTTTTGTTGCTGTCGTGTGTGTGCGGGGAGAATGTAGCTTGCATGGTGGTCTTTTGTGTGTGTTTGTGTGTAGTGCGACCTTGGAGTGAGAATATTTAAGTGGGGGGTGCAGCCCCCCACATGGGGGGTGCAGGTGGGCTTGCCCCCTGCTTTTATGTAATAGAGAGCTTGTGTTTGTGTGTGGGGAGGATGGTGTGTGTGTGTGTGTGTGTGTGTGTGTATGTGTGTGTGTGTGTGTGTGTGTGTGTGTGTGTGTGTGTGTGTGTGTGTGTGTGTGTGTGTGTGTGCGTGTGTGTGTGTGTGTGTGTATGCGTGTGTGTGTATGTGTGTGTGTAGTAGAAGCGTGAAATTCAAAACCTCCAGTGTGCGAGATTTTGAATTTCGTGGTTCTAAGTTTTTGTGGTTTCAAAAATTCGACTTTATAGCTTCGAAATACTGAATTTTGATATTTCAGTATTTCGAGGATATAAAGTGAATCCCTATCTACAGACTGCTAGTCAACAAATTCAGCACACAGGCACTACTGTCCCAATAAAAGGATACCAGATTAGTACCTCCACATTCTGAAGTGACTGCCTGTAACAAGAGGGGCTGTTTAGCACCATCAGCTTTGTAGAAATGCTACAAAGGTCAGTATATTTCAGAAATTAATGGGTGGGAAGTGGCTGAAAAAGGCATGTGAACTATTGCTCCCCATCCCGAACTGTTGAGCATGCCTGTAGGAGACAAATAGATTAGTTGTAGCAGCAATGCATAAAAGTTATGGAAGATGAGAAAAGTTTAATTGCCAACCTGATCGAGTGTGTCCTCCAGTTTCCCTGCCTGGCAAACCTGGTCCCTGCAACTGTGGGATATCCACTCAACTAACTATTTTCTACTTGAAAAAAAGAGAAAATTACAGTGAAAAGAAAACATCTAAGTTTTCCCTGCCTGGCTAACCTGGTCCCTGCAATCTCAGGATATCCACTCAGCTAACTATTTTCTACTTGAAAAAAGGAAAAATTACAGCTAAAAGAAAACATCTAAGTGTAGGTGCTATTACCCTTTTTTGTAACTAATAGGTAGCACGCACTCGATCAGGCCAACGCTGAGCCCTGTATCTCTCTAGCAAACCCCCTACACCCTCTAGCCATACTAACTCTGAATTCCCTGCAAAATTAATAAAACTAAAAAATAAAACAATTGGCTATAGAGAAAGATTTATTTTACTAGATAATAACAGCTCACACTTACCCTCCAATCCTTAACTGGGGTTTTTTCCCCACTCCGTTCGCTACGCTCACTCTCTGCCCCTCCCTGCCCCCAAATTCCACCTGTCCCCAGTACATGTACATTTATTCTGAACTCTACAACCACACCCACAACCAAACACCAATTACACCACGCCCTCCCATTTTTTTCTCCCAACACTACCCCTCCCATCTAACCACCACTACACCTATGTATAAAGGTGACTTTACTCCTCTCTTGTTCACTTCTAGCCTATATTACCTCATACCAACACCACACAATAACAACTCCCAATCACTTTCACTGCACACTCTCATCAACATCATACACTCACTCTACAACTTCACCAGCCCCCCTACTAAAAAACTCTTCTCAGTTCACCTACCCTACAACCATAGTCCCACCACATTTAAACATAAAATATCCCTAAAATATGACTGGCACTTCACTGCTTATATAAAGTACATTCTTAACTCCCTCTCCAAACTAGCCCTCAGTAGAGATATCCACCGCAACCCTGGTCCCACCTTCATTATCACCCCCCCTATAAACTCCCCCATCTCTCAAATCACAACCATCAAAAAGCCATCAGACCTCCTCTTTATATCAATAAACATTAGAAGCGTCTGTAACAAAACCCAAGACCTCCTTGCCTACGTAAACCTATACTCTCCTGACATTCTCATCCTAATTGAGACCTGGCTCAAACCTCACATCAAAAGTGAGGAATTTCTCCCACCTGGATATAACATCCTTCACCAGGACAGACTACCTAAGAAAGTAGGTGGTGTAGCCCTGCTGTTCAAAGACCATCGCAATATCCAAAATCTCAACAAATCAGCTCCTCAGTTTGGCAAGGAAGAAATCCTTTATGCCACTCTCAAAATCAACCCAAAGAAAACAATTAACATCTTAGGGTGCTACTTCCCACCAGGCCAAAATATATCTCCTCTAGAAAACCTCCTAAGCTGGGCCAATCTCTCCCTACCCCAAAAACTATCATCTTTGGTGCCTTTAATGTTAATGGCTATCCTGTAACACCAACCACCCAGCCCTCCACCTAAATCTCCATGGGGTCTCACAACTAATACAGTCCCCCACCCAGATCAAAACAAATCATAATAATCAAACCACTCTTGACTGGATCCTAGTCAACAAAGACCCTCTCAATTACCTATCTGGCTGTCTACCTGACAGCCTCAGCGACCATTTGCCAACCTTCCTACTAAGACATCACATAAACTGTATTAAGCCCATCACCCGTAGACAAATCTGAACCAAAGCTAATTTCAATCCTCATTCCTTTACCTCCTCTATCCAAAATATTAACTGGTCACTACTAAAATACCTCAACTTTGAAGAGGCTGTCCACTTCTTTAACAGCACCTTCCTCAACATCCTGAACACCCACGCCCCCCCTAAGATATTCCAAAGTCAGAACATAAAGCTCCCCCTGGCTACAGAAAACCACCAGGGACTTAATGAAGACCAGGGATAAAGCTTGGGAACACTGGCGTCTAACAAAAAACCCCTCAGATAGGCAATTTTTCCATGAACTATATAATAAGGTCAAAAAACAAATAAAGATAGACAAGGCACACTACTATTAAACTTCACTAAACTCTTCTAACCACAACCCAAAGCTATTCTGGTCTACAATTAACTCTATCCTCAGCCCAGGCAAAGTAAACACCCCCCACCATCTATCCCTCCCAACTCCACCAACATAGCTGAATCCTTCAACAAACATTTCACAGAAACCACACCATCTCTTACCAGACAACACTTCCCTACCTTATCTCCCCCCTCACCATACACCAATCCACCCTGCCCTGCTTTCTCCTTCTCAACAGTTCCCACCTCCTACATAAAAAAACTTCTGACAAAACTCAAACCCACCAAACTTGCTGCTGACAACCTCCCTGCCGAATATCTAAAAATAGCTGCTGAAGTCCTATCATATCCTATATCCATATTAATTAACTGCTCCATATCAGAATCCCAGGTACCATCATTATGAAAAATATCCCACATAATACCCCTTCATAAAGGTGGTCCTTCCACCGACTTCTCCAATTATCGCACCATTGCCATCCTCTCCCCTCTCTCCAAGATACTAGAAAAATGTATCAATTCCCAAGTCTCTAACTAACTTCTAACCAATAATCTCCTCTCTTAATACCCAAAATGGTTTCAGGCCACATCACAGCACAACCACTGCTCTGCTCTCCTTCACTAACACTATCCTTCAGCACAAAAACAATGGCATCTTCTCCTCTGCAATATTTCTTGATCT
This sequence comes from Protopterus annectens, assembly GCF_019279795.1. NCBI lineage: Eukaryota > Metazoa > Chordata > Ceratodontiformes > Protopteridae > Protopterus > Protopterus annectens. Next base: position 411,930,847 of record NC_056734.1, read on the forward strand.
ATCTAAGGCTTTTGACATTGTATCTCACAAACTTCTACTCTCTGCTGTCTCCAACCTCTCTTTCTCCAAACCAGCCACAAAATGGTTCCACAGCTATCTCCATGGCTGCTGCCAGCAATCAGTTGTCTGGGAAAACACCCTCTCCTCTCGTCTTCCAGTAACCCTTGGTGTCCCCCAAGGTTCCATCCTCAACCCCCTACTATTCTCCCTTTTCAACAACAACCTGCACACTGCCTCAAAACAAGCCTCACTCATACAATATGCTGGCGATTCCACCCTCACTTGCTCTGCCCCTACCTTACCTGAACTCCAACAGATCACACAAGAATCTTTCTCATCTGTGGAAAGCTGTCTATCCAACTTCCAGCTCCTACTTAACCAAAATAAGACCAAACTCCTCATCTTTCAACCATCCAAATCTACCCCAAACCCCATACTTGCCAAAGACAATGCCTCCATCTCTCCAGCAGCTCACACCAAACTACTCGGAGTGGAGATTGACAATAATCTCAAATTTGACACCCACATATCCCTTACTATAAAAAAAGTTCACAAAAAACTTGGCGCCTTATATAGAAACAACCAATACTTCACACCAAAAATGCTAGAATCTCTTTTGCAAACTCCCAACTAATATCCACCTTACTCTATGCATCTTCCATACTTACTAATCTTAGACAATCAGACTTAAACAAACTAGAGGCATGCTACAACAAAACTGCTAAATTCGCCACTGGTACTCCCTACATCAGCCACCACTGTGTCTCCCTTTGAAAACTAGACTGGCTCCAGCTCCTACAACTCCTTCACCTGAATCAACTCTCCTTTGCCAACAAACTTGTAAACCACCCTCTCAAAATCCCATCACTGCAATCCCTTCTCCAACCCTACCACTCCTCCAGACCTCTACGCTTCAGCAACAAAAATCTCCTCCAAATCACCAAAGCCAAAAACACTGCAGGAAAATCTCTATTTTCCTGTGCCATATCCAAACTTTGGAATAACCTGCCCTCAAATATTACTACCCTAACTTCCTCCAGTCATTTCAAGACTGCACTGAAACTGCACCTAAAAACTCACTGGCTCTGTCCTTGCCCAAACCCCGACTCAATACCCCCCACCCACTTCTGCTCACTTCTGCTCACTCTACTCACATCCTCCACTCTAGCGGATCTAATCTTTTGTTACCATAAATGCAATTTAATGAATATACACTCATTTCCTTGATTAGCATACTTGAAAGCCTATTAATACCATATACTATGTACATTAAGCTGTTTATATTATTTAAACTGTACATTAAGCTGTTTATATTGTTTAAACTGTATGTCTGTGCTACTGTTCATACTTTATTGTTTATATTTTTATGACTATAATCTGTACCTAAGGGCTCTCTAAAATATGTCACCAACTTTGTTACTGAATTGTCATTTTAAAATATGTGGAGCTTTTCTCCCCTGGCCTCCACTGAAAAAGGGCCTGTGTCCAGTTGGAATTTCCCGATAAACAAATGCAAATAAATAAATAAATAAATAAATAACATAATTAGATGAATGCAAAAATCCCTGGTGTGGAGCTTGGGAGACATTGTTTGCGAGTACTGAAATGTGTGAATAGTGTCCCTGTGTCAGAATGTTTTGGTGTGTGTTGTATATGTCAATATGTAGAGCATTGGTATGTTATGGAATGAGTGATTTGATTGATGCTACAGTAAGAGCTGTGTGACCATTGACATATTCCAAAAGTCAGTTGCAGAGGTGACCTTCACATTAGTTCATATGGACTTGCTCTATGTATCTAAGTTGTACATTTGCTTTGTTTCACGCGTGTTTGCTGGTTGTGTGGATTGTGCCACCATATCCCTGTCCCTCATATCCCCATAATTTGACTGTATTGTTAGGCCAATATGCTGCTGGTTGTTTTCTGATCAGTGTACAGCTTGTGTTGTACTATTAAGTTACTATATTGTCTCTAACTGTAGAAGTCTTAAATACTGCTTCTGCTATTTGCCTACCCAGCTCCTCTGTTTCTATATTTTGCAAAGGAAATTTGTGGTCTGTTTGCTTTTTTCAGAATAATAGCTAGTGGTTGTTGTGCCTAAGCTACTACGATATACTGAGCTACAGAAATGTTTTGTACTGTTGCTGCCAGTAACCTAACTTCTCTCTATCAGAAGCCATTTTCAAAATTCTCATGAGTGCCGCAGTCAGACAAACATGGTGAATTTTGTACTTGTAAGTTAATGAAATGCACGAATCTGTGTAATTATAGCACACCTCTGAGAAATGCATATCACAACTCCATTGTCATACACACCAGCTGAATTACAAGCATGTATACAACTCATTGTTACTTCAACAAAAATGTGAATAGTACTTTTGCTGTGAAAATCACAAGTAAGTCTGACTCTCTGCAGGTTATTTACCAGTCATTGTCCATGAAGAACAATCTAGAAGGAGGAATCTAGACAAATACTCAAGGAAAGAACACAAGTGCTATTAAGTGTAAGCAGGAATCTAATACCTTTAATGCCCTTTATAAGCAAACCTTGGCATGTCAAGATGCTAGATTTGTTTTTATAGATATTGATAGATTAGGACAAGGCACAGTTGCACATTAGATAAAATGGAGCATGGTTGCATAATGAACACAGGCACTTCTGCCCCATTTCATTGCTAACAACCAGCTTTTAGCTTAGATAACCTGATAACCAAAATAATAAAACTATGATAAAATAAAAATTAACAGTGCCATTTCACAGCTTCACCATCACATAAAAACCTCTCCCAAATAATGACCCCACCAGCTTATCAGCTTGCATAATAACAATATCCTTCTGTTGTCCAAATCTCTGTAGTGCCTTAAACTGGTGATTATCTAAATTGCCCTAAAATGTTTACATATATGTTACAGAAAAATGCATATCTGTACAACTGCTTCCTCAAAAGCTTTTACACTGGGTGAAGGTAATAATGAAGGATGGAAATCAGAATGGTGAAATTTAAATTGTACAATATCAAAAGTTTCTTGAGTATCACTAGTTCTGTTCATGCAGTGTAACCAAACTTAAAATTTAACATCCTACAAAATACTCATGTTCTTGACCATATAATACTCATTTACAAAAGTGCTTAAACGAAACTTAAACCTTTATTCAGAAGCGAACAGTCATTGTCACCTAGAGCATAATGCAACACATGAATTACAAGGTTATTAGACTTATTGTCACATATCCCAGAAATAATTATTTGACATTATACCATGACCCCCCCATTAATATTCCAAAATGTGCACGCTGATTGGTCAGCGTGCACGTTGTAAATTGACTTATATTAATGGAAAAAGGTCCGGTCACCTCGGAGATCTCCGTTGCTTTTTTTAAAGCTGTCTCGCTATGTTAAACTCCTTTAACATAGCCAGACAGTGTGTAAAAAGCAACAGAGATCTTGCTTTTTCTGTCGCTTTTTTTTTTTAAACCTGTCTCACTATGTTAAATGGGTTTAACATAGCGAGACAGTTTGTAAAAAGCAACGGAGATCTTGCTTTCTCCGTTGCTTTTTTCAAAACTGTCTCGCTATGTTAAATGGGTTTAACATAGCGAGACAGCTTTAAAATAAGCAACGGAGATTCTCTGTTGCTTTTTTTAAAGCTGTCTTGCTATGTTAAACCCATTTAACATAGCGAAACAGAAAAAAGCAATGGAGATCTTGCTTTCTCCGTTTCTTTTGCCCACATCTCTGATGTACTGCATAGGCATATGCATGCGCAGTACATCAGAACTGCTGCAGAATACCAGACAGCTGCGAAAGGGCAGCAAGGAGGCATTATACAATGCCATAATTTAAGAAACGTAATTATTTTTTTTCTTAAATAATGTCATTGTCTAATAGCAATAACCCACTTCTGGGTGTGGGTAATGCTGGATTTACCCACGGTTGGCTTTGTTTGGCCACTCGGGCTTCGCCCTCGTGACCAAACCATGCCAACTGTGGGTAAATCCGGCATTACCCACACCCAGGCGTGGGTTATTGCTATATTCATAATGTCCTAAATGTTATGTTTATCTTTTTGGGTGCCCCTCTTTGTGCCTTTAATATTGCTTCTCCTCTGAAAAAGTTACTAACATTTCAATCATCCACAATAGTAATGTTAGTCCCTTTTGGGTGCATGCATTCATCCCCAGAGACAAAGACAATATATAGATCAGTCATTCAGCCTTACATTATTGAATCTGAAGTTGAAAAATCAGTATGCTGTGAAACTAACTTCAGCTGCTGACCTCCCTTCCTCCACCTTGCATTTTGTGGCCCTGCTACTCTTTGGTAAATAAATAGCACATTGCTTTTAACTTGAGGCAAAGAAAATTCATTGCCAGCCTTATAGCAATTTTGATTGTGAATGAATTTGCATTTTTGTTGGCTTACAGATCCTTATTTAATTGTTTAATTTCTGTTTGGTATTTTAAAATCAAATTATTATAATTGCTGTTAGAAGCAAACCCCTCTGTTTGGAAAAGTTCATTCATTTAAGTCAGCTTGTTGTCTCTCATTTTGTCTTATAAAATTGGATCAAAGTTTTGACAAATATAATGGAAGAAGCATGCTGTATATCTCACCACTGTTTAATAAAAGTAGAGCTATTGACACTTACCCCTGTTTTTAGCACTTATAGACCTGGTGCCATGATAGCCATGTCCAAATAAGCCCATAAGGATTTTAGAATCCACAAAGAAGAATCAAGCGACCAATTGTTTGGTTAGTGCCAGATTATAATAAGGGCGATTTGGGCAGGTGCCTGGGGCCCACTGCTGGAGGGCAGCCCATGGTTATGTCTGATAGCTTAGTTCCACCATCAGAAAAAACTAAGAAGCACAACAAACTGCAGAACTGTAATCCAAGCCAGATGGCTAAAAAGAAGAGACCAGCAGAGGTTCACATATTTTGTGAATGAAAGCGTTAACGAAATAAATCTTTTAAAGTTCTGCTGGTTTCTTCTTTTTAGCCATCTGGCTTGGATTTTACTTCCACTATCCCTTGTCAGTTCTTTCTGAAACAGCAGCAACAGCAAATTGACACAAAAATGTTGCTATGACGTTGCTGTACTGAGAAAGTCTGTAGTCACATACTTTATACTGTTACCGTTGTCCTTTTCGATTCTCACCCATTACATTTAAAATAAAATTATATTCATCTATGCAAACATTTCCCATATGTATCCTAAACTGCATATATCATACACATATGTGTTTAGTGTGGGGTTTAAATAGCTGCATAGAACATATTCGGTCTTTCACAGTACCGCAACACATAGGATTCCAAGGTATGTTCAGACAAAATGTACTCAGTTAGGTACAATGCATGCATTACATTAAACCCGACAACACCACTGATGAAGACATAGTGGAAAGTCTTCTACTAGCCTTCTTCTGCCTTCAGTTCTTCCTTTTTAGGGGTCAGGTCCTGGGGCAAGAACTAGTATGCTTGCACAATTTCTGGGTAGCTAGTCAAAGATTTCACATCAAGTGTTGTCTTTGTTCCTGCAACTGTTTCGACTGTGAACATTACCCATATATATGTGTGTGTGTGTGTGTGTGTGTGTGTGTGTGTGTGTGTGTGTGTGTGTGTGTGTGTGTGTGTGTGTGTGTGTGTTTTGGCAAATCTTTGACAAGTGAAGTCACTAAATCATGTCAGACAATTTAACTTTTAAACAAAATTATGTCAACTGTCCCTGCTTTTGCCTTATATTCTTCGTTGTGATTTTTTTTACCTGTCTGTGAAGGCTTGTGTCAGTATATAATGACAGGCAATTTGAGTTGCAGGCTTCATAGCCATCAGAAAATGTGGGAAAAGGACAAAGATATGCTAATACAAAAACTATTATTCTCAGTATTTTTTTAAAAACCTTATTGAATGATCACTTGTGACATAGGCAAACTTACATTTATATAAAAATAATCAAACCATAGTAACAAGTTCACGTTTACAAACATTATAATTCACATCTATTATTATATATCAACATTACATTGATTATTCAGTTCATGCCTTCTATTATACCTCTTTCCTCCTCCAGAACATTATTCTGCATGTATCATTCCCATCATTAACATTTTTTACTATGTAATTTGCTCCTATCCTTTTCTAAAGATCCCACTTCCTGTTCTTTTATCTCATTTACAGTATTCAATACTTCAAGTATAATTGGTTTAGGTTTTGATTTCCATATCATAGTCAGGTAAAGTGTACACAAAAGAGGCCATACCTACTGGGTGAGGGTAGACGCTGTTGTAGATGATAGTAACTTAACCTCTAGTCATTTGCTCAGTTAACCATCTGGTATTGCAGGGCTAGTGTAGATTTGCGTTAAATGAGTTGAATACGCATGGCTAGAGTTTATTGTATGATTGAAAGGCTGTCAGCTGTACCTGACTTTGCTTCATATTTTGGTCTATTTTTCATAAAATTTGTGGTTTTCTGGCAAATCGAGGGTTACCATAACTAAAAAATGGGAAATGTGGATTTTGAACATCAATTCCTTCAAAAGTGTATTCCAATGCAAAAATGATTATTCTGGTTATTTTCTAAGTACATGAGCAGTAGTTAAAATCTGTCCCTGATTTTATATCTTTGTCCTTCATTATTTTTCTGGACATTGTCCACAGTTCTTAACAAGAGGTTGAGAGATATTTATATCATATTCAGATTTAGTATACACAAGAAAGTGACTGGATAGAGGTGGATGCTGCTGTCTTTGGATGAAAGCAACTTATTCCATGTAGGCCTTTGTTTAGTTTAAGCAGGCTGAATTTACAGGGCAATTGTGCATTTGTGTGAAAGATGTATGAATACTTGGGATGTTGAGTTTATATGAAACAAACTTGAAATACGGTACTGTATATATAATTTTTATTTATGTTTACCACAGTCAGACACTGGAGGCATAACACAGTCAAGAATGAGGCAATAATTGTTGACTATGAGGGGCTGTTTGTGGATAAGAATTAATACTCCTTCTATTGTGATCAAGTTAATCATTAGACTGGCTTTGCAGGGCTAGTATAATTTGTGTAAAGCAAATTGGAATACTTTATTGTTGCCATTTTTTTACCACAGTTGAGGTGTATACAGTCAGATGGCTGGCTATAACCAATGAACATAGATATTACTGGATTATAATGACAGCAGTTTGAGTGGTCATTTATGGTTTACTCCAATCAGGAAGAAAAATCTATGAGAACATGTACATTTATGTGAGGTCAAAATAAAAGTGTGTAGAGGATCCTTAATTTGAAAACTTCCCAGGGTGCAAGAACTCTGTAGCCATTTGTTCTTTCAGTTTTATCCCAAACTAACATAAAAGGAATACACAGACAATGACCATCTTCTGGAGGGAAGGATGGAGGTACGCACTATTGTCAGACATGAATCATGTATATTCACAAGCATTTATCTTTTTAGTTTATTGGGAGCGAACATGTTTCTGTATCATTTCTGTAGTGCAATCTTCATGCATGGTGTACTTTGTCACCACCAACATTTTTCCCGTTTTCATCAATATCCTTATCTACAGTCTGTCGTATCTTTTCCATCAGACACAGCCCAAAACCGGTGTTTACATCTGACAATTTTAAGATAACGTCTTACAATATATTATCTTATATTTATGTGCTGTTATTAGGAACTACTGTTTTGTCAGCTTTAGACATTAAGTCTTAGATACAACAAAATAAACTTAAGTGAATTAAATGGCAGATGTTGAAAGGTAGTCTGAGAGAAGCTATAAAGTGGTGGTAGCTAGATTAAGGAAAGGCATAGGGATGTTTTATTTCACTGATAGTACTATTGATTTATAATGTATTACTCGCTCAGGTGGCAAAAAGATGATTCGCAGAAGCAGTCAAATTAGCAAGAGTGTGCTGTTCCTGGATAAATATCTGCAATTGTTTTAGTCTGAATTTTATTATTTCACTGGTCAGCAAACTAAGAATAATTGGGAGTTGCATATTGTTTTGTCTTTGTCTCCCTGTTTGTTTGTTTTGCCATTTTTTTGCTCCCTGCAGCAAACCATTAACTAACCTCAGGACTTTTCCTCATCCATTCAGTTTACAGATCCTCATTGTGCTCCCCTCCCTACACGGACTATCTCCAACGCATGTTTGGGGTCGGCATAGAAACTGATGCACCTGGTCTCACAGTGATGCTTAATTCCCCACACTTTGTGCATTTTGGAAAGCTCAAGTCTGTCTGAACAAAGTGTTGAGACTTTTAAGATATGACAACATTTTTTTGAACACTTTGAGAATGCAAGTTTGGATCATTTTGAATTATAGTGTAATATTTATATAAAACTTTTGAGTGTGTTGCTGTTTGTACATTTTCAGTAGCATTTACACTTTAGTAGGTATGTATATTTGTGTCTTTTTTAATATGATTTTTCAAAAATGCTCAGTAATCTAAGGATGAATAAATTGCTAGAAAAGTCACATCTCGGGTGCTACTTGTGAATGAGAGACCATAGGAGAGGCTGTTGCTTGACAATATAACCCAGCCTGAATTTCAGTTCATTTTGAATAATAATGCAATCAGCACTGCAAAACCTTTTGTGTTGCATTTGCTTTATATGTAGTACTGCCTGCAGAGGCAGACAGTGTATAGGTGCCACTTAACAACCAGAGATGTACAGCCATTTTTGAATTAAACAGTTTTACCACCTTGAATCTTTATGGGTTTGCTATTCAGTCCACTTATTAAAACTGACAGACATTTATAATTATTGTCTCTTATCTATTGCCTCACCTTTTTAGCCTACATCCCCAATGTGGCGACTTACAGTGATGGTGGTTCAAGTACCCTTTTATGATTTAATGTTCTGAAGTGGTAATCATGCTATTCTTAGTTAATACATTTTATTTCATTGTCTTGCTGGAAAACATTCAAGACTAATACAATTTTAAATCAAACACTCAAAACAACTGCTGCTTTATCAAGAAATAAATATAAGTTAATACAATTGAGTACATGAATGCAATCAGGAGGAGGGGTCCGAGGGATTGAAAACAGCCCAAGGCCCAAGATGAACTTAATTCCCCACTGGTAAGTGCACAACAAACATTTCAGTGTCATCGACAGAAAACCATTTGACCAATGCACATGTAGTCCCACTATGATAGGGTAAACAAACATGTCAGTGCGATCAACAAGGAACTGTTTGAGTAATGCACATGTAGTCTCTCTACCACAGGGCACAACAAACATTTCAGTGCCATCAACAAGGAACTGTTTGAGTAATGCACATGTAGTCCCACCACCACAGTGTACAACAAACATTTCAGTGCCATCAACAAGGAACTGTTTGAGTAATGCACATGTAGTCCCACTACCATAGGGCACAACAAACATTTCAGTGCCATCAACAAGGAACTCTTTGAGTAATGCACATGTAGTCCCACCACTATAGTGCGTGAGCAGAGACAGAGGCTGACTAGACAAAAAAAGCAGTGCTTCAAATGTTCACATGTCTACAGTGTTGTTATGGAGGTGCAACATTCAGCCTGTGCCACACCCCATTCTTTACCTCTGATCCCCACATATATACTTCCCAAGGCAGGCACATTATTTTACTAGTGGTGGTACATGCATCTGTGTGTAGGAGAGCACAGACCAGCTGTGAAAGTCTTCACAGACTGCTGATAATCTGTACTAGTATATGCACAGAGCAACAGAGGTTACACATAATTAGTGACAAGGAAAGACTACAAATCATCCCTCAATGACTTATGTGGTACACGCGTAGGCAACATAGTATGTATGAGGTACCAACATTAAATGGCTCTATATATGGTATGCAAGTGCATGTGTGTTACATGCAATGGTACAGTATGTGAATGCATATAGTGGACATGGCATTCACAATCATGTTTGTGTGTCACTGCGTCACATTAAAAGGAGACATTAAAATGTAAATAAGACACCAGGCTGACACACACACACAAACAGAGGTATGTACTGTATGCAGCTGCATCTGCATAGATACACAGTGAATCCATGTACAGCCACATATGCAGGGGCTTCTTCACTAACTGCTACAAAATTATGTCCATTACACACATCAGACAAGACTATGGAATGGAACAGATGCATGTAAAGTTGTTTTACCAAAGCATAGTGCATGTTTAATGACAACAATATGATGCAGAAGCACAGTATCGGGCATGAAGGTGAGCAGTCCACAGATTCTGTGTACCCCAGCTATCCAATGCCATATTGCACAGCCACATGATATGTGTCTCTGAGTGATGCAAGAGTATCAGTGATGCACAATCAGAACAGTAGAACTGAACTAGAACTCATTTGGCATCTAACCCGGATGATGACGATACCGAGCATTCCAGCCCGGCCCCTTTAGGCTCAAACCCTCCCAGACGGTCGAAGAGGATTCAGAACTGTCAGAATTTCCATCAGGACTCGGCATGGAGTGAAAACAGTTGGAATGGCATTCATACATGCCAACATGGGAGGAACAGGAATCAGAATTAATTTTTGTAACCAACGAGGAGGGTGAGGGTTTGGATTCTTCTTCGTCAAGCCTTGGATGTCTGAATACCATCAGAAACTCAAAAGGTGACTTTGTTATTTACAATTATACTTGCAAAAACTATGATTGTGCAATGGCTGATTTATTATGTAGAGGGTTTAACTTTGTTCCTATGACACACACCAAAATACAGGATCTTATTGATTTAAATTTATTTTTACGCAAAATAAACTGTAAACTATTGTTCAAGGAAAACTCTTTCATTGACTCTTATAATAATTTAAGAAGGAGTAGTATTTTTAACCCCCCACTAGCATTACCTTTGTTCATTTTTGAGAAACTGTGATTTTGAATTTAGGACATTTTTAGCTAAAACTAACCATAATGCTAATAATCTTTCGTTTGCAGAAAAAGAGCTTTTGAAACCATTGTGTACTAACAAGTCTATTTGGGTTATGAAACCCAATAAGGGAGGGGGGTTGTAATAATGAATGTTGATGATTATTTGAATAAGATGCTTTTGTATTTATGTGATAGTGATTTTTATAAAGAAGTTTCTTTTAAAATTGTGAACATTGCACATGCTAGAATTGACTGGATATTGCAAGACATGTTGGATCAAGAACAGATTGACTTTGCCACTTGGTCTTTTTTGTACGTAAATTTCCATTTATACCTTCTATATTTGAGTTGCCCAAGATCCACAAGGACATGAGGGATCCACCTTTAAGACCCATTATGAATGCCTCCAAATCAAAGACACATTCCTTAGCGAGGTATGAGAACATTAAATTGAAAACTGTTATGGAAAGTTATCCGCACATTTGTAGAGACTCCTGGGATTTTAAGCAAGGATTCACAAGTTGTTTATTATGATAAACTGATTTTTTTCTACAACTGATGTTGTAAACTTGTTTAATGTGATCCCTCATGATGTGGGTCTTGACTGGTTTCATGAGTTTTTGGTGGGGTTGGGCATATTTTCCAACAATGATATCAACACCTTGGATCTGTTGATGGAACTCATTTTAAAAAGCAAGTTTGTGCTTTTGGAAGGACATTATTACCGCCAGAAAAAAAGGTGTTGCAATGGGGACAGCGTGTGCCCCCATTTTTGCAAACATTGTTATGTTATACTGGGAAAGGAAATTTGTGCTGGGTTTTTTTGGAAGGAAACTGAGGATAAATTGCAACAGTTTATTGAGTACTTAAATCAAACTACCCCTTTTTTTTACTTTTACTGACACTTGGAGTAAAACTGACATTTCTTATTTGGATGTTCATCTTTTTAAAGATACACTTAATAAGAGGTTTGTTAGTAAAATCTATAGGAAACCTACTCATTCGAATTGTTATTTACACTTTGATAGTTGTCATCCTGTTCATCATAAAAAGGGTATTGTTAAGGCTCGATTTGTTCGTCTCACTAGAATGACATCTGATGATGCAACTTTGGGAGGGAAGTGAACATTCTTATTGATATGTTTTTATCCAGAGGATACCCTAGAGCTTTAATTGAAGCAGTATGCTCTGAAGTCACGGAGAAAAGAATGTCTGGTTTTTATTCTCCTCTTCTGTCTGCCTGGGTTGAGAATACATCTACCCCTCATTTTGAAGTACAACCAGTGTAAAAAAAAGGACCATAGTGTGCCTTTTATTACTATTTCTACCCCTGAGTGTGCATAAATATATAAGGTTTTGAGTACATACTGGCACTCTTTTGGAGTTTATAATGAGCTTGAAGAATTATACAAGAATGGGGTTAAGATGGTGTATCGAAGGGGTAGATGTTTTAAAGAAATTTTCGAAGCTGTCACTGATGTTGACCATTCAGCTTCTTTAAGAAGGAAAGGCACGCATAGGTGTGGTTTGTGTAACCACTGTAAACATCTTAATTGAATTGGATAAAGTGTATGTGAATGGGATCTGCATTTGTGTACCTTTTTATTGTAATTGTAATACAAAGAGTATAGTGTATCTAGCCCTTTGCAAATTCTGTAGTTGTTTTTACATCGGGAAGACACAAAGAAAGTTTAAGGATCGTGTGTATGAGCATATTTTGGATGTTAGGAAAGGCAATAGTAACAATGCCTTATCAAAACACATTTCCGAAAATCCAAATCATGAATTTGGGTTTATTGGAATCGACCATGTGATCAGGAATGTGAAGGGTGGCCCTTGGAATGATATACTGGAATTAAAGGAACTTAGATGGCAAATTAAACTGAATGCATGTGTTTTTCCTGGGTTAAATGAGTGTTTATCTATTGCCAGTGTTTTAAAGCTTTGTTGATATTGTGTTTAAACACATAAGCATTTAGGGAGTGAAATATTTATATATGTTGGATTTTTAAACATATTTTATGTTGATTGTCTTATGTTCTATGTTAATTAATTGGGTCATATGACTAATTGGAGGGATATTTAAGTGTGGGAAGTTTCTGTGTTTAATCAGCTCTGAAGAAGTCTGTGGATATGGATGGTGTTCCGGGCTGCGTGCTACATGAACTCCAAGAAGAGCTGAACCCACACATAAGGCTGCTGTTCAATCTCAGCCTTACTACAGGATATGTACCCAAAGAATGGCGTACAGCAACAGTGGTCTCACTCCACAAAGGAGGTGCTTCTACGGACCCTGGAAACTACCACCCTATAAACCTAACTAGCCTGGTCTGCAAAGCTATGGAGAGGATCATTATGGAACTCATAAACAAAGACATTGGGGACCTACAGACACTGGATCCTACCCAATTTGGCTTTGTAAAGGGCAGATCCTGCCTCTTGAACCTGGTCGACTTCTTTGAAACAGTCACCAAGGCCATTGATGAGGGTAAGGTAGTTCACACAGCCTACCTGGACCTCGCAAAAGCCTTCGACACAATACCCCACTCAGGCATCATAGACAAGCTCTCCAGCTTAAATATAAACCCCTATGTCATAAGATGGGTTGCAAACTGGCTCAAAGACAGAACCCGCATGGTCAGAATTGCTGGAGCCATGTCAGACTCTAAACCAGTCACAAGTGGCATCCCACAGGGCTCAGTCCTGGGACCTCTCTTATTCGGTATATATTTTTCTGAGGTACAGGCTAACACGGGAGGACTGTGGCTGACCAAGTTCGCAGATGACTGCAAACTGGGTGCCATAATTGACTCTCCAGCTGACACAAGCATCCTCCAAAAGGGTCTCATAGAAACGGATAACTGGTGCCAGAGCCATGGCCTTAAACTAAATGCCAAAAAGTGTATAGTCATACCCTTTGGGAAAAACAAAGTGCCCACAAATTACCACATAGGTGGTAATCCATTAAGTATGCAAGAAGTAATTAGGGACCTAGGGACCCAAGTTGATAGTAACCTCTCCTTTGACAATCACATTGCCAAAGTGGTTAGAAAGACCTTCTATATAGCTCACCTTATCATGAAAGGATTCACATCTAGATCAAGGGAGGTCATTGTGCCCCTTTACTCTTCCCTCATCAAGCCCATAATTGAGTACAATGCCCCATTTGGGATGTACCTTACCCGACACCTGCAGCAACTAGAAAGACCCCAAAAGTACCTCACAAAGAGGATCAAGGGACTCAAACACTCAAACAGATGCCATATGCTGCTCGGCTAAAGAAACTCCAGCTCTACTCAATTGCATACCACCTACTCAGAGGCGATCTATGCCTGACGTACAAAGCCATGTCCAACCCAGAATTAATGGACATGCTCCATCTCAGAAAATCCAAATCCCTTAGAGCTACGCGATCGAGAGAATTGAACCTCAGCACTGAAATAAATAGGACATGCTGGAGGGACAGATTCATAACCCAGAGGCTCCCTTCACTCTGGAATAGAATCCCAGTCCATGTTAGACAGAGCCCCTCGCTGACTCTCTTCAAGAGGAATCTTGACGAGTGGATGGGAGATTGTAGGTTTACCCCGGGGGTCACTTCTGTGTCACTGCTAAATAGAGGCACAGTAAACTAACCTTAAAAAGGGCACAGTAAACTCATTCCAAGGGGTGGTGAAAGCCAAACACACTCTGGCTTGGCTTGTAAATGCCCTAGGGCAGATAGCCTAGTATGAACCTATGAACGTATGAACCTATGATATAATCTGATGTAAGCGCTAAGTTTATTAAATCTGTTCTTCCTATCCTGGTGTTGCCTGCTCATTTGTCCTTATTGTGGTTCTTGGTTTGTGAAGATGTCTACAGTTGGAATAATAGAACTGTATCAGGCAAGCTGAAGAGCGTACAGTGATGTATCAAACCTCTAGACAAGGGGGATCGGCATATGTGTCCAACAGTGTCATGCCAGGTCATCAAAGTAATGCAGTAACACAGCACTCCAAGTACACATGGTGCACTGTAGCACAGACTATGTACTGCCCTGTAGGGATATGAGTTTGCAAGCACAAAGTGTAATATGTGCTTTATCAGCTGGTTTAAAATATGAGAAGTAGAATGAACATGAAAAGGCTGTGAGCATAAACCAAGTTAAGCAAACCTGCACATAATAACTTTTGGGAGGTCTGGATATGATATCACTGATACATACTTTTTTGTAGAAGCCATTTTCTTATTATGATACAGCAACTTGCAGGTGGCATGACAGGGAATATGAGTAGTAAAAACAAGGGGTAGGCATACACATAAGAAGACAGACATGAGGCACAGAATAAACTCTAGCACCTTAGACATTGAAGCTGTAAGTGGACAAGGGTGTGGTAGATAGAGAAATGCTGCCTAGATAAATGGTGATGGGAAGGTGTGTACTACAAGCAAAATGAGGAGTTAGACAGCTGAGGTGGGACATGTTGCGGAAGGAGATGAGGTGTTAGCAACCTGGCTTACTGTTGTTCGGGGCTAACAGCAGAGGTCTAGGGTATGGAACATTTGCCAAGAGCCTCCAATGATGGTACAGTAGATCTCTGATTACCACACTGCAGCTATATGCTCCTGCAGCCCTGATCTGTCCCATCATGTCAGCAAGCTAGGAAAGCACCTCTAGAATAGCATCCAGGCTTGAAAAGAATTTTTGTCTCTTTAGATAGTCCATTATAGCTTTGATGTCAGGGGGAACACATGCGCCCTCTTCATGGGTTCAGTATGGTGCCCCATTAGTGCATATGGAAGGCCGTATGTAGCTGCTTTCACAGGTGAGGTGGACTATTATCGATGAAATATAAAGAGAAGGAGGGATGCATGTCATCACATTTGCACTACACTCCAGATATGTTTCCATGGTATAATGTGGCATCATGCAATACACGTCTCTGTCCTTACTTAAGGAGACTTTCTACACATAGGTCAGTACCATTAGTAGAGAGTATCATTTGGAATTAATACAGCGTCATCTTGTACCTCTGCTTGTACCATACAAATCATAGAAGAATAATACAAATATGAATATAGTCTATCATAATACAAATAGTTCATACAGTACATAATATAAAAACCCAGGTACAGTACATCCTGTACCCATGTACTACACAGAGCCTGCAGTAAAAAGCTTTAACATTTCACCTTCAAGTTTCAATTCAAGTCTTACTGTAATAATTTTATTGTGCCTTACTTATTTAGAGTTGGAAAGTATAACGTCATTCTCTGATAAAAGACAACTACCGTTTAGTGCGTGTTTTTATTTCTACAAGTAAGGCTGTAATGGCAGCAGAACATTTAGAAAGGACAATTATTTTTCCAAACAACAGCAAATTTAAAAGTAATTCATTCAGCCAGGGACCCAAATGCGGTAAGAGATAACCAGAGAGCTGCTATCTGTGTAGTGACTAGTAAAAACACAATTCAAAAGACACAGGCAGGTGGCAAGATCCCTACAGACTACAAAGCAAGTAGGCAGTCAGGTCCATGAAACCACTCTTTGAATACTGTGCCTGCAAAATACTTCTGCCTCACTACACAGAAGTTCTATAACCCCTACTAAGTGCATTGCATTAACAGACTTCTACACACCATGGGAATACAGTCTTCCCTTAGCTGAGCTGTTGGCAGGCTAGGCTCCTTGAGACAGTGTATTAATTGCGTTAGGATCACTGACAACCTGCTATTATTACTAAGTATTTTTTTTTTCAAAACAGGTTTATTGTTTTAACATATAAGAGAAATATCATAACAATTTTATACAAGTAATTAAAAATAGGTATTATTATAATATTCAACAAAACAACTAAAGTATTTACAAAGACATCCACTACAATCAGATCAATTAATTAAACTAAAATACCGTGCTATTGAAATTAGAATTTTTTAAACAAATTTTGTAAATTATCCCATACAATATAATATGATGTTTTTCTAGTTGTTCTCATTCTAATTGTGCTTATTTCCATATGGCACATTATATTCATAACATTTTTAAATTCATTGAACGAGGGAGGTGTATCTGAAATCCAATTTCTAGTTATTATTTTCCTGGCCACTGCTAGGATAGACCATAACAAGGGAAGCTTAATCTTTTTAACACATTGAGGTACAGGTGTGTTGAATAATATAAGAGACTTAGAAATAATGAAATTATCTGTAAAAAGAGCCTGCAAAATTTCATTAATTGACTTCCAGTATTCTTTCAACTTCATACAGTCATAAAACATATGAGCCCAGTCAGCATTAATTTCTACATTACATCTCTTACATAGATTATCTTTATTATTTATTTTATTCATCATCAAAGGTGTATAAAAAGATTTATGTAAAAATTTCCATGTATAAAGTCTCCAGACAATGGAAGATGTAGTTCTATAAGCAGATTCCAATATATATTGTTTATCTTGTTGAGTTGGTGGGTCCCCATTAATAGAGGTGAAATAATTCCAGTATGAATCTACACTGTAAAAAGTTTCTTGTCTGATAACTTTATGTATATATGAAAGTTTACCTTTATCAGAAACTTTATGCTGTAAATTTAATATCAAGTAATCAATCAGTTTTGGGATAGATTCTTTAACTGTTATAGACATTAGATCTATTCTATCAATGAGATGTTGTCTAAAGATCTGAACCTCTAACCAGCAAGTTTCTCTTAGATCAAATTCTTGTTTTAAGAAATCTAGATTTTAACTTTATTATCAGATATCAGCTGATACCAGTACTTTAGATCATTATCTATAGCTAAATGAGCTCCTTCAGAAGTAGATGACATAAGCATACCCTGAGTATACATTATAGGGAATACAATAAAATTCCATTCCTATACTTAGGGTGCATGAATATAAAGTTACGATAACTAATAATAATATTTAATGGGTAACAAACCATATGTTTAGGTGTAATAGGTGAAGTACAAAATTCCTTTAGCAACCACAACATGGAGTTATTTGCAATCATATTTTTATGTGTTAAGGAGATTTTCATGAAGTGCATACTAATTAGCTCCCAATAATCTTTCCATTTTGTGATATATGACTGATCTATTAATAAAGTAATAACCTTTATAATAGAAGAGATAATATATAAATTAAAGTCTGGAAAAGAAATACCCCCTTGAGACCAGCTATTAGTATGTTTCTTTAATGCAATCCTAGGTCTATTAGGTGCCCATAAGAAATTTAACATTAGTGTATTCAGTTTCTTGATAATTATTTTTGTAGGTGAAAGTATTATTGATTGTATTAAGTATAAAATCTTGGGGAATATTATCATTTTAATAATTGTAAGTCTCTCCTCCATAGTAAAAACATATTATTCCAGGTATTAAAAGATTTTGTATATTAAGAAAACAGGTATTATAGTTATTATATATAATAGATTTAATATCTTTAGATAGTATTATACCTAAATAAGTTATCTGACCTGAATTGGGTACATATTTAGTAAATTCACTAATGAGAATATTGTTTGTGTAGATATAGGTAGTATTTTAGTTTTTCTTCATTGAATATTAAACCAGAAATACTTTTAAAATTCATCATTTTATCAAATAAAGACTGCATAGAAGAATTAGATCCTGCTGATGTAATTAGAACATCATCTGCAAAAGTTGAATTTTTGATGTTGTATTTTCGTCTATTTCAAAACCCTCTATGTCAGTACTGTTTCTAATCAAATTAGCCCAAGGCTCCATTACTAAAGTGAATAATAGTGTAGAAAGTGGACATCCTTGCTTTGTACCTTTAAGAATGGGTATTTTTTGTGAAACATATGTTCCTACCTTAATATAAGCCAGCGTTCCTTTGTATAAATGCTCAATTAAATTTACAAATGCATCAGAGAAGTTTGTGCATTTCAGTAAGGTAAACAGATAGTCCCAACTTACTGAATCAAATGCTGAACCTATATCAAGACTAATAAGTGTTAAATCTTTCTTTTTCCTATTTGCAAAATCAATTAATGTTAAAGTTCTTCTTATATTATCAAAAGTATTTCTATTTACAATGAAGCCCGTCTGATCTATATCTATAATGCCGGGGATGATTGTCTTCAATCTATCAGCAAAAATACTCATAAACATTTTATAATCAACATTAAGTAATGAGATGGGCCGATATGAAGAACATCTAGTTGGATCTTTATTAGGTTTTAAAATTGGTGAAATAAATGTATATTGCCAAGATGGGGGGGGTTATTAACTCAGTTTGGGCCAAAATAAAAACCTTATGTATTAATGAATATGTACTTTTAGAAAGGATTTTATATATCTCTGGTATAATACCATCATTACCCGGTGCTTTGTTTGATTTAAGCTTATTTATTTGTGTAATAACTTCTGTATATGAAATACTCTTGTCCAATAGTTTAATCTGTTGTTTATTAAGCTTTTTATTCATGTTTGTGGTTATAAACTCCTTTATTTTATCTTTAGGTTGCATGTTAATGTTGTTATGGTTAATCTTGTGAAAGTGATTTCTAAATTCATCCAGTATTTCTGGTATACTAGAAACATTCTTCTTTTTCCTTAGAGAAAAGATTTCTTTGAAATGGTTTTGTTTATTCAATCTTTTTGTTTTATTTTTAAGTCTATGTAAGTATTTGGGGCTTATTGAATAAGACAAAAACTTGTATTCTCTAAAGTTATTTTAACTTTATGAGTTAAAATTTCTTTGTATTTCTCATTTAGTTTGTTTATTTCTTCAATAACTTTCTTGTCCATAATATTTTCTTTATTATTATGTTTATAAGAGTCTAATTTACTTTTAATATCTAACAATTCCTTATCCCAAGATTTCCTTTTATTATTATACCATCTGATACTTTGTCCATATAGATATGATTTTAAGGCATCCCAAACATAGACAATGGAGACTTCAGGAGTATTATTTATGTCTAGAAAATGTTGTACTTCTGAAAGTATATATTCTTTATAGTCTTTTAGCTGAGTTAAGTATGCTGGTATCCTTTTGATCTGAACATTATGAGTATTTTTTATCATGAATTCAAAAACAATTGAGTTATGATCAGATATAGGACATGAAATGATTTTGGAATTAATTAAATCTGTTACCATCTGGTTAGAAACAAAGACCCTATCTATTTTTGAATAAGTTTTGTATCTGTTAGAAAAAAAGGTGTATGGTAATGATTTTGAATCTATCTGATTATTAATATCATTCAAATGATAAGAATTAGCAAAATCATTTAAATGTTTTGCATTAGATGTAATTCTTCTTTTCCTTATAGTGGTAGTATCACTTTCATGTAGTATACAATTAAAATCACCAGCTAAAATAATATCCCTATAGAGAATGATATGATCTTATCAATATGATGTTTCACTGTATTAATACCAATTCCAGGTATCCAATATACATTAATTAAAGTGTAAGTCTTCCCATTAATTTGTATTGTAACCATACAAAACATTCCTTTGTCATCCTGAAAAGACTTAATGGTTTTAGGAATGGGCATACTTTTATTCCATAAAATAGCCACTCCTCTTTTTCTGAGTGTGCTCTGAACTAACCAATACTGTATACTTATTAGTGGCTAGTTTATCAATATCTTTTTCAAGAGATGGGTTTCTTGCAGGAAGACTAGATTGGCCTTGTGTAAATTAATGTATCTTATTAGGCTTGCCCTTTTACACGGATTATTCAATCCATTAATGTTTAAAGAAATTCCTTTTAAAGATGTCATTTGGCATTTTTAAAACTCAAGAATCTTATGATCGAAATAACAAATAACAAGATAAATAATGTTACATCTCCTCTTTTAGGTGTACCTTTAAATATAGCTGTATTTATTAAATCTCTTATGGGATTTTGTATAGGATTCAATTTTGTTTGTAGTGACAATGAGTGTACAAAATATGTTGTGGATGTCAAAACTATATACATATAACAATGAACAAGTGAAAATAATGTAAGGATTAAACCTTGCATCCAGCCTGGAGTTGAAAACTCCAACTTAGAGTAGTATTTACTACTCAAGTTAACCCCCTACCCTAAGCAGCAGTACCTCAGCTACCACCTTATCAATTTAATACTAGTTATATTTAACTGAGGTTAACAGTTTTCAATTCAATTATCTATCAAGACAAAACTACACATTTGGTAAAACAGCATCATATAAACTAAAATAAACTTTTTTTTTTTTTAAAAAACTGTTCATACTACTATATAGATCTGTGTAATATATAACACTTGTATTCAAATAGCATTCAAATAATCTTGATGTTAGAAATCAAGAGGAGAGAAAATTAGGTTCTAACATTCATTTAAATCAAAAACTTTGGCTAATATGATTCAGACATTACATATATTAAGATGCATCTATTTTCTGTCATGTGAATACTATTAACAGCTTCCAAAAAAAAAAAACCCTTGAATTGTTTGTATATGAGCATTTACTTAAACTCATTATTGTCAATAGAGTAAAATATTGTATTCATAAAAATTATTATAAATCATATTGCATAGTTATGCAAATTCTCAGAAACACTTGCATTATTAAAAAAAAAGCCATCACACACATACACACAGACACACACACACATACATACATACACATACACATACACACACACACACACACACACACACACACACACACACACACACACACACACACACACATATATATATATATATGATCTCACTGAGTTATGTCCTTGTTGAGCACTATCCTACTTGCTGTCCCTAGAATAAATCTGTCTGCTTTATAGAAAATAATGCACAGCAAACACATTTTAGTAACCAGATTTTACAATCATGCTAACCTACTGCTTTAAAATATATCACATGACATTTCTTCCAGAATAGAATTATAAAATTGTTTATGCTTGTCAATCAGATGAATTAAATGAATTATAATAAAGTATATGTTTGGAACAGAAGTTTTTAACACAGATTATTATGCTGCTGTTAAGTAGATTTTCAAAAACATTTAAATAAATGTTTCATTTTCTATGCCTTCTAAAGTAAGACATTTACTTACTACAAGAAACTACATCATTTAAACTCATTATAACTGACATTTTATGAATAGAGTATTTTTCCTGAATCTGTGGTGTGTCAGTATGATAACTAGGTCAGAGGTTATACTAACTGCTTTCAGTTTCTCTGTGAGAATTCTGTGAGTTGAAGCTTTTGAAGTAGTTCATGGACACTGTGCATGAGACAGCCCACATCCCAGATTGTCTCCCTTAACATTTTGGCGGGAAACTTAGTAAAACTTGTGGCAAACATTCATTTTGTCAATAGAGTAAAATATTGTATTCATAGAAATTATTATAAATCATATTGGATAGTTATGCAGATTCTCAGAAACACTTGCATTATTATATAAAAAAAGCCATCACACTTACACACACACATACACATACATACACACACACACACACACACACACACACACACACACACACACACACACACACACACACACACATACACACACACACACACACACACACACACACACACACACACACACACACACACACACACACATATATATATCTGATCTCACTGAGTTGTGTCTTTGTTGAGCACTATCCTACTTGCTGTCCCTAGAATAAATCTGTCTGCTTTATACAAAATAATGCACAGCAAACACATTTTAGTAACCAGATTTTACAATCATGCTAACCTACTGCTTTAAAATATATCACATGACATTTCTTCCAGAATAGAGTTATAAGATTATTTATGCTTGTCAATCAGATGAATTAAATGAGTTATAGTAAAGTATATGTTTGGAACACAAATTTTTAACACAGATTATTATGCTGCTGTTAAGTAGATTTTCAAAAACATTTAAATAAATGTTTCATTTTCTATGCCTTCTAAAATAAGACATTTACTTACTACAAGAAACTACATCATTTAGACTCATTATAACTGGCATATTTTATGAATAGAGTATTTTTCCTGAATCTGTGGTGTGTCAGTGTGATAACTATGTCAAAGGTTATACTAACTGCTTTCAGTTTATTACTAAGTATTGAATCTATGCTTGAGGGTACATCTACATATTTAGCATACCTCTTAGCCTGTTAGACAAAGAAATTTGGACAAATCCATAAATAATGGGGGGGGGACAAAGGGCAAAAATAGGGGCAATTTTTAAATAGTGCTCTTATAAACTTAGAAAGTTCATAGAATAACAGGTTTTATGTTAGCATACATTTTCTGGTGTATGACGTCTAAAACCCAAATGCATGTCACTATTTTGTAACTTCAGTCTTTAGTGACTTGCCAATGATTTACCAGAAAACCACGATTTTATGAAAAATGAACCATAAATATGAGGCAAAAATTTGGACATTCTGCAAAAATCAGTACGGTTGAGAGGCATGTTACTTAAACTGGAGGCAAATCTCTCCAGGCACATGCTTGTCAGAAATTATATGTTTTACATGTCCATAGCAATACATCACCAGCTCTATACCCATATATATTTAGGTCTCAAAAAGTATTTATCAAAACCTCAAACACCTTCCTGACAGTATATGACTACATCTGTACCTCAATAGTATACAAGCACCTCACCTGCAGCTCACATGACATGCCTTCCGTTAAAATAACTAATACTGTAGTCACCCAGATGGCATTCCTGGTTCCTATAGGCAACTAGGCACTGCTAATCCACCTAATGTCCTAGCCATAGGTGGCTGCATAGCGAGGCATGCTGACGCACCATTTACCAAAATGAGCAAAAGTAAGGTGATGGTTAACTGACCTCAAGGTGCCAAAATTTGCAAAATCACTATTCCACTCAACTTCCTTCATCCCAAGTATGCATGCAGCATGGCTGCTGCTCATGTGGATGTGAATTACCTGCATCACACCTCCCCAGAACATGTGAAGAGGGATGTGGCTGAGCTCTAAGTATGTTTCCAATACCAGCAGGAAACTAGTCTGTGCACTCTCTTCCTCACAAATGATGCCACACAGGAAACTAGTCTGTGCACTCTCTTCCCCACAAATAATGCCACAGTAACAAACAAAATGTAATTGTCTTTTACAACCGGCTAAGTTGCTGTTGTCATTCAAAGTGAATCCAGTATGTGTCAGCCTGAAAGGATGATGGTTGATAGTCTTACCTGCTTCACGAGGAATGGTCTTTGCCTTTCTCCATAGGGCTTCCACATATTTGATAAATATGTTCTGGATCCATAGTTCCATTGTAGGCAAAGTCAGTCTCCTACATCTACCAACCTTGCAAACCGAAATTAGGCCTATACCAGCATAGCACTGTTCAACACTAAAAACCTAAACAAGGAGATGCCTGCCCTTGTGGCATTCAAAACCCTTGAAAACATAAACATCTGCACTTATGTGGAAAATATATTTTTTGTGTAGTGATAAGACCCACTTGGTTTTAGTACCTACTACTGCTGGAGGCCCTCACTTGATGATCTCCCTACATGTTGCCAGGGTGTGTCAGTGTTTATTCATAATCCCATTACCTCACTCCTACTCCAGCTAAATAAGGACCTAAAATCCATACATGCCTTGGTATCTGCAGATACAGCCACCTTTCATATCATAGCCAACTACCGCCACCATAATGCCTGTAGAACATGAAGAATACTTTAAAAAATTAGAATCCCTAACCATTGAACCAAATACAGTTATATGGGGAAATTTCAGTTAACCATCCATTAACTGCCTAACATACACTAAAAAAAATAAATATGCAAAACAATTCCAGTATGTCATCAACACATACTCCCTAGACCAATTAGTGCCTACCCCTGTGATGGGCCCAAACCATCTTGACCTTTTTCTCACAAATATGGCACCATTATGTACCACATGTGTAGTTTTCCTCTCACTGGCCAAATATGACTATTATGCTATAATATTTTTCATAGGTTCCTTGCTTAAAGTGCCTTGAATACCACTATCTTCAGAGACTTCTCCAAGGAAATTACCTGGAGCTAGCCTTACATCTTGTGAAATTCAGAAAATCCCTGCCATATGATAACATCATAACTAAAATGTCTGAATATATCACCAATATTTACTCCCACCTAGTCTCCTACATTGAGGTAGGCATTCCCTTTTGTAACAAACATCATGCGAAGTTCAGAAACAAACAATTTCTGACAAACATCCCAGCATAAATAAAGTCTACAATTGGAAAAGAAATCCTCAGGTTCCACCCCTCTAAAAATGAACTTAACAAAGTAAATAGGGAACTAAGACAAAAGATCAAAATAAACAAGGCCATACTGAATATTGCCACACCCTCAGATAGTAACCACAAAGGCAGGAATCTTAGCAACAACATTCAGCATTACACTGAGTTCATATCTGATTACACAACTGACTCAAACCTAGAAGATATTGCAAACTTGCAGACAAATTTAACTCAAACTTTTCTTTCTGTCGTTTCCATTCTTCCCTCCAACAACATAAAATCAGCATCCCCCATTATCACCACAGAACAAGTTTTAGATGCCCTTTCAAAAGCAACAAACACTTGATCTGTTGCTCCAAACAACATACTAGCCTACTTTCTTGTTAGTATGAAACACTTCCTTGCTGTCTCCCTTATAAACATATTTAACCTCAGCTGGTCCACCGGCTGTGTTCCTGTGGCATGATGAGTAGCTGTAGTGTCGTCTCTTCTGTAGGGTAGCCCAACCACAAACCCTGGAAACTACAGACCAGCCTCATATGGAAGGTAATGGAATGTATCATCAATGAATGTATAAATAAGGATGTTGGCAGCATATAATCCACTGAGTCAAAACAATCTGACTTTTTAAAAAGCAGATTCTGCCTACTTTATCTGGTTAACTTCTTTGAAACAGTCACTGAGGTGATACATGAAGGTAAATTGGTATGTGCCACTTACCTGAACTTGGCAAAGGCCTTTGAAACTATCTGACATTCTGGAATCATTGACCAACTAAACCAAATAAAAATGAGTTCCTACATATCTCATTGGACAATAAACTGGTTAACAGACAGACTCTATTTTATTAGAGTAGGTGGTTTGCTTTCCTCAAAGAAATGATTCATTACCTGTGGTATCCCTAAGGGTACATTCTTGGAACATTATTCTTCAGCTTGTACTCTGCTGACATCAAGGCTGATGTTGAGGGTCTCTGACTGACAAGGTTTGCAAATCTGCAAATGCATAGCTATCATTTACACCCCTGATGATGTCCATATCCTCTAAAAGGACCTAAACCATAAAAACTAAATACAGCATAAAAGAAGGGCTAAGCCCTGTTAGTCAGACAAGATGGCCTCATGATGCACATAATGTCTGTGACTAGATGAATGGTTCTGAGGAGTATGCTGCAGCAAAAAAGACATATTAGAATAACTGAAGATAGCTGGTTAAGAACTATTAATGTATGCTACAGTCAGTTCTGAATCTGAAATATATTACAGTTTACTGGCTTTGTTTTGTCACTAAAGTTAAATGCTAAGCATTGAAATTACTATTCTGTAAAACTGTGCATAACATACTTCTTTACTACTGTCTGTATACTGCAATTTAAATTATGATGCATTACTTTGTCTTCAGTATTGCCCTTATAGGCCCAGAAAGAAGTCTGATGACAAGTCTGCCTAGCTGGTTAACAAAATACAAATAGATAATGTGTGAACATCTTCTCCTCAAAATTCAGGGAAAAGGAAACTAAATGAAAGCAATTTTGTTAAAATTAATTTGAGAGACTGTGCATTTTCCTTTGTGAAAGAAAGAGAAAATTCCCATGATTCATGAAGCTTGCACCAGGTGCAGGCGTAGCGTTGGCGTTCTAACACCAAAAATGGCCGCCGAGCAATTCAGGTACGAGTTGTTCCCACATGCACTACCTGTGTATGCTACACCCGCACAACTCCTGAGACTTGGATACTAATTACCCCATGTGCAGCAGTGTGGTATGTAGCAATTCAGGAGGTGGTGCAGGCATAGTGTAAGCATGCAGAAATGTAAACCGTAGAAAATGGTTTACATTTTTGCAAACATAAAATCAGAGCCATGACAGCCGACCAAATACATGTATTATATTGTTAATATATGCCAATGGCTAAGTATATAGCCATTGGCATAAAAAACATGTACAAAATATAAAATTAACATTTAATATATATAGTCGCACTATCGCAACGTGGAAGGGGCAGCAATGCGCAAAGGGGATCGTAAGAAATATATAAAAATATAGAATAAAACCGCAATGAAACACATATCACGATTTCCCCATAATAGTCAATGGCAGGCATGCTACACCATTGTCATGGTGCAAAGGTTGCTAAGGGGCAGTGACAGTGTTATGTGCAGTAGCTAGGAATTAGTAGGCAATGCCATGCAAATGAGAGGAGTAATAGTGAATCGCAGATTTTTCACTGGTGTAGGGATGCATCTCACAGTGTAGCGTTATAACACTGAGTTGAGCCCTTTAGATAAAGATGACATCAAGAGAGGGTTGTGTTGCCATTGCTTTAAGCACATTGGAGCATTGCTAAACCGATCTGCCCCTAGCTAGGCAAAGCTGCAGGACAGGGGTGTGTTGAATTGCCCATAGCTATGCTTAGCTGAGAGTACACAAGGTAACTGAGTATGCATGTGAACAGAGATGAAAATGTGCGTAAACCTGGTAAACAGGTATGTGAGGCGCGCACTGCAGATTATATAGGAAGGATATAAGAAAGAAATAAGGAAATGCTGCAGCAGTGAAATTGGAGTACAAATGACTAATTAACACCTAGGAGCCTACAGTGGGCCATTGACAACAGTTAACAAGGCTGCAAGCAGCTACCTGCAGAACAGGGAAGGGGAGGGGCTGTACTGCAAAGAAAATAGCAAAGTGTCAAAGCAGAACAAAGATGATATGCAGTATATCAGCTACAAGACACATTTCACCATGACTGGGTAGGGAAAGTACAAAACAAGAAAGACAGCAGGTGGATGCATGCCTGATAATGGGAGGGGATCCAGGTCTAAAAGTGAATTAAAGGGCAACAGATTAATCAAGGCAGGCAAGTAGATCTCCACAGTAAAGGCCCCACACTCGCAGTACTCATTGCAAAACCCATAATTAAGACATGCAGCAGCTGGAATAGCTCATACACACCCACTTACATCAGCAGCATCCATAGCACAATACTATAAAGTGTGAAAGCACCTCACACACATTTGTGCATTCCCATACACTCTGCACCAGTGGGTGTATACAGATGGAAAACTTTTATTATGTACATGTTAGGGGCTGCCATAGCTTTGATCCACCAGCATGTGTTGGAGACTGAAGGTGGTGTGGAGGATGATGCACGTGACCACCGCAGGCACCAGAGGAGGAGGAGAGTGTTCAGATCCAGGGTATCCTACCAGGGGCTGCATGATCAGGAGATAGTAGAGAGTTACAGGGTGGACAGGGACACCCTACAGCAACTTGTGGAGCTGTGCCAGCCATGCCTCAGAGCCAGAACAAACAAAGGGGAACCCATTCCAGTGGATACAAATGTATTTGTAAGCCTGAGAATACTAGCTACAGGTACCTTTCAAAGACCAACTGGGGATATCATGGGTATCTCACAGGCATCAGCATCCAGGGTACTACACCAGTTCCTGGATACCATGTTACCACATGCCAATGAGCACATATATTTCCCCCGAATGCAGGAGGAGTTGGCCAGCAATATGCATCTCTTCCACCGTGTGGCAGAGTACACAGAGGTACTATGTGCAATAGACTGCACGCACATACACATCAAGTCACCACCCGGTGAGCAGGGTAGGCACTACATAAACCGCAAGGGATACCCCTCCATCAACTGCCATGACGTGTGCAATGCCCAGGGCATTATCATGGATGTGTGTGCTGGCAGCCCTGGAAGCTATCATGACACCCACATCTGACATGCCTCACAGCTGTATCAGTTATTTGCCAGGGGGGACATCCCAAATGGCCACCTGGTGGGGGATGCTGGCTATGCACTGGAACCATGGATGATGACTCC
This sequence comes from Protopterus annectens, assembly GCF_019279795.1. NCBI lineage: Eukaryota > Metazoa > Chordata > Ceratodontiformes > Protopteridae > Protopterus > Protopterus annectens. The sequence continues at coordinate 411,959,751 of NC_056734.1, forward strand.
CATCAGAAATGCACACACACCCATGCAGGAACGCCATAATGAAGCACACGCACAAACCAGAATCATCATAGAGTGTGTGTTTGGGATGCTGAAATCACGGTTCCATTGCTTGGACATATCTGGTGGAGCCTTGCAGTACTCTCCAGGCACAGGTGCCCACATCTTCATAGTGTGTGCCATGCTACACAATATGGTCCTGCGGAAACAGCTGCAGCAGGGACAGAATGGTGAAGGCCCTCACAGCCCACCACCATTGCCAAGGGCCCCACAGGCACAGAGGTACTCAGGCCACGAACACCCTGAGCCAGCCCCAGTAGGCAGACAGAAGCGTGCCCAGTATGCCCATGCCTTGGCAAAGAGGGAACGTATAGCACACACACTGACAGTGTAGGCACCTAGGTACTGATACCTTTCTCCACCTGCACACACAGTAAAAATGAATGGCACACACACAAGACTACCTGTAAATTGTCATGTATAGGCAGTCTACTGTGTGTATCCAACATAGGCAGCCCTCAACTATTGCACACACAACAGCCATTGGCACAAGGTAAGTCAACACCTGAACAGTAAATTAAGCTATCAGCATATGCAGATACTGTATGTATAGATTCATAGGTATGTACTTGGCCAACTGCCAGAGGCCATTCATAAGGCCAGCCAAAATGTGTCAGCTTTTGCCACCCCATTGATTCATTAACCATCCCTCTGTGGAGCAGAGCCAATGGTGGGATCCCTGGGGTGCATCTACTGTTCCCCATCTACCCTTCAAGGTTTCTCTTGCAGAGTGTTAGTGAGGGGCTCTGTATAATGTAGTTAGGGATGTTGATCCATAGTATGGGGAGTGTCTGTGACAGGAAGCTGTCCCTCCAGCATCTCCCAGTTATTGTTGTGGCAAGGTCAGCTCACTACAGTATGTGGCTCACTGTGACATGGATTCCCATAGGTGGAGCATATCCATCAAGCCTGAGCTCGACATAGCTGTGTTGGCCAGTGGAGATCATCTCTGGGTAAACGAGATGCCACTGAGTAAAGCAGGAATTTATTCAATCCGGCTGCATAGGCCATATGTTGGAGGTCAGTCTTCCCCTTGGTGAGGTACATTCGTGGTCCCATCAGCTGTTGGACGTTTCCCCTGAGGTACATCCCACATGGGTTATTATACCCTGTGATGGGACTGATGAGTGATGAGTAAAGGGGCACTATAATCCCAGTATGTCTAGATGGGAATCCTTTAGTAATCAGATGGCCTACATAGAAGTATGTCCTAACTACTATGGAGATATGATTATCAAAGAGGAGATCACTATCTACCTTAGTCCCCTGATACCCCATTACCTCATCTGTATTAAAGTGGCTGCCGCTCATGTGTTAATATGTGGGTGTCAATTCCATAATGGAATGACCATGCAGTTAGTGGCACTTGGCTGGAGGCCATGTCTTTGGCACCCTGTGAGGGTCTCTGTGGGGCCCCTTGAGGGATGTCCATGTCAACTGGACTATCAGTCATGGCTCCCAGTTTGCAGTCATTGCCAAACATGGTCTGCGGTAGTCCACCTGTGTTTGCCTGTACATCTGAGACGTATATGCCAAACAGTAGAGCTCCCAGAACTGAGTCCTGTGGGACACCAGTTGTGACTGTTCAAGAGTTGGACCTGGAGACCGCAAGTCGGACCATGTGGGTTCTGTGTGTAAGCCCGTTGGCAACCCAAACTGTGATGTATGGGTGAGTGTACAGGCTGGTGTGTTTATCAATAATACCTGAGTGGGGCATGGTGTCAAAATCCTTGGTGAGGTCCAGGTAGTATGTATAAACCACCACCTCCTTCATCATCCAATATCTTGGTGACTGTATGTAAGACGTCAAACAGGTTCAGTAGACATGGACTGCACTCAACCAAGCTGACCTGGGTTGGGTCACGTGTTCAAAGGTTACCAATGTCATTGTTAATGAGTGCCATGAGGATGCGAACCATACCATTGCAGACCAGGCTCGTCAGGTTTATGAGGTGGTAGTTACCATGGTCAGTTGTGATTTCACCTTGATGGAGTGGAATAACCGTTGTCACATGCTATTGTATGGGCATGTAGCCTGTGGAGAGGCTGAGGTAGGAATACTTAATTAGGTGGGGGGAAGGTTGTCTTGTACAGTTTGCAAGATGCAGTCTGGGTCAACATCTGCCTCCATTGATGCTGTATTCTGCTGTTAGAGAGGGCCATTTCCACCTGTGTGTCTCTGATGGTTGGGATACTGTACCTTTTGGGTAGTGTTGTGGGCTCTTTAGGGGGTGAAGTATGCACCAAATGTATCTGCAAGGGTGTTGCTGATATCAGCAGGGTCAGCATATTTTGTGCTATATTTCACCGGCACAGTGCAAATCTGTGTGTCACCACGTAGATCCCTGACATAGCCAAAGAAGGCTTTGTGGTTATCTTTTGAATCCTTGCATATTCTCCTACTGATGTTAGCCTTGGATGATGTCATGAGGGACCTACGTATCATACTGATAGTGGTCACGGATGTCTGCCCTTCGTGGGATTTGCTGTGTTTCTGGAACACTTTCCTACTTCTGTAGTATAGCCTCTTTATTGCAGAGGTCCAACAGACTGGTGTCCTTGTCTAGGAGGAGTAAGCCTTGGTTTACTAGTGATGGCATGATCCATACATCCATGTAGGTGCTTATAGACTGAATTTGTAAATCTGTCTATATCTTTAGCAGTGTTTTCCCTTAGTGTGAGGGCTGTGAAACCCCCCACCCCTGTCACAAGTAGTGTAAATTTAGCTGTAGGAAAGGTAAACACTGTGGTATCCGTGGGTGGGGGGAGATGCTAGCGTGTGGAAACAATGAATAGCTCATGGTCAGATCTAACCAGTGACCGGTTAACCTCCGCTGTGGTGCACCTGTTGCCCATGTTGGTGATGACTACATCTAGTAGTTTCCACCCCACATTAGGGAGGTTACCACCTGATACAGGGCATATGAGGTGATACATTGCAGGAAGCGCTGGTCCTGGAAGTGAGTGCCGGAGTACATTTCCCAGTTAATGGTATGGTAGTTGATATTGACCAATGCCAGGGTGTGCATTAGGACTGTCATGTTCTCCACTGTCTCCAGGTAGGTGGAGTGGAGGTCCTAGGTCATGGAAGGTGATCTATAGCAGGCCACATTCCACATTGCAGTTGTGGCTGATGTCAGCTGCACATGGATGATCACAGAGGTATCATGCTGCCCCACTAACCTGGAGGTGTAGGTATCCCTGATGAATATGGATACAGCCCCTCCATGTCTGTCAGTCCATGTTCTGTGGCGGAAATGTGTGGTATGGGTTGTAGTCTGGTATTGCTGGTGTGCTCTCAGGAGCCTTAAGACAGATTTCAGTTAATGCACAGATGTTGATGTTGTCCATCCTGAGGAGTGCTCTGAGTGCATGCATGTTGTGATCACAACCCCTGGAGTTGCGTAGCATAAACCTCATTGAATCTGCTATTGTGCTGTTTATGGAGCTGGTATTCACCTTTGGGACTCTCCTAAATAAGGCACCATGGGGGTGCCAATATCCTTGGCCAGTATTCCAAAGCGTAAGGCTGACACATAGGCCAGTATGGTATCATTGCATGCATGTTCCCCATCTGTGCTTGTATGTCATCTCCCCTGTAGGTAACCTACTGGTAAGCAATAGAAAGCCTTAAACTTATACAAGTCTTCTAGCTTCCAAGATAGGCTTTTGGAGTGACTAAGTATCAGTGTTCTGTATGTTCTTGCTGTACTCAACTGTTTCCTGATTACATGGTGAGTTCACACTGTCTATTGTGATCTGAAGGTCTGTTTACTCACATATTATGGCTGTGATGGCCTGCACATTAGAGGTTCACAGATAGCCTACTACCCATCTGCCCAAGGGCAATTAGAAGCATAGCAACAGTGTGCTGGCCTTCTCCGCACCATTGATGTAGTAACTGAGCCTCTGTCAAGCATAACCAATGAAGCAATTCCAGGCAGAGTTGCTGGAAGCTGTTGAAGACTGGGGTTGTGGAGGGTGATAGGGGCACTTAGTGATATAAAGAGGGCATGTTAATGTCCATTTAGTTAATGGCAATTCAACACCATTCAATTCCACCAACAAGTCTTGCAGCTATCAAACTGGACAGGCTCCCCCACTCCCTGGCTGTATGGTTCTGGGACACATGATCCCAGGGGTGTATAGTCTGTTACCCATTCACACAACAAGGTTTCCCTTGAAGTGTGTCAGTGAGGGGCTATGCCTAATGTAGTTAGGAATGTAATGTACTGTCTCACAGTACATTTGTTATATGTTGTTATTTCAAAAATACATGAAGCTCAGTGAGTTTGGGGGCTCCCGCCCTTTGCTTAGCCTAGCTTACATGTAGAAATCATCTAAATAGGAAACAGGCGGAAGCAACATTAATGTCAACAATGTAATGGTTACAGTATCTGCATAGTATCTGTGCATTCGAGGTTACAATCCCAAAAAAGGCAGGGATGTTTATAATGTGCAAAAGTATACCTTAACCACAGCTTGCATGTATAGGTAGTAATCATCTGTATAATAAACATTCGAATCACCCATATAAAACCATGTGTGCAGGAGAGTGCAGTCAACAGAGAATGTAATAGGTTCATAGGTTCATAGGTAGGTACTGGGCTATCTGCCCGAAGGCATATATTAGCCCAGCCACGTTGTGCGGTATTCACCGCCCCTTTGGTTAGTTCCCTAGGTCCTTGATCTAGCAGCTAGTACCCTTGGCCCCTATCTAGTAGAGCTGTTGGTATGATCCCTGGTGCGAACTTTCTGTTACCCATCCACTCGTCAAGGTTCCTCTTGAAGAGTGATAGTCAGGGGCTCTGTCTTATGTAGATCGGGACCTTGTTCCATAGCAAAGGAAGTCTTTGCGAAGGGAATCTATCCCTCCAGCATGTTCTATTCATTGTACGAACATATTCCTTGTGCGAACCCCGACTGAAATCCCTACTCCCCACCCCCCTCCTCTGACTGAGCTTCTAAACAACATATTAAATTGTTTATAGTTATTTCTTAGATACTGACTCTACCAGAAATTTTTTTTCCTCCCCTTCATGCTATTCAATCTAGTGTTTTGATTATCTGTTTTTATTAATCTAATTTTTAGTATGTACACCCCTGCTAATTTTTATTTTAATTGGTTGTTCTTTGTAAATTAGTTTTTTGCTAGTTTATTTTTTTAAATTCTTACATAAGTCTACCCTTGTACTTATTTATGCATATCTTTGTTTTTTGTGGTTAAAGTATTTTTTTTTTTTACTTCTTGTATTGGAGCTTTTCTCCCCGGGCCTCTACTGAAAACGGATACATGTCCAGCTAGACTAGCCCGGTCAACAAATGTAAAATAAATAATAAAATAAAAATGTAAAATAAATAAATAAATTGTTGTGCTGAGTTTTATATCCCTAGAGCGTGTAGCTCGAATGGATTTGGTTTTGCTAAGATGGAGTATGTTCAACAGTTATGGGTTGGACATGGCTCTGTATGTTAGACAGAGATCACCTCTGAGAAGGCGGTATGCAACAGAGAAAAGCCTTAGTTTTTTCAATCTTGCTGCATGGGGCAACTGTTTAAGGCCGGTAATCCTCTTAGTGAGGTACCTCTGTGGTCTCTCCAGCTGCTGGAGATGCCTAGCCAGGTACATACCAATTAGTGCATTGTACTCAATAATGGGTCTGATGAGGGAAGAGTAGAGGGGCACCATTACATCCTTAGATCTTGATGCGAACCCTTTTGTGATCAGATGGGTCACATAGAAGGATTTTCTAACCCTTGGCAACATGGTTATCAAAGGAAAGCTGACTATCTACTTGGGTCTCTAGATCCCTTATTACTACTTCAGATTTCAGGGGGTTACCTCCTATGTGGTAGTTCGTGGGTACTCTGTTTTTTCCAAAGGGAATTACTACGCATTTTTTAGCATTTAGCTTGAGACCATGACTTTGACACCATGCATCAGTCGCATTAAGGCCCTTCTGGAGGATATCCATGTTGGCTGGAGACTCTATTATAGCACCCAGTTTGCAGTCATCTGCAAACTTGGTCAGCCACAGCCCTTCAGTGTTTGCCTGTACTTCAGAGAAGAATATGCCAAACAGAAGAGGCCCCAGGACAGAGCCCTGAGGCACATCACTCGTTACTGGTCTGGATTCGGACATAGATCCCGCTACTCTTACTTTGTGGGATCTGTCTGAGAGCCAGTTTGTGATCCATCTTGTGACGTAAGGGTTTATGCCCAGGTTGGTGAGTTTATCAATAATACCCGAATGGAGAATGGTGTCAAATGCTTTAGCAAGGTCAAGGTAAGTTGTGTGTACCTCCTTCCCCTTAAATATAGCCTGAGTAACTGTCTCAAAAAAGTCCATCAGGTTCAGGAGGCATGGTCTGCCCTTGACGAAGCCAAACTGTGTGGGGTCAAGTGTTTGGTGGTTCCCAATCTCTCCAATTATGAGTTCCATAATGATTCACCCCATTGCCTTACAGATCAGACTGGTCAGGCTTATTGGTCGGTAGTTCCCAGGGTCAGTTGTGGGCCCACCCTTGTGCAGCGGAACCACTGTTGCTGTGCACCATTCTATGGGCACATATCCGGTCGAGATGCTGAGACTGAACAGGGTATTCAGATGTGGGGTTAATTCATTTTGGAGCTCGCGTATGACACAGCCAGGGACACCATCTCGTCCCATGGAGGCAGTGTTTTTAGCTTTAGATAGAGCCTTATTAACCAACATATCAGTAATAATTGGAGTTACACAATCCCCTGAAATAGTAACAGGCCCTGTTGGTGGTGGGGGGGGGGGGGAATTTGCACTGAACCTGTCAGTCAAGATGTTGGCAATGTCAGTGGGGTCAGTGTATTTTGTTCCATTTTGTACTAGCTCAGAACAGACCTGAGCATTGCCATTTAGGTTTTTGACATAACCATAGAAGGCCTTATGTTTATCCATGGCATCCTTGGCAACTTTCTTTTCAAAATTGGCTTTAGTTGACTTGATGAGGGCCCTCAATTTCTTACTAAAGCTGATCAGGGAAGATTTTTCTACTTGATATTTGGCCTTTTTTTGTATAAGTCTCCTTCTTTTATTGTATAGTTTGCTTATGGCCGGGGTCCACCAGACTGGTTTCTTCTTGCTTGAGGAAGGAGTCTTGGATTTATTTGGGATAGCACAGTCCATGCAATCCTGAAGATGTATATAAAGTGCCTTGGTGTAGGATTTTGCATCCTGGATATCATTATCCTTCTGCAAGGGAATAGTGAAACTTTCCACTTCTGATGCAAGTAGTTTGAAGTTTGCTTTGGAAAGTTTTTTTACGATGGTTTCTTTGACTGGGGGAGGTGGAGGGGTGAGGATGTCTAGGGTTATCAGTTTGTTGTCTGATCTGACCAGAGATGGAGTGATAACGGGTGTGGTACAATGGGTGCCCATATTTGTGATGACTAAATCCAATAAGTTATCCCCTCTAGTGAGAGAACCTACCAGTTGTTCAAGGGCATTTGAATTTATAAATTCTATGAACCGCTGGGCATAGGAGTTAGAACTTTGGTAGTTTGCCCAGTCTATACCAGGGTAGTTGAAATCACCCAAAATTATGGTGTTGGGTAGGACCTTTATATTTTCCAATGCCTCAAGAAATGCTGAGTGAGCATCTTGGGACATGGTGGGTGATCTTTAACAGGCTATGACTTGAAATGTGGTTTTGCCTGCTGATAGTTGTGCATGGATGATCTCTGGGGCATCATGCTGCGCCACTAACCTGCAGATGTGGGTATCCTTTATGAATATGGCTACACCTCCGCCCTTTGTACTGCAATCCAGTAATTGAGGCCGGAAGGTATGATATGAATTGTAACCTGGTAGTGCTGGGGTGCTCTCTGGAGCCTTGAACCAGGTTTCCGTCACTGCACAAACATCGATTTTCTCCATACTGAGGAGTGCCATGAGTGCGTGCATTTTGAGGTTGAGACTTCTAGCATTGAGTAGCATTGCCCTTAGTTTTTGGTTACCTGTGCTGGTTACGGTGGTTGGTTTGTCCTTTGAGCCTTGTCTAAAAAGGCACAACGGGGACGGCAAGAGCCTTGGCCAGTATTTGAAAGCCTAGGGGTGACAGGTGCAAACCATCTCTGGCGAAACGGCGAGGCTTGTCTATCATGTCATTCCAGGCAGACAGACACTGGGTCCCCTTAGAATGACACCAGAAGCTTAGCCAATTGTTGAAATTGATCATTTTGTCTTTGTATTGTGGTATCATTCTAGGTGAAGGTAGTATGCTACTCAAGGTCAGGGTCATACCAGCTTGTGCTACATGATCAGAGAGCTCCTCAATGTCTCTTTTCATGTAGTCCAGGGAGGTACGTCTTAGATCATTCACACCAACATGTACAATGACAGCGTCATACTTGTACTTGTTCTGGAGTGACCTAAGTGCCTGTGTTATGTGGCAGATCCTAGCACCTGACAGGCAGCTGACAGTAACCTTCTCCTTGTTCAGCCTGGTGAGTGGAACATCTGTGTGCCTTACTATAGAGTCTCCTATTACTAGCGTGTTTGGTATGGTGTTTTGTCTTAGGGGCTGTCATGAGGCACACTGCTGAGGTGAATTATGTGTTTTCTGGCTTGTATTTGAAGGTGCAGGTTGCTTGCTTGTCTGCTTTGGAGGGCACTGTTTCTTTTTCAGATTGGTACTTAGTGCCTCCGAATATGTTTTTGTGTATTTATGTGTATGTTTTGCTGGTGCTTGTTTTGTGATCCATGTGTGACTGGTGGTGTGATGCTAGTGTGTCTCTTCTCCTCTTGACTGTCTGTTACAGTCATGGGTTGAGAGCGCTTAGCCTCCAGTCTGGCTGTGTATTTGCATCTCTCACAAGTGTTTGTGTCTAGAGGTAAGAGGAGAGGGTTGTCTGTATACATGAGGCAGTTGTGACATTGCCTCAGGATGCCCAATTCCACCAGAAGAACTGGAGAGTACACCTGAAGCTGACCTCTGGACATGCTTGGAAAAGTAACTTTCACTTGTCTTGTGGACAATCAAGGGTCTTATGCTGTATTATAATAGTGCTGTCTAGGAGATTTGGAAAATAATAGTGTTGTCTAGGAGATGTGGACAAGTGCTGATTTAGGTTATGTAAGTGCTGCAATAAGAGCAGTAGATCTGAAGCACTTGAGTTGAGGCTTGCCTAGTTCTAAGGGAAAATATGCAGTGCAGACTTTATGGAGCCAGGTTTAGTATACCCCAGCTAACCGGCGCTGCCCGATGCTGCTCTGTGCGCAAGACCGCACAAAAAGAGAGTTGCAGGGTTTTAAGAGAGAGAGATCAAGGAGTTTGGAATTGACCCAAAATGGCCAGTAAAACTACAGTTTCTAGGCAGTAACCACTCCTACAGGGACAGGCAGACTGCTTAGTGTTAACCACTGCCACTGGTGAACACAGAGACTTCCCTTTAGCCCAAGTAAGCACTGGCCTCCAGGAAACTTACAAACAGTTCAGAACAGCAACTCTGTAACTGAACTTTTTTTAAATTATAGAAAGTGGGAAAATAGCAAGAGTTTTTTTGTTTTTTTGTTTCTGTTTAAGGATAGCAGAGACACACAAGTAGCAAACTAGTCAGAACAGTGCAATAAATGACCCCAACACATGTGTTATGTCAGCACATAGTGAGATGTTACATCACTGACATGTATATATCCGGAGTAGTTAGCGGATGTGGCCATGTTTGAGCGCACAGGTTATACGTTGCAAAGTTTGTTTAACTGTGTTTAACCGCTGCTATAATGTCACACAAACACTTTTAAACATGCTTACAACTGCTTAAATGAGCCTTATTCTGCAGTAAAAAACATTCATAAAGCATTGCAGGTGTCAAACCCTGGACCATGCACACTATAGTCATGGGACATACCACTAAGCCATCCGAGGTGTACACATGTTTCATGGTCATGAGACTACACCTTATACCATATGCATTTCACTGTAATGATCACAAATGAGACAGTGACTTTGTGTACATATGTACAGTGCATTGTTATGTACTGTAGTTTGTGAACCAACACATTTCAGTCTACAATGTATTACTGTTACAAACTAATACGAAATATTTATATATATATATATATATATATATATATATATATATATATATATATCAGTGATGTCTGCACATAGATGTGTGTGTGTGTGTGTGTGCGTGTGTATATATATAGATATATATATATATATATATATATATATATATATATATATATATATATATATATATATATATTTAAAGTATACAGTTACATCAATAGCCATATATATAAACATCTATGAACACACTTCATGACACAGAAGCACTCCAAAGGAATTGGAGTGTACACAAAACACATGCTGGTATTATAACAATTAATATTAACCTAATTCACCATAGAAGGGGTGGTTGTTGTGTATGTGAAGATTGGGGTGGGGAGGAATGATGGGTAATGTAATCATGCATCAAGGAGGGCATGTGTCGGATTTCCAATAAGTGAACTGGAGGGGCATACATGGAGTATGAGGACAATATAAAAAGGACACAAAGCAAGAACCTTTCTCATTTATAATACACCCTGTCATGTCACATTGCAACACCTACTTTCACAAACATATGAACATTAACATGTATCAGACATATGTACACCAACTGACTGTCACATTTCTTTTCAGTAGTGAGGAATGTCTGTAGTACAATGTATATTCTATAACATTCATACATATCTCAGATGCCTTAGTGGTAAAGTCAGTGACTGTGTTGTTCATGGTCTCGGGTTCAAGACCTGCAAGGGTTGTTAGGTTATTTTGAGGGCCAGAATAAGGGCTTTTGAATGCAGGTGGATTAAAGCACTCTTAAGCAGTTGTAAGTGGGTTTCCACGTGTTTGCACAATGGTAAGCGGCGCTGAAACAGGATAAATGGAGAAGCGCTTCAAACGTTTGACTTTTGCTTAACGTTGCGCAGACCATGGGCAAACCTGCTCACAACCATATAAATGTGCGTTATTCACACTTTCCCTACCAATGATTACTCTGAGAGGTAAAATAATAACACCTTCCAGGAGTAGAACCCGCAACCATGTACTCCATCCTCAGAGTAACCTCACACTAAGCTACCTTGAATGTACCTATCCCAGTTGTGTATGCAGACAGGTTAAAACACAAAAGGGAGGAATGTGTTGAAATAGGACAACCAGCCATGTACCCAATTAAAGGTGTATGCTCGTATATATATATATATATATATATATATATATATATAGAGAGAGAGAGAGAGAGAGAGAGATACATAGAGACATGTTGATATATACAGGTCTACATATATATGTAGATATATAGATAGGTTAAAAACATCTACACATTTATAGAGGTACAGATAAATGTATGCGATAATGTATATATCTATATATATATATATATACACACACACACACACACATATATATATATATATATATATATATATATATAGATAGATATATATATATACATATACATATCTATACACATATCCATAAACACACACACACACATATATATATATATATATATATATATATATATACACACACACACACACACATATATATATATATATATATATATATATATATATATACACACACACACACACACACACACACATATATATATATATATATATATATATATATATATATATATATACATATATACATACATGCATGTCTGTAGACAGCATCCGAAGTGGTCATTTCTGAGTATAACATGGACCTTAGCAATCACACATTCTGCCCCCCCAAAACAATATGAACATAGCATATGAAGAGTGTATGCCAATACACTATTACAAATATGTTCTATGGACACAGTCACCAACACAACTGCAAAGACTGCAAATATCCATGACAGAATTACACAGACAGCTTTCATTTTGCAAATCTTTATTACATTCCGATGTATTACCAAAAGGATTCAAGGACTAACAGTAGCTGCAAGCTATACAGGAGGCATTTAATAGTGCCTTAATGAATCAGCCTGCAATTACCATAGTATTAGTCCACTAAGGGATAGGTGTTCACATAGGGAAAGAACACGTACACACATATAGACGTATAAAAGGGGTTCCTACACACATGCATGTGCTATGTACACCCACCAACATCTACCCCACAACCGAAATAATTACATCAATACATACTGTCATACCATAACCAGTTATGCAACTATTGTACAACAACTGCTGAAACCTTAACATACCTGGACACAGACACACTAACATGGCCCTATCTGCAATAGTTGCCGTTATACAATTGAACAGCTGCTGATGTAACAGGGTTTGTATGAACTAATCCCGTTTCAGAGGGTTGAAAGGTTCGTACACCAGGAAGTTTTACCATATACTAATTATTAGCACAATATGATACACAGTAACACCAAACTAAATATGTCTGCTAGGCACACTGTAAACCCCCTAACATTATATGTATAGCTATGCAGCCTTGAGCTGGGCAAACAACTTGGCCAGACTGATACATATGCAGAAGTATTAGGTACAGACAAACCCTGCACAAGTAGCAATGTTCAGAAATATAACAGCAGTACTCACATTTAGACCAACTCCTCTAGGCATTACACACAATATATTACTGTTCGTCTCCATACAGCTGTTGCAATAGATTCCAAACAAAACTTCCACGCTGTCTTGCTCACAAGTAAGGCAAAGGGACAACGCCCAAGTGGAGTACTCAGTTATACTCCACTGTAGCCATGGTATTGGCTAAGGCAGTAGCAGCGCAGCTGATGTGCATGTAATTAACTACTTAGGAACACCAATTGGTTATCGAGATAGAACATGTTACTGATCTGTAACTATAAAAGGTTGCTTTGTCACACATTCAAACCATCTGTAGCTACCTGTAGGACAGTAAAAAACACTGAAAGACAAACCGAAAACAAGTATTACACTAGTTAATAACACCTCTGATTACTAAGACGGTGTGTATAACATGTAGAATGTCTGTGCATGTAGTACCTGTACTGTAAGAATTACAGTGTAATCAATGCATATAGTGGAAATAGCTGTCTTGTAGCAATGTATTGTTGAGTAGTAGTTATGCTTGTAGTATTCTATGTGTGTACTGCTGTAGGTCACACGGCACACTTCACATACACCACAAGGGATGATATGGGCTTGGAACCCACCAATTCGCTTGCAGCCACTGTCAGTGTCAGGATTGGTTCAACAAGTATGTGCTACAACAGGGGATAGTATATGTTGATATATTGTAACAGTCGATATATGTATGGGTGTATAAGTAAGATGAATATGTTAAAGGTGGGCTTACTGTGCAAATATGGTGTGCATTGTGGGATATTGTGCCAATAACTGCGTAATGTACAGTATTCTAGGCAGATCTGTATTCTCTTCTACATAGCAGTTCTGTTATGTTATGTAAACAATAGTTATGTCTATTGGCAATTACAATACTCAATGACAGGATACATAGCATTAGTGTTCACCTGACAGGTTAGCAGTATGATAGCAAAGATAATTGGAAGAGCCAGGTAACTATCCATGCACATAACACATGTAATATCCACCTCTCTACTATCGTTTGGAAGCAATAGCAGCTGTGCATGTGTGCGTGTTATGCAAATGTGTAGTGACCCTTGTTACAGGGCTGGGCCAAACGGCTATGTGCACACCTACATACAGTAAATATTCAGAGTACAGACACACTGGTTGAACTACCAGGTTTGTATAGCCCAACCTCTCATTGCCAACCTAACAGCTGCCTGCACATACTGTATGTAAGGTAGTGCACAGCACTAGTAATGAAACAGGTTGCATATCATCTTTAACTCCAGTGTAACATCTGCAGTAGGAGTGTTAAATGTAGGAGACAGCTGCCCATTTGTAATAGCCACATCATAGGTGATGGCTCACACTATCTGATTATATCCTGATCATGTTGATAGTGGCATCAGAGCCTATTGATACATGACTCTGTTTGAAGAGTGGGTGTCTGTGCCCAACAGAGCTCATGGTCCTGGTGGATATGTGAGTATATACCCAGAGAAGGAAACAGACCTGTAGACACTGGCATCATCTGTAATCAACTAACATGATGTTATGTGCTCCTCAGAGGAGGATTGCTGCTAAAGGTAGCTACAATGTTTCCATAATAGCCAGTGTTGTCACATCCATAACACAAATATTTACATGTGAGCATCACTGTCTAAAACATCTTCATAAGCAATAAGTAAACTAAATACAGTACTTGGTACTTGCAGTACTGAATGCTCATGCAGGCATGTCCACTAGTCAGCTACTGGTGTTTCCTAATGTCAGCTTTGTGTATGTGACCATCCTGGGGAAATGTAATCTCTATGCCATGTACACTGCCAGACCCACCTAACACCATGCCCCACACATTGTTTGGGATGCAGCTACAGGGGTAAGCTGGAAGGCAGCCCAGTCTACAGCCATGACTGGACTGGACAGTCATGAGGTGTAGGTTAACACATGCAGCTTATCAACACAACCAACACATATCCTTACCAGAACACAGTAAGGATACCCTCACACACTACCAGAAATTACACACATTCACAGACGCGTCTAAGTATCTGGCCTAACAAGTGACCCCCCCACCCCAAGCAGGAAGAGACAGACACCAAAATACACGAACTGTATGACATAGTTTGCATGATTGTGCCACACCTCTGAACACATGACCGGAAACATGCCCAACAGTACTCATTTGTGAATGCAAACTCTAGCACTATGTTACACACCAACCTATACGAGGGCATACATACTGTCAGCTGCCTGTCTGCCATGATTAGCCACATACTCATACACTCAGACCACCTTTTGAACTATACACATGGCTCTGGCATATTCCATGTTGTTGGGCAGGACCTGTGATGCAGTAGCCTGGACTGCATGGAAACACATGTAGGAATGATCAGGTCTTGTAGCCTACGCAGGTATGTCCCAAGGCCTGGGTATCATTCTGCCATTGGCCAGAATGATACTGCAGTACAGGGACAAAAGGATTGTATTCCACAATTGTCTAGTGTAGTGGTGCATGTCACAGGGTATCCAGTACCTGTTGTCCTGGGATAACATGGTTGACAGACCAAGATGCTTTGCCAGACAGGGTCTGCACCTGTTACCCCTGGGAATCTGGATACTACCTAGGGCTCATGCTTCCCCTATAGTGCCTTCATCATGCACGGTTCAAGTGAGGGTCCACTGCTGTTACAGGGACAGCCAAGCAGTAAACTGCAGGTCTCGCTACACAATGATATATGTCAGAAACACTATACGGACACACAAATGTCAATCCCTAACATGGAGAACATATCTGTGCAGTGGCTGAGACATGTTTCAACACTCTGGAGAACACACCTGCATGACCATGTTATAACACATACCTCACCTCTTGCCCATTATCCAGGAGGATATGTTCACCCCTACTCTAATTGCACTTGCATAACATCAGATGCATTATGCTGAGCAACTTCCTTTGTGCCAAAGTGGAATTCAAAATGCACCTTGAGACAGATCACCCACCAGGCCGTGGACTTTCCAACTGTCATAATGTGCTGAAATTAGGAAGATTAGGTCTGAGACAGAACCATAATAATGGCTATTCTCAACTATTCCATTATGAACTGGGAAGACGCCTCATGTACCAACACCTGCGCTCAATGTATGTTGGATTCCATCGACCCCACTGACCTGGATCACAGTAGTCACACAAACAGGGCTAACAGTATGCTACACATAGTTAGTCTCCAATGCCAATGTTATGTTTCCTAAGAGCAGAGTGGTGAGTGCCATGGCACCCATGCAGATAGACAATGCATGTGCAAATGCTGAATCCTACACAAATGAACCTTAAGCAGTCACATATGTGTAGTGATTGTGCCATTGAAATAGAACCAGGATTCAACCCAACACAAACAAGAAGGCAAACTGGTGGTACCATGCTTTAAACTGTACCATAGAAGGTAGTAACTGTTGCAAGAGTGAACACACATGAGTGTAGGTGATCCCTGGTCAGCCTCATTAAGATGCAGATACAACATATAAAACTACACAAAGCTACTGTGAAACTAATCAGCCACATATTATGAGGCCAAGCACAGAGCATTCTATAGCTGTGTTATTAATCGTAATTGCAATGACAAGACCCACCATGCTACACAGCACTATGGCATGGGAAGTACTGCACCTACAGAAATAGCACCCATTCATCCAGATAGGGTCTCGGAGAACCTAAATCCACTCCTACCTCCCCCCCACTCCCAACAGGTACACTTAGTAATATATCTATGTACACTACAGGGCCCCTGTACTAATGACTATACAGGTACAAGCTGAACTCTCTAAAGCCATACATACAGCTTTCATGGGACCTGGCAACATCCCAGGGTGGATCCTACACAAATGTAAGAACATTCAGCTATCGACATACACATCATGTTCAATCATAGCTCCATGTCAGGCTGTGTACACACCGAATGCTGTACAGCAACAGTTATCACACACCACAAAGGGGGAGACACCATTGATAATGGGACATAGTGCACAACTACCCTGCTGAGTCTGGTCTGCACGACCATGAACCGTGGTCAACATAATTGATATACTTGGTACAGATGTAGATGACAGTAGGGTTGATTCACACTGCATATCATGACCTTGCCAGGTCGTAGGACACCATCATGCATACTGTGTTCCAGCCACACTCAGTAAACTAGGTGTATATTCCTATGTCACAGGAGTGGTTGGCAACTGGACTGCTGGCAGAACCCACACTACAGAAGGTGTCTGACAAATACACGCACATCAAGCCAGTGCCAGCCACAGTAATACAGGGGTCATTCCTGGTACTACCCCTCTTTGTTATCTATACCACATAGACTAACACAGAAGGCATCAGCCTATTGATGCTTGCAAATGACTATGAACTAGGAGCAATAGCTGATCCATTGTCTGCTGTGTTCAACATACAGAAGGGCCTTAGTGTGTCAGATGTGTTTTGTGTGATGTATGGCCACACTCTGACAGCTAAGTACTGCATTGTCATCCCCTATGTTACAAATCCTGTACCCATTAATTACCACCTAGGCAGCGGTCAACATAATAGCAACTGTATGTATGGGATGCAGCTGGACAGTACTTCCCTTTGATAGTTACGTCACCACAAAAGACAGGTAGTCATATGTGGCACCCCTAATCATGATAGGGTGCCATCCAGGAATATAGAGATAACTGCTCAGCCGTACTCAACACCCATGTGACCCATAATAGATCACATATTTCCTTTAAGGGTTATTGCCCATGTGTAGATGGCCTACACTGCCCTTCACAATCCCTAGCTGCACTATGTAGCATGCAGCCTACCCTGAATAAAGTCATGTCCAACCCAGAGGTGTTGGATATGCTACACTTAACACATCCTGATCCCAAATAAACACATACGTCATGGACATCCACCTTTCTAGTACAAGGATCACAACATGCCTGACAGATCCCTGTCCCATACACTTAACATACTCTTGCCATACTATGCATCCCTGTCCAGCGAAACTGCACATTGCCCCTCTCTGTGACATGGCATGATGACCGCATGGCAAATATATCAGTAACCATGTGTATCAGTTCTGTGGCACTGCTTGAACTGGCCACTGAAACTTACCTGTCTGTTGCCTACAGCTAAGTAACCTGTCTGCCTAGGCTCATAAATGTCCCAGGGCATATAGCCTACTAGATCACTATGACCATACATGCTATAGCTGATATCCAACCCTGCAAATACCATCAGACTAGCTATTGTCCCATATGTTGCACATGTGCAACACAGGCAATACATGGCAGGATGCTACACAGCTGTACAGTGCCATGTAGATGTATATGGCAAAACACATACCTGCTTACAAGTCTGCAGGGTCACAGGTCATGTCCCTAATGGCTATGTATGACTATATATGTGTCATATACACAGCATTAAGGTCTATTGCATTAATGTGAATACATCCAGGCATGTGCTGATAGGTAAAGACACCACTACAGGCAAACAGACATGCCCACGTCAAGACAACGTTCGTATGGTGTATGAGCAATGTCATCACATGACGCACACATATATGGTGATAACATCACATCACCAGTAGGTGTCAACTGTGTGTGACTTATACATGTCAGTGGTGTTAATGTCATGTAGATTTACAAAGACGTATTTGTAATCTTAATAAATGTGATACACATGTATGTTCAGCTGCACTGCTGTACTTCTCTGTGAGTTACTGTGACCTGTCTCCATCGTTATGACTTCCAGGTATGCCATGTAGCAGACTGCCACCGTATAGCTGCTTGGAGGATGAGGTCCTAATACCATACCTCTTCGACAACTACACGATGCTCTTCAGCCATGTGTCACAGGATGCACAGCAGTGGGATACCCTGTGGGATGAACTCTGCAGGAGGGTAAAGGATGTTGGCAGTCACAATCACACCTATCAGCAGGTGCGCAGACCCTGCACTGACCTGATAAGATGGGTGAAACAGCATGCTAATGCAATTGCCAGGGAACAAGGTGCAACAGGTGTGGGGCCACTCACCCAGCCCCCATTCACATGTACCGAGGAGCTACTGGCCAACCTGGGGACACCTGCAGACCTCCATCCACAAGCTTTAGCTGGTATTGTGGAGGTGGGTGTCTCTCAACCGCTGAGCCTGGAGTTGCCTGGTAAGTACCTACTGCACATAAAACACAACCATATATCACATAGTTACATGTGTTACTGTACAATATGTAATGTAACATCATATGCAAGGCATGTATGCACACATGCCACATACTATAGTCTGCTACTCTATGTATGCACAGATGTGCATACTCCATAGTATAGTGTATTGTACTGGCTTATGTGCTAACATGGACATTGCACCCTGTAGCTATCACACAGATGTGGATAATGATCTTATTGCTGTGACACTCCTGTTTAGGTACCTCTGACATTTTGCAGTGACAGCAGCCTGTGTCAGATAAGATTGTTATTATTTACCAGGCTTGATAATGCACAGAACATATTAATTGCATGCTATCTGCCATAATACATGTACACATAATGTATGGTGGTCCTGTTAATGGACACTGGTCAGACCTGCAATGCATCACACTGTTTACCAATGTGAAACAATCGAAGACTATATGAATCACCTAAACTAAACCTTCCAAACTGTCATTGCCAGATGTGTGGACAACAGTGAATACAATGGTGGAGGTGTGTTCCACTGTAGAGACAGGTACTACAGATCAGCATTACACATGTTGGGAATACGAACAGTACTGTACAGAGAGCATATGTGTGTGCACACACTAAATGTGTTGGAGCTGGAGTATGCCCGGCTTACAGGATACACCCTTGTGGAGTATACCCTTGCTATGAATGTCACACAATGTCATGTGCTTTCAGACATGTCAATGACATGTAGTGGGCTGACTGCAAC
This sequence comes from Protopterus annectens, assembly GCF_019279795.1. Lineage (NCBI taxonomy): Eukaryota > Metazoa > Chordata > Ceratodontiformes > Protopteridae > Protopterus > Protopterus annectens. The sequence continues at coordinate 411,979,310 of NC_056734.1, forward strand.
ACTGCTCAACTATCCTGTAAAACATGTCTCACATCCCATATATACCACCCTTTGTCTGCATAAGCCTGTCCTCAGTGGAGCATATGACATCTATGGGTGTATGTCATATGGGATAACACTGACATGTGAAATAAGATGGCCATCACAACCATTGGATTGAACGTGTACACATGGCTATGGAGGATGGCCAGAGACATGAAGCAACACACACAGTAGAAGTGATGCACATGTGTGTACACCCTGTTGTACATTGGCTCGACACAATACAACTATGGCTTTTGTGTAATGGTGATATTGCAGATGTGAAACACTAAACATCATACAGGCCTGTGCACAACTTGTGTAGGCATAACATGAAACCACCACATAACATGTCTTGAACATCTGGAGTGTGTCACAACATGGAAGCATTCACCTATACAATATCTAAATACATACGTGTGTTGTACAACATACACATACATCCACATCAAGCCACAGATACAGTACATTCACCTTGCTGGTGTCAAACATCACTGTCATGCCAGCTCCTCATGTGTGTGAGGTACACAGATGGCATGTGGAATATAGAGTACTTGTATGTTAGCCATGTGTGGGCATAGTTGCCAGGTATCAGTAATATGGTTGCAAATGTGCAGGGGTGTCATCCGTATACCCTTCTGTGACCTGTGTCACACATTCCACATTAGGGTTTATTGTGTATACACCTCGGTGACATGGGTCACATTCCACATTAGATATGTATTGCATGTGAACATAGTCATGGCTATGAACTGTGTAGTAGCTCACACTGTATAGCAATTTTGAAGCCATGTGATGCCCTGCAATGGCTATGCACATCAGCTCAATGTGCAGTATGTCCTTGCATATTTGTAGGGTGGACAGACAACACTGCATCAGCTGAAGGCCCATGTTTGTATGACACGTCCCTGCATTGGGACACCATTACCGTACTATAGATTGGAAAGGACACCATTGTGTTACACGTATGCATGTCTTTCAACATGTCATACTACATGTGATTGGCAAGATCATACGCCACACAGCAGGCCGGTGTACTGTAAACCTGTGCTGATCTGTGGCACTATTGCAAAGTAGGGACAGCCATGTCAAACATGTGTGTACAGCCACATGCATAATGTCTACACTCAGCTCAGGGGTATGTGGAATAATGTTGAACAGACATGAACTGCTTTGGGGGAGATATGCAAGCTAAGGCTCAGGCAAACATAGTATGTAGTCGACATACCCTACTTCTCATGTCCTCACACATAGGGGCGGTGGCTAACACAAAGCATCAGTGGCAGATGTACAAAGGTCAGCAATGGTCTGTTAATATGTGGTGTATGTTGCACACACCATGCCAGTGCAGTGCAATGGTGCAAAGTGCATGCATTGTGTTGCAGGTATGGGGCATAGGCTACTAACACAAATGGTGCAATACAGGTATGTATGCTAACCACCACTATAATTATGTAAGGTGCATGCCGTCTGCTATAACACATGCATGCTGTTGTGTACAACTCAGGGATGTATGATAACTACCACTATAATTGCCTAAGCTGAAACTATAATTGTCTAAGCTGAATGCCATCTGCCATATCACCTGTCAGTGTGTGTGTCTGTCAGTATGTGTCTGTCTGTGAGTGTCTGTGTGTCTGTCTATGTGTGTCTGTGTTTATCTGTCTGTGTGAGTCTTTGTCTGTCTGTCTGTGTGTGTCTCTGTCTGTCTGTCTGTGTGTGTCTGGTATAACTTGTAATGTACAGTTCTTGTCTTTCCCTCACATGTGTTGATGTAGGTGCGTTGCCCTCCTGTGGTAAGTGTCCCCATAGACTCTAGCAGTGATGATGATATTATGATTTAGACACAGGCAGGGTTGTCAGAGGCTGAATCTGTGTCATTGGTTGCCATTCCACCTGTCTCCCCCTCATCCTTGCACACAGTCCCCTGCCTGCACATACCCCATCACCACCGGCCATAGAGGAAGAACAGTTGGTGGGTGGCAGCATGGAACAGGGAAGTGTAGTGACTATGGAAGGTGTGCCTGCACACCATGATCCCAATCAACAGACTGGTGATGTCCCACACAGGCATGTGCGCAGCACTGCTCGTAGGAGGACCACTGGCCAATATGCCCTTGCAAGACCAAGCAAATCAGCTGGAGTCACCAGACACATGTTTCAGGTTGTAATGGAGGCACATGCTGAATGGCACAACAGAGAAGGTCTGAGGCATCAGAGGCATCAGATGGCTGCTGTCCGTTCATTAACTGACAACATCCAGGCACTTGCAAATGCTCACCATCATCGAGCATGGAATGTCTGTGCTGGAACATCTGGTGGGAGTGAGGCATTGGGGATGTGGACGTAGGTCAGCTACATCACCTGTTGAAGGTCTACGTGAACATGCTACTGCACATGCCCGCACCCATAGTGGTGGTAGCAGCAGCAGTGCAGCTGGTGCTGTGCAGTCCACACCAGGACACAGCAGGCCACGTGCACATGGTCCTGGATGGTCCCAACAGGGACATGAATCCAGTGGACACATGCCATCAGACGGTACCCAATCTGCCTGGTAGTGCCCGTGCAACCCCTGGCAGGCACAGGTCACATGGCCGTGGTCGGACACTGTGAACTGTGAAACCTGCCTTGTACAGTCTGCAGCTGTCAATATTACCGCTGTGTAAGCCAGCCACGCCAGACCTGTGTGCATGCATACAAACACACTGGAAACAAATGTAGGGCAACTCAGCACACACACACACACACACACACACACACACACACACACACACACACACACACACACACATGTATAACATCCCCACATACCCAATGATATCACAGGCCCTAACACACTCACATGATGTCATCCAATGCCGCAGCCTAAGCCTCTGGCAAACATTATCACCCTGTGCATATGATGATGCCTGTGCCACATCCCTGTCATCCACACCATCAGTGCAGGGACATGTTCATATGGTCTGATGCACAGGATGAGCATATTAGGTAGACAATTGTAGATTAATATTGTTAAGTAGTGTTGACAGGCAGCAGACATACCATGTATTGCAGTTTTAGAATGCATTTTGTACATTTGACAGTATGTATCATGTGTAACAACACTAACAGCATGTTGATCTTGACGTTCTGCCTTCCTCTTTCAGGTGTAGTTGCATGTGCTGGGGGATGTTGGTGTTTGCATGAGTCCCATATGTACATGTTGACTACCCACAGGTCAGTATGACAATACCTGCATGCACTTTGTAGCTTCTACATCACAGTTATATTTTCCCATGTTTCAATTATGTTTACTGTTCTAATGATCCAAGAGCATAATAGCTGTGTAGTAAGCTACTGTGTTCAGAGCCGTCATATCCATAGTGGGTGACATCACAGGTATAGTTACCTGGAGCATGGAGTGGGTAAAAGAGTGGTATGCCGGATGACAAGGGTAAAGGCCAGTGGAAATAGTGGCTTCCCATTGGGAAGCAGTAATACCCACTGCCATGACAGCATGCAAACACAGACACACCCATACACTCAGGGATTCACAGACACAGTAACACACACTCTGACACACACACATAGTTGCCAGTGTTCGGATGAGAACCCCTGCCTATATGCATATCATCATTATAGTACCACACAATTACAAGATGCACCACAGAGATTACATGTGTAAAGGCAGTTGGAATGGCCTAAGATCGAGGACATCGACAGGGATACTACAGTGCAGTGAGTGTATGTGGGGAGGGGGTCCATCTGTAGGCTATGTAACAATAGGTCACACCCAAGGTGTACATGTTAACAGGCAGTAAGTATGCCCGTCTATGATTGATGATATCAACAGGGATGCCAGATTGCTTTGAGTGGATGGGGGAGGGGGCATTAACATTTCACTTTGGTAAAATACAGCTTCACTCCAGGAACCGGACAGCCATACACACGGACAGCCATACACACACACACACACACACACACACACACACACACACACACACACACACACACACACTAGCATTCACAAAGATATACACCTATGTCACACACATACAGACACTTTACATGTGTGAGGTCTAACCACCTGCCTATGCCTTTCTTTCTACACTTCACTCTATACTGATGTCAACAACAGTGTTCAGGAGAGTGATAACATGTGGGATGTATTCCCAACCATACGTGACATATATGGACACACACCCACACGTGCCAGTACTGTGAATCAAATACCTGCCTATCTCATGAGAGGTACTACAGAAGTACAATGTTTACTGACTCTTTCCTTTGACAACTGTGCTGATATATGCACAATATATGCACAGGGGAGGTATTACTGTTACAGGTGTCATGAGGTTTGCCTTCAGTGCCACCCTTACAGCATTCTACATTGCCTGTCTTCCACTTTAGTTAACAAAACCTGACCTTAGCAGGTACACAGGTTATTGTAGGACTGGTTGTAACACACCAGTGAGCTGTCATCAGTAAGTATTCATCTGCAAAGAAGCCCCACCACTTAGTAGCCATGTCCAAACATCTGTCCATACCTCATGTACGGCTTACTGTACTTAAAGCATATCACCATATATGGTTGGCAATGTTGAAGCTATATTGCAACCGCATGATATACTAAGACAACAGTCACCTTCAGACATCAGACATTGCATACACATGGAATCTACACAAACAGCAATACATGTACACATATGCGGTCTACATCAGTACGTGCACTAGCAGGTCAAGAGGATACATTCCACACCTTCCCCACATCATGTGTGAAACATAGCCAAGCATTACACCATAATGGATGTTGTATTCATGTACTGGTAGGACACCACCACTTTCACCGAGTAGCCAAGTGTACATATATTACAACAGCACATATTAGCATGACACACACAGCATTATTCCATGTCATGTTCCTACAAACTGTTACTTGACAGTGCCATGGTGAAGCCAGGGCACTGTAATGGTCAACAGTGAGCACATCATATTTGCCACACACACCTCATGTGTACTGGAAGAGTGCCAGCAATGTGCTCTGTTACAGCTAGGCGGTACACTCATTCAAGCATGTGTGAGGTCTGTGGTTTGTAAACATCTCATCCAGCATGTACTGGCTATTGTGGTACTAAGGCTAATGTCCAGACAGCACACAGCATGCATGGCTTGCAATTGTGGACATGGGGTATATGTAGGAGCTGTGGCCACACATGGCTGTACATGTCATGAACATATCACCTGTGACTACTCAGGAACATACAGAGCAGAGCTGGATTTCCCTGAGTCTGTCAACACAGGCCTTGTGTAGGTCCTATGATCCTGTTATTTGGGTATGTTTGTAGGCATTGCGTTAGGTGGACATGTCTAAAGACATACATGCCACATGGGGTATTGTATGATATAATAGGTGTCATGGGGGACCAGTAGAGAGGGGATATTACCTCTGTCAACATAGATATCGAACCTTATGTACTGTTAGCATGCTATCTGCCATGTGCAGGTGTGTAATGACTGTAGCCACCTGTATGTAGAAAGGTAAATGAAAGCTATGGTAATGTAATTTATGTTGTATGAGTGTGGGATGTACATATCCAGGGCAGGTAAGGTTAGGTCATATCCAACCATGAGGGTGTTGTTTACTGGTGTACAGCAACAATCGACCGTGTTAATGCTGACAACATCCGAGGGACCCTGGTATGTATACAACTGAGCTTGTTATAAACAGTGGTATTATTGCATTGCATAACACATTATGCAGCTGTGTCTGTACATGGGTACTTTGCACAGTTGATGTAGGCCTGGGTACAGTCCACCAATCGAGGGTTATCTGATGGTCTACCATACTATGTCATACCATATATGGATGTGTGTTGGTAGTCTAGGAAAAGGTGGTGGATGTATATGAGGATACAACCTAGAATGCAGCATTTGCCACTGTCATCTGTACCTGACTCATCTGTGATGTGTTATGTCAGATTAGTGGTCTTTACATGTGAGTAGCCTTTATGAATATGTGGACACCACCACCTGGGATGGTCCATACCACTGATGTGGCCCACATGTCTGGATCTGAGTTATATGGTGGCAGTTCAGTTGTGCACTACAGAGCCTTCAACCAGGCGTTCCTCACTGCACAGATGTCAGTATTGGCAATTGTAGGGTCTACATTGAGCAAATGGATTACTAAAGCCACACATCTAGCATGAGTTAGCATAAGCATCCAATGCAATTGTCATGTAGGTGTCAGGGTGTTACTTCTGTGTGTAGAACATTTGCCTTGGAATGCGGCTATTTGGGTAAATGTGACCTAGGTATTATCACACACACATGTGTAACATGGATGCATGTGCTCTGTGTTGAAGGCTCGTCGTTCAGTCATGACAGCCCAGAATAATAGACACTGGACAACCTCATAATAACAGCAGGGCATTGGCTCATTGTTTTAGTCTAGCAGTTGCCACCTGTACCATGACATCACTGCATGTGGCATTAACGTGCTTGGTAGAAAATGCCCCATGTAAGGTGTCGGACAGCGGCAGAACTTGTGTATATGACCAATGTGAGATATACTTAGGGTAGCAGTCCTGCTAATAATGACAACTACTAACACAGCCAGGAGAGGTCATCTTGACACCTGCACCTCAGTACCATTACACAAGGTGGCTCACACATTATGCTTGCATATGCCACTGTTCCACGTATAATGCCACTGTCCACAACCTGCTATCAATGTATGCCTTTCAGGGCAGCAAGTTGTGTGACACATGCTGTAGGTAGCAACCAGCTATGTGACCCAGGTAACCTATTGTCTGTCACGTCCACACATGCATGAATGTGTATACATAACCTATATATGTCAGTACTTCATGTACAAGTATGCATGTATATCACACAGCACAGAAACAGATATATCATTTACAGGCCACATACAGGTATCAGGTAGTAAACCAGTATGATGTGCATATATACTGACAGGTAAGATGTACCTAGCTGTAAACCTGTGTGTTTACAATAGGAGTCCATTACAACATATTCTGTACATGTAAGTGTTTGAGCATGCACACTGTGGCCTTCATTGATTAGAATCGGAGTGCATCCCAAACAACCCTGTGCTACTAAGTGTATGAGCGTACCCACTGCCACCTTGTGGAATTTGAGTCAGTGCATCCAACAAGCCCTTTGTTACTAAGTGGATGAGCATGCCCAGTATAACTTTGTGTAGCTGTAGTCATAGTGCATCCCAAACGACCCTGTGCTACTAAGTGTATGAGCATGCCCACTGTAACCCTGTATAGTGATAGTAGTTTTCCATTCCACAGATGGCAATACTCCAGTTCAGGTTCCTGTTGTGCTACAACTATACCTCTCAGGCCTACCTGCGGATGATGTGTCATGTTTGTGCATACTGGTTGTAATGGACACCTACTTTAAACACACAGGTCTACAGCTATGTACTTCATGATTGTCAGTCTCCCTGTTGTCCTCAATTGTAGAAGGGCAGTCTGACTGCCTTTGAATGTGTAATCTCTGTGGCATGTCTCGTAACTGTGTAGTACTGTAATAGTGATCTTTAGATAGGCAGGAGTTCTGACCCCACCACTGGCAACTGTGTGTGTGTATGTGTGTGTGTCTCAGCAAATGCCTGAATGTGTGTGTCAGCAAATGGCTGAGTGTGGTTGTGTGTGTGTACCTCCTTTTGCACTGGCCTATATCCTTGTTGACCGCTAAACCTCTCTCTTCCCCCCTCCCCACTGCAAGTAATCGGTCCTGTGATGTCACCCAGCTCAGACGTGGATTCACTAAGTGTAATTGTATGTGTTCTGTGGCGCATACCCCAACTGCATACCACTATACTAGTTACCTTTACATAGGCAAGACATGTATGCATAATACTGGCAAGTGTGTGCGTGTTTGTGTGTGTGACTATCCTGTAGCCAGGCATACACATGTGTAATGTCTTTTAGCACACCATAGTAGCCATCTGTGGTGACCGGTGTCTACAAAGTATTACATAGTTAGGAATGGTAAAGAAAACACAGTCAAGCACGACTACAGTTGCGTATGTTATTTTCCTGTGCAACTGTCAAACAGTGACACAGAAGTGGATGCTGGGGTGTAGGTCCATACCCATCATTCTCCCACCCTAACTCCACAATCCCCGGGGTAGATTACATTAGCCATCATTCCCCACCACAAACTCCACATACACAACAACCATCCCTTCTCTGGTGAACTTATGATTTAAATGTTATAACACAAGAGATGCCTCTGTTTTGTGTACACGTCAGTTCCTTTGGAACCCCTCTGTGTCGCAAAGGGCATTCAGACGTGTGTGTGTGTGTGTGTGTGTGTGTGTGTGTGTGTGTGTGTGTGTGTGTGTGTGTGTGTGTGTGTGTGTGTGTGTGTGTGTGTGTGCGTGTGTGTGTGTGTATATATATATATAGCTATGTCTGTGTATATGCATATATATATATATATGTGTGAGTACACATCCTGTAGGTGCATATATATATATCTATATATATATATATATATATATATATATATATATATATATATAGTTATGACAGTTGTACACTTGTCTTTGTTGTTTTACAGAGTACATTCAAGTGTACTGTACATATGTACACAAAGGGACTTCCCATTTGTTTTCAGTACTGTGGAATACCTCTAGTAGGATGTGCATTATAGACTCCATGCAACATGTGTACAACCCAGATGTCTTACTGGTACGTCCAGTGACCTCAGTGTACATGGTCCAGGATTTAAGACCTGCAAGCCTTGTTGATACTGTCAATTAGGACTGCATAAGACAGTTGTAAGCAGGTGTAAATATGTTTTTGTGACAGTAAGCAGCAGGTACATGGAGGTAACAGACATGTACAACCCACAGTACACTTGGAATGGCCTTCTTTGGCAATCCTGCTGATGTCACCCACCTATGAATACACCTCTGGGACTGCTGTAATTCAGTAATCTCCATGACACATGATGTAACTGTGTAATGATGTAGTGTGTTAAACTAGTTTGGTAGGTGTTCTAATCCCATAAAGTTCAACTGTGTGTGTGTGTGTGTGTGTGTGTGTGTGTGTGTGTGTGTGTGTGTGTGTGTGTGTGTGTGTGTGTGTGTGTGTGTGTGTGTGTGTCTGCCTGCCTGCCTGTGAAATAAACAATGCTTTTAGAGTATGCACACTCTTTACAACCCACATGACCACCTTTGGCAATCCTGTTGATGTCACCCACCTAGAAATACACCTCTAAGACTACTGTACCCAGTATTGTCCATAGTGTGTGCTGTAGCTGCATTTTGATGTAGTGTGATAAACTAGTCAGTTAGGGGTTCCATTCCAAGAGAGGCCAACTGTGTGTGTGTGTGTGTGTGTGTGTGTGTGTGTGTGTGTGTGTGTGTGTGTGTGTGTGTGTGTGTGTGTGTGTGTGTGTGTGTCTCCGTCTGCCTGAGACAAGAACAATGCTTTTTAGAGTATGCACACTCTTTACAATTCACATGACCAACTTTGGCAATCCTGCTGATGTCACCCACCTAGGAATACACCTCTAGGACTGCTGTAACCCAGTATTCTCTGTAGCGCTTGCTGTAGTGTGATAAACTAGTTAGGTAGGGGTTCTATTCCAAGAGAGACCAACTGTGGGTGTGTGTGTGTCTCTGCCTGCCTGAGACAAGAACAATGCTTTTTAGAGTATGTACAATCTTTACAATTCACATGACCACCTTTGGCAATCTTGCTGATGTCACCCACCAAGGAATACACCTCTAGGACTGCTATAACCCAGTATTCTCCGTAGCGCTTGCTGTAGTGTGATAAACTAGTTAGGTAGGGGTTCTATTCCAAAAGAGACCAACTGTGTGTGTCTCTGTCTGCCTGAGACAAGAACAATGCTTTTTAGAGTATGCACACTCTTTGCAATTCACATGACCACCTTTGGCAATCCTGCTGATGTCACCCACCTAGGAATACACCTCTTGGACTGCTGTAACTCAATATTCTCTGTAGCACGTGCTGTAACTGCCTAATGCTGTAGTGTGATACATTAGTTAGTTAGGGGTTCTATTCCAGGATATGGCAGGTGTGTGTGTGTGTTTGACTGTCAGAGCCTGTGTGGAGGTGGCTGTGAGTGTCTAACCACTGGACATGTTTGGGAGTGGATTTTGTAGTTTTCCTATATGGTGTCCATCTTATATGTCACAATATCCACCTCACGAGGAGTGCAGATGTCAGTCAACCAAGGGACTGTGTTGGCAAGCCATACTCCTACATCTGGCAAAAGGCCTGGTGAACAAAGTATGCAACCCTACTATTACCCGGAATATGTCCTGAACCCATGTGTCATACACAAACACACTTGCCTAGAATATCCCGCTATGTTGCTAGTACGCTGCACATTGATGATAGATAGTAGGCATGGTGTTGATTGCAGTGGGCTGCAGAGTGCATGGCACCCTGTACAGCAGTACAACAGGTGCATAATTGTGGGCAATGTGCCTTCACTATGTTCCCCACTGGATGCCTGCAACATATGTGGTGCCATCAAATGTGATCCACAGAGGCCATACAATGCCTTACACATGTGCACTGTATGAACCAATGCCACTGACACCAGGGAATACCTGTATCATGCTATCAATGCAGGTGCAGGGTCAACCTGCTGACTATAACCAGGTTCTGCCACACCAGGTCAGTATTTGCATATCAGAGGATAACAGCCTGTGTACACAACATGTGCCAGCCAAACCAGGTATACCTGTACATGTCACTGTACATTATTATTGTGGGACATGCACATCCCAGGCAATGTCCATGTCAAGGATTATCAAACACAGACATGGCATGCATTACAAAGCTATGGCCATACACAATGGTAACCAGGATGTCAGGACAGTTCATACAATACCCATCTGTGTGGGACATTGCAGACACTACACCCCTGTACCACACTGCACACCATTGTTGGGTGGCGTGATGCCAAGGATTACCCCTCACCCAGCCTTGTACAGCCAGCTTGCACAGCCAACCACTACACACACCCATGAAGCAATGCACACATGCATGTCAGTACTGGCACCTTGTGTCTGTGTGTGGGGTATGATGCTCCCAACCACAGTCACTCCCAGTATAACTCCCATTGGCATACCAACATATGTCAAATATGTTCACATGCCCTAGCCCATAGAACCTCCGGATATCCCCTGTGGTGCATGTAGTACCTGTGCATTACTGCAGTGCGGCAAACTAAGTAGTTTGGGAGTGTATTTGTGGGCCTGGCAAAGAGTGTCAATGTGAGTCCATTAAAGAGTGTGTTTGTGTTGACAATGACATCCGTTCATGTGGACAGCCGTGTGTGCTACACCTAATGTATGTCTACTATATCTCTGTTGCAGATGTCACTCACCAACACACATATATGTTCTTACAGCACACCACCGTGTCAGCTTTGTGGCACATGGAGTAACTGCATGCATTTGTAATAATAATGACTAGTCAGTCAGGGGTTTGAACCCCTGTACTGGTAGGTGTGTGACAGATGATGCTTAGGTTTTAGTCTCCAAGCCATTCTCTGATGTACTTTGCCTCTGTCTGTCCCTCCCACACACTCTCTGGTGGATGTGGATGTGGAGGTGTACACCTGCTCAGCAGCAGCTTGTGTACTGTAAGTGATGGTCATGATGAGGTGATGGCCTCTTCACCTATTGCAGTCCTCCTCTAGCTGATTGCATGTGGAACAGCTGTAATGATGTTCCCAAAGCCATTTGCATGAAAAACACAGTACAATATCTAGGAACATCATGTTGGTGTTTGCCCATGACAGTCGCTGTGAGTGGTACCCGGAGCTCGTGTTTGGTAAACGGCATCACAGATGATATCTGGTTGTTCTTCAAACAACATACACAGTGGGAAATAGCCTAAAGACAGGAGGGTGATGTGCCAGACATGACTACAGCATGTAAGTGTAGCTATGATTCATTGAGACTACTGCCTGTTTAACAAGTTGTGAGTGGTAATGGCTATTCAGCATGTTTTAAAACTGACAAGACAGTGCTCTGTTTGTGAGGGACCCCCATCTGTAGTGCCATCTGTGGACTGGTCAGTGTGTGGAATGATTTGTTTCCTGTGTTACTCACTGAACACACATATGTGAACAGCAGGAGCATAGTGTGAGGATTGCAGCCAGTACATGGTGGTAGTGATGAGTTACTGCCATTGCATCCCTACTGGACATATGCCACATGAAACAGTGGTATGACAGACACTGTCTGGGGTTCTCAGTGACATGCCAATAATGGGCCACTGTTAATAGCTGCAGTCACAAGTCTTCTACACTTTGTACAGATGTCATGTAGTATATATGCATGTGTTGTGCTCCCTCTGCAAATGTATGCCATCTGTTGTGCTGGGTTGCTGGTCATATCTATGCATGCTGTTGTAAGAAATCCTGAATGCTGTTGACTATTACTAAACCATATCTGTGTTTAAACTGCAACACCATAGGCTGTATGGGTTTGGAGGTTCCGGCAGAACCTCCTGTCCCACTTCAGCTGGTCATGGCACTGGGCACCAGCACATCTGGGGCCCAGACTAGGACCTCCACCTCTGTTGGCTCTGCACCACCTTCTGGTGGTACCGCCGCTGAGGATGGGGTTTGTCCCTCCTGGGAGCAGGTCCAGACAGGAACATGCTCTCTGTTGTACAGTCCCAGACGTGGTGCATAGGGGGCTCAATAAGGGGTTTTGAGGCCAGATACTCAAGTTCAAGGGCAGAGTGTCACATTTACAGGGTGAGGCTGCCCCTCCTAGACAGCCCCCAGCACTGCCACCTTTGCAGCTGTTTTGGTGCAGTGGTGCCTGCCCATGGCTGGGGAACTCCGTCCCACTGTTTCCATCTGGGGGCTCATGGGTTTGTGAATGCCGAACACCCCACCCCCCACGTGTCATATACCGACCCTGTATGCTGTCTTATTTGTCATCCTACTCTACCTATCCTCCACAATCATACCTACTCTCCTTCCCCCAGATCCCACTCTCACCCTACGTAAACAAAAAGCCAATCGGTTCCTAGAACAACATTTGCTCCATACATAGCTGTCCATTTCACACACGTGTCCATTGGACACATGTAACCCTTTTAATATGCATCACAACATACTCCAGTTGTCCTCACCCCTGTCTCTCAGGCGCACGATCCTAGTATGCACATGACTCCTAAATGTTCCAGGTACACGTGATGCGGACGACCCCATTGTACACACAACACTACCAGTCCCTCTATGGTTACCCCATTTACCTTTATCATGATGATGATGTCATACACAGCACCTTGCAAGAGTACTGCTCTCACATAATGATTGGACAGGAACTGTTGTGTTAATGTAAGTAACATGCACAGAGTGATGTATACGGCCAATGTACAAATGTTTGCATGTATTAATGACACATGTCTGTCTGAGTGAGTCTTGATATTACATAGGACAACACCACTACATAATTCAGGCATTGCTGGTGTTTCCCTTTTCATTCCTTTATAATGCTTTGTTGTCACATGGGATGTTCCTGATATATCTATATATATGTTTGTATCTCTATGCTGGACATAAACACGCACACATACATCTACATGATGAAATACATTTTCTATGCTGTTGAATGACTGCACTGGGTGATATGTTTGTGATAAGGTCCAATGTCTGTATATCTGCCATGGCTTAGTGGTAAATCACAATTGCTGTGTGTGCAGGTCCTGGTTTCGAGCCTTGCAGAGGCCGTTTATTTTGTTGCTGGGCAGAACAAGGCCACTGGATACAGTGTGATTAAGGCACATTAAAGCAGTTGTGAGCAGGTGTTCATGGGTTTGCACGGTGCTAAGCAATGCTAACCTCTGGTTACAGTTTCTTACACTCTGTCTCTACATCACTTTACCAGTGTAATACTCACATACTGGCGGCCAAACAGGCTTACACCCGCTTGCTCCCACACTTGCAAATGCATTGCATTTGGTGTTTGCATCTGACACTCACATCCCTGGGTGGGAGTGAGGACAATGATATTACCTTGTGATGCCTATTACATCAGATTACATGCCTACAGTATTGGGAATGGCTGCCCATTAGGCGACAGCATTCCGTTCGACTTTACAGAATCCACGGCCTGTCCAGAGTTTGATTCATATTATTGGTGTGTTCCTCTTACAATCTGCACCCGTCCGGCTAATACATGGGAACTGACACTCTTCAATACAAACAAGTAATTGGGTTTTGGAACCCACATCCCTCAGCCGAGTCATGCTACTGCATACCTACTATTCTATCATCTTTCTAAGGTTGTCAGTGGAATATGTGCTTTCTGTCCCTATCAGACCTCTCATACGATTGGGGAAAAATACAAACTGAATCAGGGACACGGCATAACAACATCAGGGACACATTTAAATTATTGGTGCTATTAACCTGACACATTGACAGACTCAGAGCATATGAATTCATACACATTTTCTGAGGTAAATGATGTTTATAACTCTTAATTGTTGTCGTTATTCATTACGTGTAATTCACCACCTTTCCTCCAAATGTCACTAGTTTTAGGAGGGATTAAGTGGGACAGAGTTAGAAACTGAGTCGAAATCAGGGACGTCCCTGGAAATCGGGGACAGTTCAGAGGTTTGGTCCCTATTTGTTCCCCCAATGGTTTATGTCCTGTCCAGTGGATATGCTCTTTGGGGTTGAGAGGTATGGGCAACAGCTATGTCTATTCCGGAATATTACTTACATCCCCAGGGTGGTCCTAATATGACTGCGCCAGCCAACACCTGCATGCCTGGGTCCATAATTGCATACCCATAGCTCCCCCACCTGCAACTCCTCTACAGCACTCATCCTTACTGTGGGTGCAGGTGGGGTATAAACACACCACTACACACTGCCCACTCTCCTCGTGTTGGGACATATGTCATACGTTGTGTAGACCCATGGGTTATCAGGCTTGCACAACCAACTGGTCCGTGTACATCTACAGCCTGGTTTGATAAGTCATTACTGGGACTGCCTCTGATCATTAATTTTTGGTGTCCCACAAGGGACATCGATATCTGTGTTTCAAGATTAGACCTGGCAGGTCTCTCCTACTGGTAGTATCCTGCCGTTGGTCTGGGAAGCAGTGGTGTGTTTACCTTTATTGTGTGTCTGTATGTCTCACCGGCCTAGCTAGGGGGGTGGGGGGGTTGATGCTACATGTTACACATTTGTTTATTGGACCCTTCACCCCCATATGCACGGCCTGTGAACATATGTTACTCGTAATTGCTGTATCATATCCTAGCTATATACATGTGTATATTTACAGTCACATATATATATTTATTTACATTACTATATACAGATATATCTGTATATGTATGCATACATGTATATTTATATTTTGCTGTATATATATATATATATATATATATATATATATATATATATATATATATATCACAACATATGGGTGTCTGCATATGTATATATTTATATGTGGGTATGTATCCGTATTCTGTCTCTGTATGTATACATATGTACTACGGAGAGGGAGAGGACTATCTCTATGTCACTATGGGTAGATATACACACGCATACCTCTACATATATACGTCTACATCTGGTTATTCCATTCCTTGCCATATACATTACACTTTGCTGCAGTGGGACTCATAGTGGGTGTGGCTGCTCGTTGGGCGATGCCTTTGCCCAATGAACACATTCGCTTACATCACTAGGTCTGTCCATATAGGCCCACATCAGCCAACACCTGCACACCTAGACCCATAAGTAGCTACCCATAGTTCCCCCACCTGCACCTCCTCAACAACACCCATCCTTACTCTGGGTCCTGGTCTGTTCTGGACACACCACTACACGCTGCCCACTCTCCACTTCACGGGACCTATTTCATACAATTGTCTTGGCCCATGGGTCATCAGGGTTTCCCACCCTTGTATTCTGAGTATGTATACACCCCAGCCAGAATGTTCAGTCAATCACCTTCTTTTGGTCTTGGCAATTTTTGGGGTGTCCCGCAAGGGACGCTTCTGTCTGTGTTCCAAGATTAAAATTCATGGGTGCACTGTGTACCCCCCCAGTTGTATCCTGCCTGTGGTCTGGGGAGCAGTGGACTCTTTACATTGTTTGTGTGTAAGTTTCCCATGTCCGGCTGGGGGGGGGTGGAAGGTCATGCTACATGTTTCATGTTTCTTGCTTGGGCTCCTCACTTCCATTGGCATAGCCTGTGAACATATGTCATTCTTGTGTGCTGTTTCCTATCATAGCTGTATATCTGTGTATATCTATGCACACACACACACACACACACACACACACACACACACACACACATATATGTATTTATATTTATTTATATATACATATATATATCTATATGTGTGTGTGTGTGTGTGTCTGTAAAGCAATACATACCCTGCGCAAACGCACTTAAACATGCTTACTGGTGTTTATATATGCTTGACCTGCTTACTAGTGCCTTATTCATTATGACACTGACACTTCACTTCAGTTAACTTTTAATTGATATTTTGCAGGTTATACAGCGGACAGATGTCGCAATAAGTTCACGTACAGATTACCGATGGTAAATGGTATGTGATACAGTGGGATTCGGTACGGGAATGTCTGTTCGTTAGGCGGTTGCTCTAACCAATACACTATTGCTGTGCTGCTTCATTTGCATATATACCCATATACCCATGGCTCCTGGCTCCCCAAACACACACCCCAATACCTCCCTAACACTGCAGTCATCCATTCTCCAGTCGGATTCGCGGTGTATCCACACCACTACACATTGGCCACTCCCTACTCCTGTAGACCCATCCCATCGGTTGACTCACTCCATGTATCCTCAGAACTCCGAAACGTTTAGTCCACAAACATTGGTGACTTGAGCAACCAAAAGAATACTAATCACAATTTTTGGGTTGTCCCACATGGGACACGCATGTGTTTATGTCAAGATTAGACTCTATACTTCATTACATCCTTACTCCCGTTAACATGAAACTACAATAAATTAATAAGTATGACTATGTGGTAACACACACGTTACACATGAGAGTCTAATTATGTACGTGTTCGGAGTATTTCTTTTACAAATAGACCAGTTTAGTAATTGGCGTTGCCATAGCAGGCAGATCACAGGAATGATTCCATGTGTGGGAAAGTCCTCACATTTGATTATTTTCAGCAGCACTGACTTCGAACGTTGTACACACTTCTGCGTTTTAGCAGTTTCGTCCCATCCCTCTTCTGCACAACCTATTATTCTATCTATTGTTGAGGTCTGTAAGGGCACATTCATGTTATTTATGTCTGCAAATGGAATGAATGTGTTACAGAGAATGTACTTCTACGTATTGATGTTTGCATGTGTGTATGTATATATACTTATAACAAACTCGCTGACCTCCACGGGGTGGTCCAATTAGAACCAGCCCATCCAACCCTGGCATGCCTGGCTCCATAATTTCATACTCATAGTTCCTCCACTCCACCCGTGTTCAAAATACATGCATACTATCCATTGTCCACTTGTTATCACAGCCATGACACACCTCCACACATTGCCCTCTCCCGAGCATTAGGGGCCCTACACGTATGTTGTCCCATCCCATGTATTCTCAGGCTCTCCCACCATTTAGTCCTTGAACATACCTGTCCTTGCTTGTGTAATGATTGGATGGCCAATCATCCTATTAATATTTGGGTAGTCCCACCAGGGACTACCCTCTGTGTATAAAATAGACTTAGCAAATCAACAATGTTACTCCCACTGGTAATATCCTGCCTGTGGTGTGAGTAGCAGTGCTTTGCTCACTCCTGCCCAGCTGGATATGACATATGCTGACAGCGCTATATAATACTGGGGTTGCTGTTGATTCCCTTCTCATTCCTTTTGTATGCTTTATTGTTACGTTGTCTTTCTTCATATACATATATAGATATATATATATATATATATATATATATATATATATATATATATATATATATATATATATATATATATATATATATATATATTATATATCTGTATATACTTATATACATTTCCTATGCTGGGCACTGCTTAGACCCGCGCAAGTGTACTCAGACTTGCTTACTGGTACTTATATGTGTTTACTGCTGCTTATTTGTGCTTACACCTGCATACTAGTACCTTATTCATTATGACAGTGCCACTTTGCTTGAATGATATTTAAGCTAAATATCTCATGCGATACTCTTATGTCAGTTTTATGGCAAAACGACATTCATTCCACATGGAAAATGATATGTGCTATTGTTGGGCTTGAACCGTGAATGCCTGTTTGTTAGGCGGATGCTCTAAACACTACACTATTGAGACTTACATTGATTCCGCATGTTTTTCTCTATTTGAATGAATACTTTGTGTAAGCTACACTCAGCGGAGGGCAGCGATGCGCAGACACACTACGCTTTGCTTACACCTTCGATATTGCAGCAATTTGAATGTATAATAGGGACACGGGGACAGTGAATCTAATTGTGAAAGTTCTAGGGACAAGGCTCAACATTCCACTACGTGCTTGTGTGTTTACTACTTCAATTTTATTTCACTGTTTGTGAACACTCTTGTATGCTTAGCATACATTTCGGTATCGACGGACACTGAATTACTGACTTACTATTAGGGGTGGGCTCTATTAGTAGGCATAGTAGGTTTTGCAAGTGTCGGGGCATGTTTATACCTCTGTAGAGCACTTGTACACGTCCCCTGCACTTGCACACATTTCTTGTGCACGTCAAGGGTGCGGCAGCGCGCCCTCATACATATTCATATGGCACTGCTGTGCCATCTGTAGTGATGATGCTCGGTGCAAGGCTAAAACCGTCCTTGCGCCGATCTTCTTGAATCCCGGGGAATGTCTTTTGCATATTTTCATTTGCTTCACCTGTATATGCAAGAAGAATTTGTAATATTATTTTTCCTTCTAAGGAATCAAAGCAGAATGGAAGACAAACAAACTAAAAACTCAGTAAAACAACACATAACTAAGGCAAGCCTCCGGACAATAAATTACCACTTTTCTTCTCTTTATTTCAACAAGAACTTCTACAGAAATGCAAACAGGATCTAACACTGAGTTTAAAAAAGCCACATAAAAGATCATGTAATCAAACTCAACCAAAAGTGACATGAAAGGAAGTGAAACTCACTCATAAATAATCATTAAATAGATTTAAAACTATATGAAACAAAATGTGAATTCACTTATAAAAAGTAGTATAAAAAGCATAAAAGACTTAACAGTATTTAAAACAGTTATTAAGTTCTGGAACACTGTAAAAAAGCATTTAATATTAATGGTCCCATTGAGACCAGGGGTGCAATTAGCCCTTAATCTGATCTGCCAACTACTTTCTTAGATTAAGTTCCCAGAAAAATTGTCTGCATAGACTGAGTCAATTGCAAATAAAAAAGACATTTTTTTGAAATCAGTACAATGTGCAGCATGATTGGCCAAAGCATTAGTAGGGTCATTATTCTTAATGGCCAATACATGTTCATAAATTCTTTTATTTAGGCATTTAATAGTCTTGCCTATACAGAATGCATGGCATGAAGCATAGTTTAGTCTTAGCCCAAACTACTAGGTCACAATGTTGGAACCACACAGAAGATGAGTTACTCAAAAACCTGCATTGTTTACAATGTCTGCAGCTGAAAGTTCCAAAAGCGACATGTTGCAGAAGATGATATACCAGCTCTACCATTTTCAAAGACTGCTTTAAGGTTAAACAGTCTCTTAAAAGTGAAGGCAGGCCTTTCACCTAAAATGTTCAACAAGTCCAAGTTCCCTAAGATAATCTTCCAATTTTCATGGATGGTACTCTTAATAAGCCACATTTAATTACAAATATGAATTAGGAAAGCAAGTTTGTAAGAGCTCAAAGAAGCCTCTTGAACGCTGACCAGATTTTTAGTAGTTGGCGATGTCAAATGGTGCCCATCCAAAATCTCAGATGTTCTGAGTCCCAAAACTTCACTTTCTATGGTTGCCAGCCAGTCTGGACCATACACTCAATCTATAAAGAAATCCTTTAGCTTAGAAATTTCATACAAAGAAAGTAAACTGTTCAGTAGTCAGTCTGCTTAATCTGATCATTTGTCCCTCAACCACCCATCTTTTCTTATGTGTGGAGTATAGGCTATCTCTATGGAGATGATGGTTTACAAAAGTCTCCTTTCCAAAAATTTTACTGACAAATGAACCAGATTCCTTACTAAAGGTTAAATTTAAGTCAAGGACATTCAGATGTTCACCAAAGCCACTCATAGTAAAGTTTAGAAAGTTAGTCCTCTTATACAGGCGATCAACATAAGATTGTAATTATTATAGATTACCACTCCACAGAAAAAAGAGATCATCTATTTGTGGCAAAACAACACTTTACTGGCTAAGGGATGCTCCCTCAGAAATTTTTCCTCCCGCCTGGCCATAACCAAACTGGTGAAAACTGGAGTGACTCTAGATCCCATAGCCACTCCAGATGCCTGTTTAACAAACTTGCCTAAAAAACTAAAATAATTGTTGTCTAAGATGAAGTCCATAAGAGAACAAATAATATTTCTTTTATTGTTGTCAAAAGTTGTGTGACCACATAAATATTCCCTTAAATACATCTTGTGGAATGCAGGTATAGAGGGAGGCAGCATCCAGTGAGGCAAAGCAAAAGAATGGTTCCTTGGTACTGAAGCCATTCAACAGCTCCAAATAATGCCAGGAGTCCCTTAAATAACATTGTGAACTCTGAGCCACTGGGTTCAAAATGTGATCTAATAAGGTTGAAATTGGTTCAGTCTTGGAAAAGTCTGCAGACACAATAGGTCTAAATGGAGGTTTATTCCTATTTTGTGTACCTTAGGATTTCCAAAAAAAAGTGCAATTTTCAGAAATTCCACCTGAAGAAAAACAAAAGTGTCATAATTGAAACTGGCCTGACTAAACATGTCAAACAAAATGTGGTATATGGCAGAAAAACTTCTGCTAATGGTCTCTTTTGACACTTCTGTGTTTCAGGAGTTATCACCCAACAAATCTAAAATTGCTCGTTTGCAGTCCTCAGACTCCATCAGCACTAACATCCCACCTTTGTCTGCCTTCATGATTCTGATGTCTTTATTTTTGGATAATTCTTAAGGGCAGACCTTTTATTCTTATTTCAATTGTAATATTTGTATTTAGTTGTCAGTTCATTCCTTAATTCATCTCTGCAGATGTTGAAGGCCTGAAGGGTACTGTTAAGGGTGGGAGTGAATGTACTTTGTGTTCTCAATTTGTCAGGACCTGGTTCTGATGTAAATACTGGTAAGAGAAGTTTTATTTGAATTTATATTTTATTTGTTATCACTGTTTTTCACTCTTTTTAGGTAGGAAGGGATAGTTCGTTAACAAGATTTACTTTGAATCATAATGTTTCGTTTTACCTTTAATTTCATTGTTGGTTGTTAGAAAGAGATAGGTTTTCGACAGGCAATCTCTAGCCATCTGACAGGGCCTAGACAGCTATAAATTCACACAGACTGCAGAGAGGGAAATCCAGAACATATCTAAACAATCCTACCATCGTTTGTGATTTATTGATGTTTAATGTTAAAAAGAAGTGCAACTGCAAGTGATTGTGAGCAGAAGCTACTATGCGCATTTGCATGCGACATAAAGGAATTACAGCTTTTGTCTGGCTTGCAGAACTTGAATGGTCAGATCAACTTTACTGTATTTACTTTAGTATTTGGTTGTATATTGCTTGTGTGATTTTTGTCATAGAAGTTGATTTAAGTTCTCTTTGAATTCTGTAGTTACTGATTTTAATTATTCTTTTCTTTTACAATATTTTATTTGTTTGAAGCTGAATATGGATTCCTTAAATGAGTATGCAATTAATGATTTGCTAATGTACAAATATATTGTACAGTGTAATAAATGCCATGCATATTTAAAGGTAACAGGTGATAACACTGGTGATCTGTTTTCTTCCTATCAAAAGTTGGATGATTTGCTTACCATTGTTAGAAGTAAAGGATTACACGTGTTCAATTGGCACAACTTGGAGAACTGTTGTTACATATATTAATGACTGTCCTGGTAAGATAAATAATGTTAGGCAAAGAATAAATAGAACACATTTAGGAAATGATGCATCTATTGTCTGTAAAGATCATTCAACCCCTATGAAACAAGATGATGCCCCTGACAACTTTGGAATTCTGGATGCAAGTGTTCAGCAATCTGAGGATCCAGATTGTTTAGAAGGAAACAAAAAAGAAAGAAAGGAAGAAGTTCACAACAAACAATAAGGAAGAAAAAGAAACTGATTAATGTCTGTAAAGTAAACAGAATGCATACTAAAAAGGATACTGCTTTGTCACGTAACACACAGGTTACAGGGGAAGATAATATTTTTTTTCTATCAGAAAACCTTCAGTCTACAGAAAAAGGCATAATTTTTCCAAAAGAGAAGGTAGAAAAAAGAGGCAAGGGGGAGGTGAAAAGTAAGAAATCAAAACTGAATGTGGAAGGATTGAAGAACATTACTGTAAGAAAAAAGAACAGAAAAACAGATGGTGACTACATGGCTCAGGCTGTGGATTTACACCAGCTGGATGAGAATTTAATACACAATGAAAACAGAGGGATTAATATGACTAATGGTGATGAAGATCTATCCTTTGTAACAATTGCTAGAGCAGATGTTACTGTATTAGAAGCTGAAGACTCTTCAGAGCTGGTCAGCAAAGATATTCTTGTAATTGGAGATTCAGTTATTAGAGGAACTGATACTTATATCTGAAGAGAAGATAATAACCATCGAATAGTGTTATGCTTGCCAGGAGAAAAATAGAAGATGTGAGATAAGCCTTGGAATGCCTTAATGTAAGGAAGTACGGATCTGTCTTTATTCATATTGGTACAAATGATCTCATACGCAAGAATTCTCTGACTGTTAGTAGGGAACTGACAGTCCTCTTAGATAGTCTAACTTGCACTGGTGTTAGGGCATATTTTTCACAAATCAACTATAGAAAAGATAGCCAGGTTATCATGAATGAAAAGATTTTTGGGTAAATACTTACATGGAAAAAATGTCTTGTTTTAAAAAATAGAAATCTGTAGAGCATCCAAGCCAACTTTTGGGCAGACATGTTCAGACAAGATGGCATGCATTTCTCAAGATCAGAGAAGAGAAATTTTGCAGCAGATATTTTGCAATATTTGACAAACACTAGGCAGGATTTTTGCCAGGTCAAAAATTTAACAGGTCACAGATAACAACATTTAGTGCCTCTCTGATGGCTGTTAATGCTAGGATCATTAATAATAAAGTTTTTTATTAGAAAATTAGTTATGTTCCCACAATATTGATGTTAATGTTTGTGAAACATGGATAACGTTCAATGAGTGGAAAGCAGATCAGTCAGGGTATAAATATTCTTACAGTAACAGACATTCTAGCAAAAAATCAGGTGGAGGTGTTATGATAGGGATTAAAGATAGCTGTGAGACCTGTGATTATTGCATGCTCAGTGTTAACACCAATACTATAGACTGTGTTACTGTCACAATAAAGACAACCCTGGAACATATAACAATTGCTGGAGTGTATAGACTGCCAAAGTCAAGTACAAATGACCTAGAGAAATTCATACATTTCTTGCATGAAACACAGGAGAGAAGAATAATATTAGCTGGGGACTTAAATTAACCAGAAAAGGTTGGAATAATATTGATTCAACATTAGTAAGGAAATAATTCACAACATATATTCAGAATCAACAATTGCTTCAGTTTGTAAAACAAGCTACCAGGGGACGGAACATACTAAACAGTGTTTGTGTTCCTAAAGAAATTACTGTTACTTCAAGTCATGTTTTACCACCATTGATGTGCAGTGATCATGTGGTTATAAAGGCTAATTTGTTGCTAGATAATTCTGCCAAACTGAAATCTAAACCAATGCACAGAAGATTAATTACAGATTATTTGGAAGCAAAACAGTCACTATGTAAAACAACTGGAGTGAGGTGTTCAGTGGAAAAACTGCAGATGGATTGTGGAAAGTTTTGAAGGAGAAATTGTTTGAGTGCCAAAAATCAAAAAAAATGTTTAACATCAGGATCTAGGGATACAATGTCAGGGGGATATATTTCCATACGAAAAAGATATCTGATTAAGGTGAGAGACAAAAATATAAGAAATGGAAGACATGTCGAATTACAACTTTGAAAACTGAAATAAACAAGCTGGACAAAAAGATTAAGCATAGTGTAAGAAAAGAGCAAGAAAATTTTGAAGAAAATTTATATAAATATATTGAGTGTAATGGAAAACCTTTTTCTAGATACATAAGATGTAGAAGGAGTGAAGACATATAGATTGATAAACGGTGTACAGATTCTAAAATTTATTCTCAGACACAACAGATTATAGATATATTTACAAAATCATATGCAAAACCCTTTGGCTCCACAAAAGGGGTGATAAGTTGTACTAGTGGCATCCAGGTAACCTCAGATACTGGAATTAAATTTGATTATATTGAAAAAGACCTGCACAAACTGGATCACAACAAAGCACAGGGAGGAGATGGAATTAGTAACAATGTCCTGAGAACACTTCAGCAAGAACTTACGGTACCATTATATCCATTATTCACTAGGTCATATAAATATGGGGACATTCCTCAAAATTGGAGACATGTGCTTATTAACTTGCTTTTAAGGGAAAGGGGAGTAGGACAAACCCAGAGTCATACAGACCCTTAAGTCTACTTTTATGTTGTGGAAAAATAATGATGAAGGTAATATTGGATAAGGTATTGTCAGAACTGGATAGGTTGGGACTTGAAACTATATATCAGCATGCATATGTTGAAAATAGATCTATTACCCCCTGTAACATGATACTCTATAACAATATAACAACTATGAATGAAGAAAATTGTGCTGTGATGTAATTTATATAGATTTAACTTCAGTATTTGGCAGGATCATACACAAAACACTGATCATTAAATTAGAACAACTAGGTATTGATGTACTCTTGATAAGATGGATAGCTGCATGGCTTACAAATAGGACTTGGCAAATATCATACAGCAACTGGACAGGTGAAATTGTTGGTTACAGTCAGGGTGTCCCAGAGGGCTCTGTCCTAGGCCCTTACTTGTTTAGATTGTATCTTTATGACCTAACTTTTTTTATCTGAGGTGTTTTACAGTCTATATGCAGACGACCTGAAATTGGGTAAACTGATTACATGTGTTACAGATAAGGCATGCCTGCAAAATAACTTGGCTAAATTGACCATTTGGGCACAGGAGAATAATATGCTGATAAATACATCAAAAACTAAGCATATGAAATTTGGGAGACATAAATTGAAAGGTAAATATTTAATACAGCACACAGTGATTGAAACTGTAGACTCATTTAAGGACCTGGGTATATGGGTAGATCTAACTATGAGTTTTTCTAATCATATCAACCAATTGGTTAATGATAGCTATAGAACTATAGGTTGTATAAAAAGGTTTATATAGTCTAGGAAATCAAAAATGAGGAAGTCATTGTTTGTTAGTTATATTAGACCCAAACTTGAGTATGGAATAACAATATGGAAACTCTGTAAGAAAACAAGCATGAATAAACTAGAAAGAGTACAGCAGAAATATACCAAAGACATCCATGGAAGTGAAAATTTAAGTTATGAAAGACTAAAATATCTGAACTGGTACAGAGTCTCTTAAAGATATCTCTGAGGAGATCTTATTCATCTATATAGGGCATTTAGAGACAACTACCTCTGGGAATGTTTGGGGTTATCAAAAAGTACTAGAGCAGTGGTTCCAAAACTTTGCAAGCTGGAGGACCCCTTTTATAAAGCAAATATTTTAGCAGACCCCTATAGGTGATGGTACGCATTCATTATGTTTGGATCAACCCACTAACCCCCCCCATCATTTCCCCCATGCAACCATGTCAGTGTCCCGTTACTTGGCTGCTTCTCCCCAGTTGCCATAAATACTGTTCAAAACTCTCAGTGTGCATACTGCTTTCTACTTTATTTCTACAATGACTACAGATATTTCAATTTAATTTAAAACTTTTATTTCAAATTTTATACCACAAACACTGATAGACATTTGCTAAACAAAGCAATGCAGTCTCACAATAAAAACAGACTTAGCATTAAAACCTCCCTGCTTTGAAACTTACATTCACTGAAACAACATTGAAACTCAGATTCAAAGAAAATGCATCTGGCCAGTGGTGGATTAAGTTTACTTTTGGTCTGTTTTCAAATCATAGGCCCCTTGCACACATTTTTAGGACCATGCAAAGGTTCTTTGACTTACCTTCCTGACTGTATAATTAAATTATAATATATAATAAATAAATTATATCCCTTGTATAATGCATCACCACTTGTTAGAGCGTGTTTTAAATTTATACTCTTGAACATTTTTCCAGTAAGCAATAAAAAAAATATGAACCAGTAATGACAAAACTGCTCAATTCAGAACATTTCAACCATAAAAAGCCACTCAAACTTCTGTCATTACAATCCACCAATATCAGTCAATATGCATAGTCTCCGCAGAAGTAAAACTCATCTGAATAATTCCACATCACCCCATTTGGCTGAAACACCTGATATCCTTAAACGGTAAGTTACATATATCCCATGTTGCCTCTGATTCAAGAGGTTTAAGGTATCATGCAGTGGAAATTCTAGCTTTGCTAGATTTTTCTTTTTGTGTTTTTAACTAATTGGTTTTCCTGTGTGACCCTTTTACTCATTGTTTTAATAATTCCACATCAAAGAGATCTGTAACTAATGAAAATGTTGCTGCTAGCAAACAACTTTATATTTCAGTATTTCATCAACAAATTCAGTACCTGCAGTCTTTGAAGAATAAACTGACTACTATGTTACATTAATAAAATGGTAAGTTGGTGATATTGCATAGGCCAGGGAATGGAAGACAAAATAAAAATAGGTTCATAGTTACTGAGCATTTCATCCAAAGGAGGACATACTCAAGACTGCAGAACCCCACCCCCTTAAAATACAACACAGTATCAGCAATCCATCTACATGCTGTGGGAGTAGAACCCACAGCTTTCTACATCAAAACAAAAGAATGCTACATGAATGCTGCTGCTTTAAAATTCTGTACCATAATAGTGATATCATCTGCTAAACAAAACAGCTTCATATTGTAACAGACTTAGTATTAGCAGCAGTAGACTTCTCTTCCCTTGAAGCTCACAATTCCTTGAAAATGCACTTGGATCTAAATTCCTTGAAAAATGCAACTGAAACTTGAGTTCCTTGAGAAATGCAACTTGGTAGTTGGGGTAGATAGGATTCAGGCTCTTGGTTCCTGTAACTAAGGTACAGGGTTTGAGCCTAAGCAAATTATTAACCACCTGCTAACCCTAACTAGGGCATTCCTCACACACACACACACACACACACACACACACACACACACACACACACACACACACACACACACACACCCCTGAACCATACCTGTCAACTGTACAGATTTTTGCAGAATGTCAGATTTTTCCTCACATTTTTGGTCAATTCCTCATAAAAGTTGTGTTTTTTTTGACAAATCACTGTGATGATTTAATGATTAAAGTCACTAAATAATGACATACATTTGAGTTTTAGACTTCATATCTTTGGGAAAATGCAAACTAATATAAATCTTGTTATTCTAACAACTTTCAAAGTTTATAACTGCAATATTTAAAATGTGTCCCTATTTTTGGGCCTTTGTCCCCCATTATGTCAGGCTTTGTCCAGATTTCTAGAGCTAAGATGTTGAGAGGTATGCATCCCTCTTACTTACACACACACACACACACACACACACACACACACACACACACACACACATACACACACACACACACACACACACACTAACACATACACACACACACACACACACACACACACACACACACACACACACACACACGCACACTCACACCTTCTTACTTACACACACACACACACACACACACACACACACACACACACCTTCCTCTTGCTTACACACACACACACACACACACACACACCATACCTTTCAAATTCTTAGTGCAAGGAGTCTGGACAAAGTCTGTCATAATGTGTGGGGGGGACAAAGGCCCAAAACTAGGGACACCTTTTAAATATTGCTCTTATAAACTTTGAAAGTTGATAGAACAAAAAGTTTTACATTAGTACAAATTTCCTGGCATTCTGCAAAAATCTAGACAGTGCAATGTTTTTTTATTCAAAACTTGCTTAAAAAAATTACCTTCGGGTTCTTTGAATAAGATCGTCAGGATCAGCTCTGCAGGACCGATTTCTGGTAAAAGGGAGAGACGCGAAGCATAGAGCATTGGAAATAGTTTAAAATTTCCCTCCAACTTCCAGCTGCAGGCAGAACACAGGGCAAGCAAGCAGCTGCTCAGCCTCAGCCGCAAATGCGGAAATTATTAGTTCTGCCTTTTATTAAACTCTGGGTAAGCAGCTGTTTAGCTGCTAATGCAGGTCTCTTTGTTTACTTTTTACTGAGTAGCCATAACCCCGTAATGGATAATTATTGTTTTTTTTTTTTGTTTTGTTTTTGTTTAATTACAGCAAGGATGGACACCAGGATGTGAAATCCAGGTGGGTGCAATGACCACGCGGACCTCTAGAAATTATCATACAGACCCCCCAGGAGTCCACAGACCACAGTTTCAGAAATATTGTACTAGAGAATCAACAGACAACCCATGTAGAAGATTCTATAGGAATGAGAAGTGCACTAATTGGCTCTGAGAGAGCAGCTGATGCATGGAGCAGACTACCAAATTACATTAAAGCAAGTACTAGTTTAGATATTTTTAAGAATAGCCTGAATACTTATTATGGGAACAAGTGTTTTGGTATATTGGCAAGCTAGAAGGGCATTCATGCCTTTTCTTGAAATATTTGTATGCATGTATGTATGTATGTATGTATGTATGTATGTATGTACATCTTTAAATGTTAACAGCTGTGGTGCAAAGAACAATGTAAAAATTTGCAGCATTAGATTATGCAGTAAATGCTGTCTGTATTGCTTACAGTTCCCAAAAAAGCAGGTGCCCAACATTTTGCTCAAAGAAAAAAAAATGTATATATATATATATATATATATATATATATATATATATATATACACCACCAAAACTATTAACGTTTACTCCCTTTCTTCCTAAGATAAAACTGTTATGGTACCACTGACTCACCCATGAGATAAATAAAGAAGCAGATATTCCTTTTGTCTGATAGTGGTTATCCTACATTTGGGACTAGATAGTCAAAACTTTTAAAAGATAACAAAACTAAAATATTAGTGGAACATTAAACACAGTAAAACCAATCCACATAATAACTATAAACAGCAACAAAACAAATGCTTTACTGAAAAATAAAAGCAGCATTTTGCAACACTACCAGAACTTTCAAACTTTAGTAATTATAGACTAACATCATGTTTACTGTTTGCCTTTCTACTGAAATTCTTCACCTACAGATAATGCAGCTTCAGAATTAAGTTATACGTGTCAAATCCATGGCACACACCTTTCTCCTTTCCCTTCCAGCATCAGAACATACACACCAATTCACTGTAATCACTTTGAACAATATTCATTACTCGCCTCATCACAGTGAATCTTCATCTTCAGATATCTAGTCCATGACCTTAAGGGAGCACTTCACCACACTGTCTAGGTGTCTTGTTTGTGACAATATATATGTAAAATCATCCTAAAATTATGACATCAATTTCATTCTTACTCTCAAAACAGCTATAATCTCCGCATTACACTCGAAACAACAAAGGACAGTACAGTAATAACTTATGCATGTAGTACTAGTTAACAACTAAATGTCCATGTTGCCAAAATATCATGCAGTCAGCATTTTGCTTAAGGCATGCCCAAGATATATGTACATCCTCATATACCTTATCTCTATTTGCAGAATTTCTCTACCCATTTGCCAGTTATAATACACTCCAAATTGCCTGTAGCATTTTAGATCAAATGTGTGCAGATGCAACTTTCTATTCATGTTCCTGTTTAACTTGCCTGCAGCATACTTCAGAAGAGGTTATGTACCCATAATGTGAATGGACATTTAAATAAATATTCTTTCTACAACAATATAATAATCTTAAACTCCAAAATAATTTTAAAACTAACTATAGCTATAACATAGTAAAATAATTTTGTATAATGACTTTGTTAGCATTAAACTAAATTCTTCTCAGAACCAAATCTAAGGCTTCACAGCACTGCTACAGCATCTAATATTTGCTAATTACATCACATTAAATTCAGTCCAAATCTTTTCAGTCAGGTATTTCATCACTTAAACTACAGCCATCCCTCATTTTACTTCTAACATCAAGGCATATGCATTAATTCACTCATAACACTCTAGATGATTTGCCTCGTCTTACTATAATAGTCTTCAACTAAACAACTTCCTTCTGAATCAGTTGTTCCATATCTTTAAATAACTTCATTTTTTGTCCTGTCAGAGCAATCATGTGAAACCTTCAAACAACTTCCTTTTTCTCTTTCTTTCTTTTGTAACATCAGCATGTACACAGTAATCAACCCACAACACTCCAAATAATCTATAACTCTCTTGCTTCAGCCCCGCAAATCATTTCCACATAACTGTTCCCTGAACTTAAGGTAGGATTTGCACTATGTTGACGCAATACTTTAAGTAATGCAGCAACATATATTTAAAGATAACTTGATCAAGGTTGAGCAGTACGGAATTTAAAATATATTTACAGTTGTAATCCATCATCTGTAACCTTTAAAATCATTCCCATTACTATACCTAAAAACAACACCTTATCTATCCTATCCATGTATACAGTGTAGCCTCTGTAAAAAGTGCTGTTTCTTGTACAATTAATCCATTACATCATGCCTAAAACTGTAGCTGAAGCAAAACAGCATTAAAAACATATAAACACTATTTTTTATTATACTACAGAGTTATTGTTTTTTTTTTTATTTCATTGTGATTTCTACACTAACACATGCACAATATTTTGCAGCTGTAAACTATATTGAATTAACAAGATACACTTTCCACCAGTCAGGTTATCATGTTACAACATGAAATCCATACCATTTCAGGTAATGTAACCCTTCAGATTCTAAAACTACTTTGTTTATAACGTGCCCATCTCTCTTAAAACATAGCCTGGGTACTCATAAAGTGAGACTTGAACCTTGATCCTTTCACTTCCAGCTATGCAAAGCTGCCATCACACAGAATACTAACCAGCATCATAATTCTGAACTTATTTGCTAAAAAATCATGGACAAAAGCAAAAATAAATAAAATAACACAGCACTATATAAAATACTTGTTTAATTTCACAAAAGTAAAAACAATAAAAATGTACAGCAGATGAGCGCTTTCACACCAAAGGTACTTCATCAGATCTAGTAATTATAGACAGATAAGTCTGACCAATCATATCCGTAAGGCTATGGAAATGATCATTATGGAATTAACACATAGGTGTATAGGTAACCTGCAGACTCTTAACCTAACCCACTTCATTTTCATCAAGGGCAGGTCCTGCCTGCCTAACATATTCAACTTCTTTGAAAAAGTTATTGAAGCAAAGGATGAGAGAAAAAACATGCACACTACATATTTAGACATTGCAGAGGCATTCGGCGCCATCCCACATTCAGGTATCTTAGATATAATCTCCCAGCTAGCTGTCAATCCCCATGTAACACATTGGAGAGCAAACTGGCTCACAAACAAAACCTGTAAAATTAGGGTGGGCAGCTATGCCTTCTGCAAAATACCTGTCATTTTATGTTGTGCCCTAGGTTCAGTACTTGGGCCAGTTCTCTTTGGCATTTACTTTTTAGAAGTCAAACTTAATGCTAAGTGTTTGCAAATAACCAAGTTTGCAAATGACCAAAAACTTGGTGCCATCATAAACTCCCCAGAGGACACCAGGGTCCTCCAAGAGGGCCTGTCCCAAACAAATAGCTGGTGTCAAAACTATGGATTAAAACTAAATGCCAAGTAGTGTACAATCATATCTTTAGCAAGTATGAAGCCCTTGGTAACTATCACATTGATAACTAACCCCTGAAATCAGTCCTGTAGTTAAGGATCCAGGAACCCATGTTAACAATGAGTTGTCATTTGATCATCACATATGCACTGTTATAAGGACATTTTTCCATTGCACAGCATATGTGCCCCAAGCATGTGCATCATCATCCCCCTACCAAGGATGAACATTCCTTTCGTTCCCTGCCTGCAACATTATGCTCTCGAGACAATATTTCAGCCCAGATCACCAGGGTCACATTCAGGGCTTTATCCCTCTATGTCAGTGGCGCAAGCAATACATACTCTCACAATTATGCAACTGTTGAGCATAAACTACTATTGAATATCAGCAGATCACAATGTTATTATTGTAATAAATGTTTAATTTTCAGGTGATAAGATTGTTGATACACACCTCAAATATTATTAAATATAAAGCAAAAATACTAAGGCTGACATTTAAAATAACCAAGTCGTGTATTCAGTAAAATTTTATACCATTTACCTGGAACTTCTGGGTACTTGCCTTGATATTTTTATTTTATAATTATTTTCAGTGTCATGCCTCAGTAATGGAGACAAGAGAAATTGGCTCTGCACATTTGGTGAAAATCAAAAAAGGTACAGTCTTTCAGTATTCAAAATGTAAAAAACAGCTCACTTATTAGGAACGTGCACAAAACATGGAAGGCAGACAAGGCTTTTAATTGCTCAGGGCAGCCCAGATTGTTTAGTCTTGAAGTTTTCTTGGTCAAACACCTGTGTGATTTTTGAAGCCGGTCAATGTGCTTTGTGAGATACATTCCAAAACTGGCATTTTATTCAAGAATAGGTCCACGAGGATTGCAAGGAATATTCTGGATGCCTAAATGAGACATTATAGCATACAATGGATGAAATTAGGAAAAGAGTGTCTTAATTCTGAGCACTGTCCAGGGAAACAATGTTCAGTTTTAAAAGGCCACATATGGAGATGTATACTAAGTTTGGCTGATCTGATATCAGTTCCAGATGTGCAGGAATCACTGTGTTGCACCAGAATTTGTAAGCTCCTATAAACTTATGCTGATAGTTGTTCTTGGATTAAGTGATGTGAAGTGTAAGGCATTTAACGTCAGGTTGTGCAGCACATAGCGATACATAATATGAAAGGGAATGTAAAGTACAAGAGTACCTTCTTCCTGTTGGTTCACATCCCTAACAGCAAATAGAATGGAGAAGGGGTGTGATACAAAGTCGAAGGTCTTATTTCTCATGCTATAGTAATGCAGATGGACAGGTTGGTGTAAGAAATAAAACAAAAATGCATGATGAAATCATGAATCAGCATTTTAGTCACAAGGATCACATCATGTCTACTGAAGAGGGTGCTTGCCCAAAGCATGCATCATTCATCTTATTTTATTTACATGCTCAGTGTTAAGAGGCAATAGGCCATGGCATTTTGGGTTTCACAATATTCAGCTTAGAAGTGGACTGTTTACAAGTATTTTGAAAATGTATTTATAGCTCTTTATCTATATTTCCTTAAGCGGGCTAATCCTACTGGGCACGGCCCATTATCAGAGGAGAACAATGAGCATATCACTATTATTAGGATGTAAATCAAGAAGAAAGCACAACAATTTCACAAGTTTTGTAGGTTAACTTAGACATATTACATGCAGCTAAAAGTGTTAAAGAAAACAGAAAGAAGTTCTAACGTTATCATACAACAATCACATCATCCCTGTAAAGCAAGCAAATTCATCATTAATGAGCATGCTAAGTATGCGTAATCAACACCAACCTCTTAGGAATAATGCTTTTTTTGTAACATAGCATTTCTATGGATAAAGTATAACAATGGATATGGGCTTCAGGGTCTATGGTTCAATTCTTACCTATGGTTGCTGTCTGTGTAAAGTTTTGCATATTGTCTCAATGCGTGATTTTTTTCTCCATGTAGTCCAGTTTCTTTCCACCTCCCAGAAACATGGTGATTGATTGGCTGCACTATACTTTGTGCATATAAGACATGGTGATTGATTGGCTGCACTATACTTTGTCCATATAAAACATGGTGATTGATTGGCTGCACTATACTTTGTCCATATATGTTGTATTTAACCCAAGTTGTGGCTAAAGAAGGTCCTCAAAGAACCATTTCACATAAGCAGTTAGTAAAGAAATAAAATAAAATCAATACGTGAATGCGTTATTTCAGTGATTTGAGTGTGTCTCATTGTGGGCTAACTAAACAGTAGAATATGCATAATGGCAGTTTTATAGTAATAAAACACAAACAAGTAATCTAGGTCATGGTAGCTGACATTCAGCCAAAGGAGCAGTGATACAGTAATAATGCATCTTTGATAAGCCTTATTCTTAAGACAGTAGTATTTCAGAGTTTTCCTGAGTGCAGTCAGAGTTTCAGCAATTCTAATTATAATGGACACTTCCCCATAGTGCCAGGAGATAGTGAGGAAGAGATCTGTCCCCCCCTTTTAAACTTTCCCCTGGCATCTTTGTTTGATGTTATAAATAAGATCTTTGCCATCTGGAGGGTTGATGTCATGCCAAAAGGTAGGATAGATATAAGTAGTGTTTATAGATGAATTTGAATGAGAAGGTTAGCTGTACATACAGTAACTATTTACCTAGGTTCACTCAGCCCAATGGCTTTTACAGTAGTACACCAGTGCACCGAGAGAGAAATGCCAGCTGGAAAATATAAACATCGCTGATGTAGGTCGTTTCATATTTTGTACTGACATGTTTGCAAAGATTGCCTAATAATATCCCACTGTTAGGATGCCTGAGTACAAGTACTGTCTGTGATCTTTTTTACGTTTTTGGTGTCAGTTGACCTTTGCTCTGTGAAGTGAATCTATGTTTAGTTACTGCTTGACCATATTATCTTGACTATTATCTATATATGCTTGACTATAATATTATGTGTTCTTTAAAGTTTAACGAAAGGTCAGCAGGTAAGTCAGGGTGTTCCTAGCTTAATACCCTTTTCTATATATAAGTAGATGAACCAAAAGTAGAAAGCTGAAGGCTGATATTTTTCTGTTAGCGAGTATGCTTGATAATGTGCACTGCTTTGTCTTCTTTTAATTCAAAATTAGCTTATGTCAACCAAAAGGAGAAAACAAAATGTAGGATATACAATAAATAGCCAAATGGTTTATAGTAATATAGGTTTTTAATAAGAATACTGAAATTGCACTGTTTAGTTTAATGGTTCTGTAAATTGATGAATTGTGCTTTGTGTCAGGATTATTTTTATATAGGTTCTTCTTGTTAGTGTGAAATGATACAAAACAAAATTTCTAACTGCCCTGTGATCATTAAACACTTATTGTACAAAACTACTGCTTTATTAGTTCATCAGATTCAACAAGTCATTGACTCATTTTTCAGCACTGACAATGCTGTCTACAGAATTCATAGGTGAAAATCCTGAAATATGTCTAATTCAATCAATAATAAAAAATGTAATACTTAAAAAAGTAAGTGAATTTTCACTAAAATATTGTTCCTACTACCTCCTTAGGTTTTTCCCGGTTAGGGGTCGCCACAGCGGAACTCCGGTCCGCTAATGATTGGCAGTAGATTTTTACGTGCTGGCTTGCCGGGCCTAATGCACAACCTTCAACGAAGGAACACCCATTCACGCATGTCGCCACACAGAATACACTCTAAATGAGAATCGAACGGGCAACATCTAACTGTGAGGCGACAACGCTACCGCAGCACCACCACCACAGTACAAAATAAAATTATAAAAACATCTACCTCTTTTATACATAAAAATATTTAATGGGTAAATAAAGACATCATTAAAATGTCATCTCTTATGTATTTAATAGTTGCTATTGATAATAAGAATGTTGGAACGAATCATGAAGGAGTGTTAAGGTAATATTGATCTACAGCACAAAGTACATTCATAAAGTATAGCCATGTCACCCAGTTATGTGGAATCCAAAATATCATTTTAATTTGTAAATGGCAGAGACATTTGTTTGCTTCACATGTAGATTTTAACTAAAGTCATATATAAAAAAAACTCTTTAAATGAACCACTCATAAGAAGAAATACCGCATGTTTTGTCTAATCATTTCACAGAAGTAGCAGACACATACCCTCACACATACTCATTGCATGTCCCCCATTGGCATACAGTAGGTATGTGCAGTGAAATTCGATAAGGCCTTAAAGAGAAACCCCAATGCCTCATAACATGGGGATAGATCTTTCTCATCAGTTGACATTTGCCCTCAGGAGAAATGAATGTGTTGTAGGGCTCTTACCTCTGGCAAATGAACAGGCTATTTGGATGAATGGAGGTGGGGTCTTTACTGAACCAGGAGAATGGCAGCAAAAAACAAGTCTGTAAACTTGACTTGCACACTTAAATTACTGTTTGCATCAGTTAAAATTATGCTTTAAAAATGGCTCCTGTACATTTGGTGTGAAAGACTGAAAGTATATAGTATAAGATGTTACATAAAATTTGCCACTTTTCTTTAAATCACGTTCATTTTAGTCAGCAAAATAATTTAATTTCTCAAAAAAAGAGAGAAAAACACTTTGGGGAACCAGCTTATCAACTCAATAATGCTAACATTTTCTTTAAAAGGATTCACAGGCATATTTCCAGATGTGACTCGGCTGTACAACAAAAGTTACCATAAGTTGTTTGCATAGAACTGCTGAGTATTCTTACGGACAATAAGATATTCAGACCAAGTTATCCTGATCTCTGTGTGAATGACATTAAATGCAAGATTATTGCAATCCCTAAACAGAAGTCAAGGTTCACAGATTCAGAATGACATCTGTGTTATCATCCTTGTTCAAAGATAAGCTTGAAACTTTCACCCACCTAGAACAGATTCAGCCAAATGTATGACAGTCTGCATTACTGCTTTATGTGCACTTAAAGATGAATCTTATGAAAGAAACATTTCTTCTCTATATTTTATTTTTTGACAGCTGATTTTGTGAAATTAGTGAAAGAACTGGGAACATAAACTAAGTAAATCTTTGTTCTTGTGTCTTTTATTTTGATTCATTGGTATCAAGTATCAGCTGAAACTGTGCTATCATTCTTGGCAAATGCAGCAAATTAGCAACCTTATTGAACATCCTTGCAAAAACAGTTCCAGAGATCTTTAATAACTTTCATACTTAATATCTATGTATATTGTGTGTGTGTGTGTGTGTGTGTGTGTGTGTGTGTGTGTGTGTGTGTGTGTGTGTGTGTGTGTGTGTGTGTGTGTGTGTGTGTGTGTGTGTGTGTGTGTGTGAACAGGACCACAGGTATTCCAGGAGATGTGTCTGACATGCTTATCACTTCTCATTGGATGGTAAAAGCTGGCAGCAGAGTCTAAGCTCCATCATACTGTA
Source organism: Protopterus annectens (assembly GCF_019279795.1). NCBI lineage: Eukaryota > Metazoa > Chordata > Ceratodontiformes > Protopteridae > Protopterus > Protopterus annectens. The sequence goes on from NC_056734.1 coordinate 412,016,948, forward strand.
GTTGTACAAATATATGTGTTACAATGTAGTGTCTCCCCTTGTAGTGCATCACTGCAAGCTTGTGTTTGAGCATCCACTTGTGTGCTCCACTTTGAATATCTGGTAGCACTGCCTTGTTATTCATTCTTGCCACGGTACCGTCTCACCTAGGTTGCTGTGTAGACAATATAAATAGTAATACAAGGAAGGTCTGTGACTCCCTTGAGTCACTATTACTTTGCTTCCATTGCCTAGGTTGGTTCTAGACATTACGTTATCAAAAAACAGTACTAGTTGCTCTTGTTTTGTTTTTGCATGCTGCTAGAATCTATAATACTATTCTGTGGGCTTGCTGGATTGTGCATATTCTGTTGTTCTTTGCAATAAAGGGCATTTACTTGATGTTATGCCCAGCTCTGGGGACTGTAAGCTGCAATATCACAGGCATAAGCCATCTTTCTCCCTGAGAGGGGGGTAAACAAACATCATGCCACATAGTTCTTCCTTTCCATAGCTTGCTGTCATCTGCCAGTCTGCTTGAATGAATTAAATGACACAGATGGGATTCCTTCTGCTACATAATTGGAAGGATGTTTTTTTCATATCATTTTTGGTAAAAACATTAAACTTTATGCTGTCTGAAACTACAGCTAGAACTTTGTTACCATATTTAGGTAGTCCAGTGGGCAATCTATCACAAAGTGTCCCTGTTAGACAAGCAGACACCTTATCACTTTCCTAGAGTATCTCTCCATCTATTTATTTATTTGTCTGAGCAGATAGATTGGACTATAGGGTGCTTTTCGACCACAATAAAGTTACAGAATTTTTAAAAGAGATTCAAATAATGCATTTAATACAGCACACATACTTAGATAGCAAATATCAGTACAGACTGCTTGCACTGGAAAATATGTGTAATTAGAATAATACACAACTTAAAACCCATACCTCACTGCTTAAATAAATCCCATGGCAAACTCATGTCACTATCGACTACATTCCAAATGTATGGAAATGGAAATGGAAGACCAAACAAATTCCCGCTTATGAATTCCAGGCTAGTCAATAAATGTGTGTGTGTAGAGATAGATACTATATAACAAATAAAAAGGAAGGAATATAACTTATAGTGCATATACATTACATAATCTACTTATAAATCTGCTGGTTCATTACTAACTCCCCAGATAATGAACACCACTGCCTAACTCTTGCCAAGGCTAAATGGCTCCCAGTGCGTTTGATAGCCATCTCCTATGAGGATCACTAATTCACAAAGCCCTTTCTCCTGAAACATTGTCCCCTCTCACTCATACACTTTTTACCAAAAGACCCACATATAATTTCAGGGGTATCTTTAAATCTCAACCCACCCTACTAATTCCAAAAAGTAAACTTTATTGCACTAACCATGCATTGTCCATCCTAGCACCTAAACTATGGAACTTCATTCGTCTCTCAATCTGAAATATCCAAAGGTTCTTGACTTTAGACAACAGCTCACGGAACACCTCTTCTCCCAAACAAAATGCAGCTGCACTCACTCAGGTCATGTTATATGAACTCTGCAGCTCTCTCATACATCCCTTTATTCCTATTTCATCCCTCCATCAGTCACAGTGGGAGAGGTTCCTACCTTTTATCTTAAACCCTTTCCATGGTGGTTGACATGTATACCAGCATTCACATGGGCCTGTTACACCGTCTCCCTTTCCCTTGGATATATATGCTGCAGTACAATTGCTGTTGGCAGAAGGCTCCTGTACAACTGCAGTGTGGTGGAGCCAGGCACACATCCCCAACCACCATGCTGCATCACCAGTAGATGTCAACAGCAGAGAAGACTGAATAGCCTCCCTCCTCATCTCCCAGGATGGCAAGACAACATCAGCCGCTCACTTACCTTGCCAATCATCTCATGCAGCAGCAGTAGCAGCATCTGGATTAGTAATTGCTTCCAGATCTTAAGTCATAATCAGGGCTTTATCTATGTATGCTATGGAACTAAGAAATACCTTTAGTGTGGGAATATGCATAGCATTCATATATCCATGCCAGGTTTGTTGCACCAGAAAAGCAGATGCATGTTTAATTGCTGAGAAGTTATGCCTTAAGTTTGTTAGAAACATGCCAGTGGTGGTAAGTGATCTAGCTTTTATTGGAATGGCATTTTATATTGTGATTTCACAATTTAGAGAGTGCACAAGGGTAGTTAGAGAAGGAACACAGCAGCTGAGTTAAAGAGTTAGCATTTATGATCCTGGCTAAAGGTGGGAAATGTGAGTCTGTTGTCTAGGGTGCAAGCACATATGACAGCCCTGAGAATGAATGAGATGCACAGCCTGTCTTGGCAAAGGTCACATTGTGATGTTCTCTTCTGAGTAAATTTATCCTGAACCTACAGCATTTAATTATTTGTCATCTGCAGTTTATAACAGGAGGAAGAGGAACATTTTGAGGTAATGATTGGCAAGACATATTCTTAGGTAGGTATAAGCACTCTTCTGCCTAAAGTTATTTTTGCTTTCTTGTCTGAAAGCTACAATACAAACCCAAGCCCCCCCCCCACATAGCCCCCCCCCCATGCAGCCATTCTAGTGTCCCATTACTTGGCTATTTCTCCCCAGGTGTCATAAACACTGTTCAAAACTCTCACTCTGCATACTGTTTTATGTTTTACTTCTACAATGATTACAGACATTTGGATTTAATTTGCAACTTTTATTTCAAATTGTATAGCACAAACACTGATAGACATTTGCTAAGCAAAGCAATAGTTTACAATGAAAACAGACTTGAAACTTCTCTACCTTTGAAACTCACATTCACTGAAACAGCATCAAAACCCACATTCAAAGAAAATGCATCTAGCCAGTAGCGGGTTGTTTAATTTTAGGCTGTTTTCAAACCATAGGCACCTTGCACACATTTTTTGAACCGTGAAAAAGTTATTTTATTTACCTTATAATATATAATAATCAAATTATATCCCTTGTATAATACAACACCACTTGTTAGAGTATGTTTTAAATTTATAATTTTGAACGCAATCTCTGCAGAAGTAAAAGTCATCTGAATAATTCCATATTAAAGAGATCTGAAACTAATGAAGAGGTTAATGCTAGAAAACAACTTTATATTTCAGTGTTTCATCTACAAATTCAGTGCCTCCTGCCCTTGAAGAATAAATTGCCAATGTTACATTAAAAAAAATGGTAAGCTGGTATATTGCAATGGGGAATGGGTGGCAAGCTGAAAAACAGGTTCATAGTTGTTAAACATTTCATCTAAAGGAGGACATACTCAGGACTGCAGCACCCCACCCCCTTAGAATACAAATCTACGTGCTGTGGGAGTAGAACCTACAGCACTCCATATCAAGATGCAAGCATACTACCTGCAGTGCTACTAACACTGCTTTAAAATCCTATACCACAACAGTGTTACCATTGCTAAACAAAACAGGTTCACATTTTAATCAGACTTAGCATGAGCATCGGTAAACTTGTCTTCCATTTAAGATCACAATGCCTTAAAAATGCACCTGAAAATAAATTTAACCTGCTAAATCTCACTAGGGCATTTCAATCTCTCTCTCACACACATAGAAACACACCTCAACCTCTTAGTGCAAGAAATCTGGACAAAACCTAAAATAAATAGAGACAGATTATAAATATCCCTCTTGTAAACTTAGAAAATTGCTAGAATAACAGGATTTGTGTTAGTATGCATTTTTCTAAAGGATATGACATCTAAAACTCAAATGTCAGTCATTATTTAGCAACTTCAATCCTCAGAATATGGGGCAAACCTCTGGACATTCTGCAAAAACCTGGACAGCTGAGGGGTGTGCTACCTCCCTCTTATACAAGCATACAAACACACACACACACACACACACACACACACACACACACACACACACACACACACAGAGACCTACCTATGTCTTACACACACACACACACACACACACACACACACACACACACACACACACACCTTTACCTACCTACTTCTTACATACCCACATACACACCCTTACCTACCTATTTCTTACATAGACACACACACACACACACACACACACACACACACACACACACACACACACACCTCTTAAACACTTAACCATGCACACACCTACCTCTCACTTGTATATTTGTCCACAGTCCAAACATCTTCTGGAATTCAAATTCTGCATGTGAGTGGAAGATGAAGACGTAAACCATCAATCGCAAAGATGCAGAAGACAAAAACGGGAAGCAAACACCTGTTGCATCTGTGCGGATGGACACAAAAGGTGTTATTAAAGAAGAATGCCCTTAAAAAACATTTTTTTTTTAATTTAAAGAAAATTAATCTCCCGTCCAGCTAGTTCCAGGGGTGTGCAAGTGCACCCCCTTGCACCTGCCTGGGGGCCCCCTTGCATATAAATTCCAATGGTAATTAAACTCTTCTGTGATTATGGAGTTATGTTCTTGGATTAACAGAAAACTTTCTGAGATGTTGGTCTGTTGTAGAAAGGTGCTGGCAGGTGAAGGGTAAAAAGAAATCCAGTAAGTCAGCTGGGATCACATTATGAAATATAGGATGAAGTAATCAGTAAGCTGAAAAGTACTTGCCTGGGAACATGAAGCTGAACCCTGCACCCACTGTCTCCTTTGGCTATCAAAGAAGGCCAATTAAAGATTTCCAGTAAAGAATACACATTAATTTTTTAGACAGCTTTTTTGTGCACTGCTGATGTGAGGATTATGGAGCTGAAGATATATTTCTAATAAAATGAGCTTGTTTCTAATGCTGCATATCGTAAGGGACGCTATTGTTATTCCTTTATTAGCATCAACATAGCAGAGTTGTGGACTGGGGCTAGTTTCTGTATCAGAGAAAAGTATAATCCAAATCCATTAACATAGTAGTTGTTAAATGAGGAGAACTAATATGCTGTGATTTTATTCATTGCAACATGAATAATGCATAGTATGCTTTGAATGGAAGTAGTACCAAATGTCCACATAGAATGCAGCTGCCATGCCTACAGATTAGGGTACAGAAAATCAGATTGCTGTTTGGTAATATTACTTGAGTTGGTGACCTTGGAAAAAACTACTAATATTTTCTATATATCATGAGCAATTATGATTTAGCCAAGTTTTCTAAAGCAAAGCAATAATTTTAAGAAATGAAACTACTAGAAACATACATTTTAACTAATGAATGGTGGTGTGCAAATTGCTAAATGCATTATCCCATAAACTTTCCAGGGTCGCCATGAGGAGAAGAGACACCAGGCAAAGATTCTGTTGATAAAAAAAGGAATCACCGGTATTTATTTCAAAACACAGCTAAACCAGGCAGGAAGACAGTATTATGTAGTGTTGCTCAGTAAGCTGTATACAATACAAGCAAAGCCTTCACTTAACCAAGATAACAGCAGTTCAGTGGGGACTCTCTGCTGACCACTAATACCACAATTGGCTACGATGCAAAAGCATTATTGCACAGTCTTCAAGGCAATAATGGCTGGGACTCCTAAAAGGAATACCAAATGGCACATCTCTTGTTGTTCAGATATGCAGAGTTGTAACTGCCTGGTAATAATGTGATTACTATTAATGTGTAAGTGGCATGGTGTTAAAGCTCATTAGCACTTGTTATGCATAAGTATAAATTGCTTACTTGATCAGTGCAAGCAGCTGCTAGTGACTACCCTACAAATGTGTGCAAAATGTAGAAAAGCATCTGCAAAGAAACACACACAAGTGAATGCAGTTGTACATACACACGCACAGATACACAGACAAACACAAACACACACACACACACACACACACACACACACACATACACACACACACACACACACACACACACACACACACACACACACACACACACACACACACACACACACACACACACACACACACACACACACACACACACACACACACACACACACGCATGCGCACACACACACACACACACACACACACACACATACACACACACACCCACACACACACAATAAAGTGAACTGATTTGTGCTTTTGGTAAAGTGCAGGTTTGTTGGAGGCAGGCAATGTTGATGCTCAGACCGTCAGCCTTTCCCTTGGAGTGTGGGGTTGCTTACATGAATGTAAGTGCATTTTTTTATACTAATGACAAAGTTTTATATATATATTTATATATATATATATATATATATATATATATATGGTTCTACCTTAGATAATCGACATACCACATAACCGACAAGCAGTTAACCAACACGAGAACACTGAAAACTGATATCACCGACAACGTAAATAACCGACTATGAAAACGCTGACATTGGTATGCTGATAGCGCCTCTCGCTCCTACCACGTTCCAGGTAATGTAAATAGTTCACTGTCACTATCAGGCATTACAATTACTATCAAGCAGGTTTGTTCTGTGTAAGTTTTTACGCTATGCTGATTACAGACAACTATTTACATTACCTGGAACGTGGTAGGAGCGAGAGGCACTGTTAGGGAAAGAGTTTTTCATAAGGTACGGTATAGGGATGGAGTTAGGGTTAGCAGCAGAGTGAGGGTTAAGATTAACACACAAGGATGGTGCTACATTGGACTAAAACCATCTCTATATTAGACTGTATCAACGGCAATAAAAAGGTTGTTATGCTAAAACATTAGTCTGCTAAAGTCTGTCTTTCCTAGGGGATGCAGGCATAGCCACAACTATGCAGCAAAAAACAGAGCCTCAGGCCTGTCATTGCAAACTGCTTGAGAAATCTACCCAGGTTCAAATCTATTTAGAAATGATAACTCATTTGCTGTGTGCACAGTCTTAAATTACATACATATGTGAGTGTGTGTGTGTGTGTGTGTGTGTGTGTGTGTGTGTGTGTGTGTGTGTGTGTGTGTGTGTGTGTGTGTGTGTGTGCACTTGTGTTAAAAGGATTTGATTAATTACTGTTTTTATGGGTTAAACAGGCTGAAGCCCATTTCAGCTGATACACAGGAGTTCTGTCTGATTAAGTGACTTACTCACTGTCACACAATAAGCAAGTGGAGACTGAAGGACTCAAGCCCAGGACAAAAGTTATTATAGAGCACAGGAGGTTCTTGTGATTATTTATGTTTGTTAGTTTTATGAATATTAAAATGGAGACTAAACTGTATACTCTTTCATAATTTGTGATAGTATCATTTAACACTAATGCAAAAATCAGTTCCTACCCATACGGAAGCAATCCATTCTACAACTGTTTTCATTTGAACCTAAAATGTGAAATTTATCAATGAACTGATGTACTGCATACCCCGTTTAACTTCTCCACAGCATCTGTAATAACAAATCACACACCCACACGCTGACAGATAAACATAGATATTAATGTGCATAAATACAGGTCCATGCAAACAGCATTATTTTCATTTGATTTGAATATGTCTGCAGTGCAAAGCCTAGCAACTCAACAGCTGTAGGGTGTTTACCAGTGTATATACTGAAAAAAGTGTGTGAACTGCAGCCTGAGAAAAAAGACGGGATATTAATAGGCAGGAAGCAGAAGTTGTGGTGAACTGAATGACCCTGAAGTAAAGGGGAAGTGCTGGGGTCACATAAATCACCAGTGAGAGTGATGTCACTCTTAATTTCTTTGTGCATAAAGTTGCAGAACTATAAGAAAACAAGATCTTCTTTGCATGTGATGGAAAGGTATGCAGTAGAGTTAAAATGCAATATACAGTAGATGATAGGGGTGTTTACATGTATGGAGAGGCGGTCAGAAGTACAGCAAGTTATATAAAGTACTGAGAAATTCAGAGTAATATGCATGAAAAGTGCTAACAGGAAAAACTGAAAATGGCCTATTTGGTACTCATGATATAAAACCAAAACATGGCCAATCAATGAGAAAAGACATTAAGGAGCTTCGCGGTAGCATGACCAGTTTTAAGGTTGGATAAAGAAATGAAATTAAATGCAACTAGGTATAACTTTGACAAAAAAAATGAAAGAAGACAAAACCAGTTTTAAAAGAATACCAAGGAGGAAAGGAATGGCAATCCAAGTACGGTCTGAGTTTGTTACTGGAATCTACCGATCCAAAAGCGCAGCATGTTTCAAAAATGAGATACGCAAGAGCAGATGAGATCGTTTGGAGATGAAGTGATTCAAGGTCAATAATTCAGGATAGTCTGTTCATAAAGAAAAGAATGGCCACACTGAGAAAGTAGTTGGTTTAAACATTGACATAATTCAGGAACATATGGGGCTGACATAAATCGGTTCCTGAGAGGAGTATTATCATGCTGATTTACTAATTAACTCAGGGGTTTGAACACACTGGCTTAACAAAACTGAATTCCTTTGCCTTGAAGACCAGTTAGTGTGCAGATGGGGAACTGGTGACAACACTATGGGACGAGAAGTTCACTTGCAGTTTAATATCTTCGATATAATTGCATAAAAACAATAAAAAACATGGACTGTTGTGATACGACAGTGACGCATCCAATTGACCAGTCATTGCTGTAATTTGTGTAATCTTTTCTGAAACCTATAGCGCTCCTGGTCTGTGAAAATTTTTCCATACCCTTCCAGTCTTTGCCAAGGCATTGTAGCACCATGTGAACAATTTCAATGTAATTTTACTGCATATCAGTGTTCAGATGTGCTTACTTGTGAACATCAATAACCATAACCAGTCTCCACTAATAACCATATAATATTCAGTAAAAAACAAACAAAAATTGTTTGTTTGTTGCCTCATCCCTTCCATTGTCCAGTTCCTGACTTTTCATCATTACATCTAGTCACCTCTCTGCCTATTTATCACCTACTCAGGAAGGAATACCAAGGACAAGGCTGAGATGGGGGAGGGGAGCAGCACTAACATTCTTCATATAACTTTACTTATAGGTTATTATTCCCTGGCACTCAGTGTGCAGACATCTTAATGTAGGTTGCACATCTGAGTTCCTGCATGCACAATACTGCTACAGATGTGCAAGACGCCTGAATGCTCCTGACATACCTTTTTGCTCTATCCCTGGTCTCCTCTGAGCTAAATGTAGGTAACCAGGTGGCATACATGTTATCCTTCTCCAAGAAAGAGGACAGCTGGCCTTGAGCAACTGCTGATTCTCTATCATCTGTGACATTACTTGAACCCTTGACCCCAGGTTGCCAACAAAACAAATGTTCTGTCATTCTGCTAGCTAACCATTATTAAGTTCATAGACCCAAAATATTATGTCCTGCTTGATGGGAAAATGTTTCCTCCTTAAAGCTGCACTCCTTCCAATGAGCTTGTGAGCTAAGTGGAAACTCCTGAATGAGTGTAATACTATATGTTTGGCTTTGCCTTTGGTTTTCTTCAAAGAATGAGCACTGTTTTTATTATTACTAGTTAAACATTGAGGTATGAGCAAGGGTTATCTTAATATTCTACCTAATCAACCATTGAGGTATAATGTGGCATCAGGCATAGCAAAAGCTAAATATTATTAAAGAAAATTATCATATTCTCTTTACAGATTAAATTTTAAATAAATGCCCACCAGTATTTTTTTCTCATAAAATGGATAAGAATTCATCAGACTAGCTGACTAAGAGTCATTTCATTTATAGGAGTAATAATTATTTACAGTGGAATGACATTCCATGCATGTACAAATGTGGTAGTCGTAAGGTTTATGGTTTTGTTATATCAGTTACAACACAAGCATCAATAGAAAATTATGAAATGCATACACCACCTTTAACTGCACTTTTGAAGAGATTATTTTGCAATAAAATCTAAATACCCTAAATTTCATGTTGGAGAGACCAAATAGTTGATAAAGTTTTGTATACAGGAATAAATGAGAGATTTCAAAGAGCAACATAATAATGGAATCTCAGGATAAATATTTTAATGGCTACCATTCAGGTAGCAAACAAGAATGTAGATACATGATTCCAGAAAATCCATACTTTCTGCTAGATCCATCAGGAAGCAAAGACTAAAAGTTTGAAACACTAATCCCAAAAAGTCTTGATTAAAGAGGCTAACTGGATATACTTTCTGTAAAGTACATTTTGTGAACACATCATTGACAAAAGTAATGCAACTCTCTGTATTACAATCTGTAGAGAAATTGTTGCTAAGGACTTTCATAGGTTCATGGGTTCATAGGTGTATACTAGGCTAATGACCGTTAATGCCCTTATAAGCCTCACCATGTAACTCAAATGTGACCCATAAATTTGATTTATATAGGTAGCGATTTATTGACTTCCTCTGTCCATCAGAGACATAGGAGCCACACCAGAGGTGAATTTCTAATTACCCATCCATTGTTCAACGTTGCACTTAAATAGGGATAAAAAGGAATTTTGCTTCATATGGATGGAGAGCCTGTTCCAGAGAATGAGAAGTCTATGAGAAATATATCTGTCCAACATGCTATTTATATCACAAGCAAAATGAAGGTCTTTTAATGTAGTAGCTCTGATGCTGTTTGTTTTGATATGGAAAAGATTCATCAAAACAGGGACCAGGGATGCCTTGTATGCCAGGCAAAGATCACCTCTCAGAAGTTTGTATGATACCAAGTAAAGAGACAGGGATTTGAGGTGATCAGCATAGGACATTGTGTTTATGACCAGTACTCTTTTTATAAGGATCCTTTGTGAATGTTCCAGTTGCTGTTTGTATCTGCTTAGGTGCATACCAAAGTAGGCATTATACTCTAAGATGGGGTCTGATGACGGCCAAGTACAGTGATATGATCACCTCTCTGAACCTAGATTCCATGCACCAGCTTATAAGCTGAGCAACATAGAAGGATTTTCTTACTACTTTGGACACATGTTGGTTGAAGGCTAGGTTACTATCTACATGAAATCCCAGACTAGTGAATCAACTTTTAAGGGTGTTTTATTGATGATATAGTTACCCAGATGGCTGAATTCCCAAAAGGTACTACAATGCATTTCTTGAGTTTTAAGCCATGGCTTTGGCACCAAATGTTTGTTTATATTAGACCTTCCTGAAGAGTGTTCACATTTTAGGGGATTCAGTGACTGCTATAAGTTTGCAATCATCTGTGAATTTCATCGGTCAAAGGCTTTTGACATTGGCTTTGACATCCAAGACATGTATGACAAAGAGGGTTGGGCCCAGCACACAGCCCTGGGGGACTCCACTGGGGAATGGCCTTTTTGTGGAGGTGGCCTCCCAGATTTTAACCTCCTGCATCCTGTCAGTGAGTCAGCTACCTATCCAGTATGTTATAAAGGAGTTTATACCTAGTTCCTTAAGTTTGTCGACAATGCCTGAGAGGGGTACTGTATCAAATTATTTAGCCGGATCTAGGTAGGCAGTATACACTGTTTTTCAAGAAGCCTACCAGAATCAGTAAACATGCCCTTCCTTTGACAAAGCCAAACTGAGATGTGTCCAGTGCTGCAGGTCTCCTATGGCCTTGCTGGTAATTTCCATGATAATTCTTTCCATGCCTTTGCAAATAAGACTAGTCAGACTAACGGGTCTGTAGTTTCTAAGATCTGTTGAAGGTCCTCCCTTATGAAGGAGAATTACCATTGCAGTCCTCAATTCATGTGACACAAAACCTGTTTTAAGACTATAGTTAAATAATGACTCCAGATGACATGATAAATCATATTTTAGACTATTCTAGGCCACGGTGGTGCAGTGGTTAAAGTTGTTGCTTCACAGCAAGAGGTTCTCCGGTTTGATTCTTGGCTGGAGTGCCTTCTGTGTGAAGTCTGCATGTCCTCCCTGCGGTTAAATGAACGTTAAAGACATGCAGATAGGTGCATGCATGTGTGGGTGTTCCTTCACTGAAGGTTGGGTTCCCGGGCTGGCAACTCAACACTGTAAAAATCCACTGCAAATCATTAGCGGACCGGTGATCTGCTGTGGCGGCCCCTAACTGGGACAAGCCGAAAGACAGGAGGCATCCTGGGATGTTACTGTGGCCCATTTAGGCCGTGTTCTTGGCTTTAGTGAGTACAGCCAGTACTTGCTCCCTAGTTATAGTTGGAGGGTTATGTTTGACAGTATTTTTGAGGCAATGTTTGGGGTGTGGGAGGGTAAAGTTGGAACTGAATTTGTCCACTGCAGCTTCTCTATATCACCAGGCTCAGTGAATGTGGCACCATTAACCACCAGTTTAGCACATTGCTGTGTGCTGTCCTTGAAGGTTCTGACATAGCTGTAGAAGGCCTTATGGTTATCCTTCATCTGGCGGGCTATCGTAACCTCAAAACAGACTTTGTTTGACCTAATTAGCTCTCTTAGTTGTCTATTCCCTTTGATGGGAGAGTTTCTATCTTTATGGAAATTACCCTTCCTGATTTTTGCCATAGTTTTTTTGTCTTTTGTTGTATACCCTGTTCAATTTGGGATGCCACCAGAGCAGTTTGTTTCTAGGACTAGTCTGGAGCTTACTTCTGGTAGGTACATCAGCCTCTATACAGCCATTGACATAGAATTTCTGAGAGTAATTCAGCATAGGCTGCTGTATTCTTTGGGTTTGGAGGGGTAGTGAATTTTGGCAAGCAATCGCTTAATAAAACATAATTTACCTTGGAGTAGTTCCTGTTACTGGTTTTAATAGGATGATAGAGCTGGTTTTGATTTTGAAGAGGACAGCTTTATGGTCAATCCTTACCAGGAAAGATGAGACACAGGGAGAGGGGGTAGATTTTGTGGATTCTGGCTGCAGATAAGCAACTGACAGTAATCTTCTTCTCATTCAGCCTGGTTAGAGGGGCATCAGCATATCTTGCAATAAAGTCCCCAAAATGAAAGTCCTGGGAAGTGTGTTTGCTTGTCTTAGAGGTTTAGTGTTTGGGACTGCACTGATAGTGACAGTACGTCTGATGTTTGGTGTTGTTTTTTCTGAGTGCCTTTGGGTTTGCTGAGACATAGCTTTGACAGCAGGTGAACTAGGCAATTTTTATTGTTTAGGAAGATTGCTTTTAAGTGTTTCAGTGTACAATAGTCTATGCATGTGTTGTGCTCTATGTATAGTGGGTGCTGTGTGCTTTGTTTTAACTATCTGATGTACACTTGCATGCAAGAGTTTAGCCTCCAGTGTTATTGCGTTAGCACACCTCTTGCATATTGTGTCTGCTTCTGTCCATTCCTTTGATTTGTGAGCTACAAGGGGTGTCATATTGGAATTAGAAAGCTATTAAGGGTGCTTTACTGGAGCAGATTATGTTTATCAGTAATAAATGCTACTAATTTTAATGTTTACACAATAGTAAATTCAACTAAATCTGTAGATATTGCCACTTGACCCCCAACTAGCTGCTCTAATCTTTTTGCAGCACAAGGTATTTGCACTATATTGTTGCTTTACAGGGTGTAGTTTTATGAACCATTCTTTTTAGGTGATTGCTGCTGTACAGGGCACTGCTAACCCATGCAAACACAAAAAATTTATAGCAGCAGAGAAAAAAAAAAGAAAATTAACTAATGAGCCCTCTGGCCAATGAAATAGCTACACTATGAGTCCTTTTGTGTATTTCCCAACTCAGATAGATCACACATTTAATGGAAGTCTTTGACAGGGTAACTAGGATATTAAATTGGAAAAGGGTCGTTAACATGGTCTATTTAGACTTTACAAGACATCTGATATAATGCAATCAGAAGACTATTGAAGAAACCTAGAAGATGTGAAGTGGGTTCTACATAAATAGCTTGGCTGAGACATTGCTAAGGCAGTAAGGCACAAAGTAAACTATGAAGAAATGGTGCTGAAGTGGTACCCCATAGGGGGATGTACGGCAGATCCTGTATATGTAGTACTACAGGGGAACTAAATGCTGGTAACCATTTCAAACATCAGGACCTGCTATACTAAGATCAAGATGGCCATTTCTCAGAAATTTCCCTTTTCCTTCCGGTATGGTGATATTGGATTTAGTATATATACATTTGGAGGTATGGGGGCTTGTCATCCACATTTAGTGGGTGCAGTGACCTTGCCCCTTTGCAAAAAGGAATTTTAAAGAAAAAGAGTGATGTTCGAAAATTGCTCTTCTCCTGCGCATTCAGTCCTTTTTTTTCTGAGCAATACCACTCAGCATTTCCACTGCCAACATTTCAACAGAAAGCCCCAAATGCCCTTTACTGAGGAGTCGTTACTGAGCTGTTTCACTTACTCCTTGTTTTCTTCCAATAAGTGATCATCCCTTGGTAAACAGCTGTTTATTACAGTGTTATGTGTGCACTAGTACATTGTATGCCAAGCAATATTCACTTTACTAAGAAGCTTTTCATGTTCTGTTTTGTTTTTCTTATGTTTACTTGAATATACCTGCATTTAATTGTTTATTGATTTATTGTCTTATTGTATGTCATTTTATGTCTTGAAATCTGTTACAGACTACATAAAACAGCTATCCACTACAAATTGCTTGATTCAACAACTGTATCATTAGAAGGCACAATATAATGGCATGGCATCAAGAAGCAATTGGATAGCTGTGCAATCTACACTAAACAAAAACACAAGTTTATTAAAAAACAATAACTAATTATGAAAATCATATTCTGCAAAGAAAGCCTACTTTATATGATGAAAGCATAATTTACAGAAAGAAAATGATAAAAAACTATGCACATGACCTTTAAGGTAAAATCTTTAAATTGCTTGCATGCATACCATTCAACTTCTTAGAGCAAGAAATCTGGGCAAACCCATAAATAAAAGTGGGACAAAATCCCCAAAATAGGCACACTTTTTAAACATGCATTTACAAACTAAGAAAGTTGATAGAATAACAGGTTTTACTTTCCAAATAGTATGATGTCGGAAACCCAAATGTCTGTCATTATTTTTTAACTTCAATCTTTAATGATTTGTCACAAATTTACCAGAAATCCACAATTTTATGAAAAACAGACCAAAAATATGAGGCAAAAATCTGGACATTCTGCTTAAATCTGTACAGATGAGAGGTATGCTTGCATGTAGCATGTTTTTCAGTTATTAATGAAATTATGAACGGGT
Organism: Protopterus annectens; assembly: GCF_019279795.1. Lineage (NCBI taxonomy): Eukaryota > Metazoa > Chordata > Ceratodontiformes > Protopteridae > Protopterus > Protopterus annectens. Next base: position 412,031,963 of record NC_056734.1, read on the forward strand.
TATATTTGGTGCTTAAAAAAATGACAATAGTGATCTTGGAGAAACACCTGGGCACATCACTAGAGTTTAATGAGTTAATGGAAAGTTCAAGATTAATCATATATTGACATATGTTGACCCTTCCCTTTGTTTATTCCAGGCATAGAGTCTTAAATATTAGGATATCTTTTATGGTTTGAAATGTAGGAATATGTCATCTTTCTTAGGATTTTATGAGACCAGGAAGAATTCCAATTTATTTATTTGAGTAACTCATGTTTACAGCCCATCTGTCCTCTTAGTAATGAATCTGACATTTGATCCTTTAACCTTTTCCTGTCAACCTCTCTGCCTTTCCCATCACACTGAAAGAAAAAGTGCAAACATCCTTAAGTCAAATGGCTGCCATTTAATCGTTAAGCTCACCCCACCCTCTACCTTTTCCATTACACTCAAAGGGAAAGTTTAATATCATTAACTCAATGGAACAAACTCTAGCTAAGAATATTACACTACACTGTTAAGCACTAGAGCCTTTAAATCTGTTTTGCTTTGGACTTTTAGATCTTTTATATACCTATAGTGGTATTCAATAGCTGGGTTGAAGTTCTTACCTGCTATGAGTATAAGCCACTGACTGTTTCTTTTGAGATCTCCAAATATTCCCAGTAGGTAGATCCTGCTCCATTCAGTCTTGCTTCACTCAATCTCACTATACTCCCCCACCCTACCCCCAATTCCACACACCCCTCTTACTCTATATTTACTGTACTATATCCCACATCTTACAGATTTGACCATCAGGCAAGTTCAGAACTCCTCCTCCACAATATAATCACCCAATCCCTTAATTATCCCAGCCACCATCTCATTCATTTCAGCCAACCTTACCAGGTTTGACCACTCAATGGCAAGATAGTTAAAGACTCCTCCCTACAATGTATTAGGTAATCTCTTAATCATCTCAGCCTCTTTCTGTACATCCCATATTACACCACTTCAGTCCTTCATTTTCCCATCTACTTTTCCATCTAAATGACTTTTTCCTAAACTCTAGCCCTCTGCCACCTCTCCCCGATCAGTAACTGTTGTACACAGAATGCTGTTTCTTATATTATTCTCTCATATTCTAGTACTGATGTCCTACTTAACATACTATCACTTTCCTTTAAACTACACTACCATAAGCCCAACCACCAGCCTCCTACTTAACCTAGACAATTATAGTAACTATTCTAATCTATCTACTACCCTTTTAAATCTCTCCACTACTCTCTGTCTTAAATACAGAATGCATCACTGTGGTCACCCCTCTGTCAAAACAAAACATTCACTCTTACCCTTCCTTAAGAATTCAGAATTCAAAAGTTCACTTGTGTGGGGACATACAGCCAAACCCTGGCCCTACTAATCTAAACCTAATCCTCATTACCACCAGTTCCTGCAAGCTCCATAACACCCCAGATAACTACTGTTCTTCAGTTACAAGCCACATTTTCTCTAATACATCCTTTACTCATTATACAAAGACATTTCCATAAATTGCAATTCCCATTCACTGACATACCATTCTCCAACTCCAACAAGCACAAACCCAGCCAAAAAACTAAGTCTAGTAACATTAAATCTTCATAGTATTTGTAATAAAATTACAAATTTATATGCCTGGATATCATTCTATTCCCCAGATATCGTAGCCATCACTGAAACATGGCTTAAATGCAATATGAAAGATACAGAAATACTTCCATGAGACTATAAGATTATGAGGACTGACCTATACCACAAAAAAAGAGAAGGAGTTCCCCTACTGTACCCCAGCTCCTATAACCTCTCCTCCTTTTCCAACTTCATCCCCAAATTTCACTCAGCCAAAATACTCATAACACATTGAAAGCTAAATTCTAAAAAGCACTCTGTATTATTATATTTTACACACACACACACCCCTGGAAACCATATACCTATTCTCAAAGGATTTCTCTCATGGGTATGTAATACTTTTACTTTGAAAAAATCATTCTGGGTAATGTCAATATTGACTGGCAAATGTACCCGTTGATGGTCCCTCATTCTGCATAAATCTGTTTGGTCTAAAACAACAATTCACAACACCTGCTAGATACAACAAAAGCAATATAGTCACAAGTCTTGATTGGGTTTTAGTCTCAGACCCCAATAAATATACTATCAGGGAAACCTATCCTAACTCCCTAAGTGACTATCTCCCTGTATACATACATAGATTTATCACTCATCATCCCAACACCCATCAACTTAAACCAATGAGGAACCTCACAAAATGTAATAAAATTTAACAAAGATATATTCAACAGTATCCTAATGTCCTTCAACTGGTCTGTACTAATAATTCTTCATTTCAATGATACAGTTACCTACTTAAACACCCTAAATAACCTTGCTCCTCTATACATAAAAAGAGTAAAATTTAAACACTCCCCCTGGCTATCCACCCTTATCAAAACATTTTGTGTACCAGAGACAAAGAGACAAGGCTTGGAGGGGGGTGGCTAAATCAAAAAAAAAAAAAAAAAGAAAAAAAACTTTCAGTGATACTGGGAAATTCATAATCAAGCTAGAAAAAAAAAACAAATACACAAAGATAAGAAATAATACTATGACCAACTACAACTTAATCATAAAAATTATCCAAAAATTCTGGTCCACTATTCACACATTACTTAATCATGGCTCAAAAAAAAAGATCCACATCCCCCTCAAACCTGCTCCCTCCTCAAAATAGTGACTGCATGTAATAAATACCTTAGAGAGAGCATTTCTTCCCTTACCAACAGCACATCACCCTCCCCTACACAAACCCATAACATATTATTAATTCCCCCCTCCACTACCTCAATAACCTCTGAACAAATATGAATGCAAACAATCCTTAAACACAAATGCTAACAACTTTACCTTAAAATCTGCAGCAGTATCCACTACAAAAAATGCTACTTATTGCTCCACAGCTGCCAACATCCTCCCACCTGAATACCTCAAGATGGCAGCATAAGCCATATCTTACCCAGCAGCTTATTAATCTTAATCAATAGATCCATACAGGAATCTTATGTTCCAGCTATTTGGAAAAGATCATATGTCATCCCACTGCACTAGGGCGGAAACTCTATAGAAGTCTCTAACTTTTCTCCCATTGCAATTATCTCCCCTCTCCTAAAAAGTCTAGACAAATGTATCCACCCTCAACTTCTTCACCATCTCCTCTCAGAACAGCTCTTAACTAGTACTCAAAATGGATTCCGCCCTGGCCATAGTACAACTACTGCACTATTATCTTTTTTAGATAATATAGACAAGAAAAGGTACTCTGGAAAACTTACCTCTTCCATATTACTGGTTCTGAACAAACCCTTTGATACCATCTCACATAGTAAACTCCTTCAGCACCAGCACCATCTCGGCCTATCCCCTCCTTCACTTCAGAGGTTTAAAAGCAACCTATCTGACAGACAGCAAACTGTTAGATGGCAGCATATTTTCTCTACTTACCTCCCTGCTACCACGGGTGTACCACACGTCTCAATTCCTGTTCTGCTTCTCTTTATTGTCTTCATTAATTAACTATATCTCTTCTAGGCTGGCATCACTTATACATTATGCTGATGATTCAACACTAATATGCTCATCTGACATTCTGGCACATCTTCTTGAAATCACACAAGAAGCCTTTACCTCTGTTGAAAACTGGCTTCACAATGCCCAATTATTACTCAACCCCCAAAAAACTAAATTACTCCTACTCCTCCCCAATGTACATCTGAAGAACAAATCCAGCTTCAAAATCTTCTCACTTAACAACAGAGAGATAGAAATTATATCCCATACAAAACTGCTTGGTGTGACAATTGATGACAACCTCAGATTTAAACCCCACATTCAAAATAATATAAAACAAATTCACCAGAAACTTGGCATGCTTTACAGACATAAAACATTTTCTTACTAACTCTGCTAAAACCACCCTAGCAACCACTTACTTCCTTCCTTCACTCTTATATGGTGCCCCTATTCTTACCAACTTGCAAGTAACTGTTAAAACTAAGCCTAAAATATGCTACAACAAAGTTGCTAAATTTGCTCCCAATAAACAATACTATACACATCACTGCAAGACCCTTAAAAGTTTGAACTGGTATGAGCTACCCCACTACCTGGACTTCGTACAGCTAGCTACTGCCCACAACATCATTTATAAACCCCATGCCTCTCCTACAATGTTGTTTTTCTTTTGGCTTTTCCCAGTTAGGGGTCGCCACAGCAGAACTCCGGTCCGTTAATGATTAGCAGTCATTTTTTATGGTGCCAAGGTGCCAGCCTGGCGCCCAACCTTCAATGAAGGCACGCCCATTCACACATGTCTTTTGAATGCCACTCGACTGCGGGGAGGACATGCAGACTCCACACAGAAGGTGCTTCAGCCGAGAATCGAACGGGAGAACCTCTTGCTGTGAGGCGGCAACGCTACCGCTGCACCACCGCGAGCTCAATTATTCCTTTCTATCATGCAAAAACACACCTTCGTTCTAAAAGTAAACAACTTCTCATTATCTCTAAATTTCAAAAATCAATTGGAAATAGCATTTACTGCTACTCTGTTGCCAAAAAAAATTAAATTCTATTCCATAGGCTATTAGATTAGAAATGTAATTTTCCATCCTTCCTTCAAGCATCTTCTGAAATACCACCTATCAACCTTATGGCTTTATTCATTTTATACCCCCCATTTGAACATCAATCTCGTCTGCTTTTCTACATTTTTTCATCCTTATCTGTATAGATTCTCTACCCATCTCCACTTCCTCATCTTCACCTAACTGTTCTACCCTCTCCACCATTTTTAGTAATCTTTTTTATCATCTCCTCCTCATTTATACTAATCTATCCTAATCTCTCTGCCCCTTATAGTTACTGTAACAAAAGGAGATATTGCCAGCCTAGCTAGCTAGACTTTTGTAAATAATCATATGTCATTCGTGAATATCAACAGGATTCCTATGCTTGTGTTACAACTGTATTAGAACTATATGCTGTCTGTATACCAAACTGCTGATACAGAAGTGTGTGTTGAAAGAGTATGTAAAGTACTGAGCTTAAAGATGTATTCACAGTGTATCCTACTGGAAAAAAACAGAACTGTATATACACTACTGTGCAAATGTATATATTTTAACAGTGGAAACTGGAACATAGATGGTTAACTTGCAAAACTTCAAAACAATAGTTGAAATTAAATTATTTTATAACTGCACCATAAAAGATGGTTTCAATGCAGCAAGGAGACAGGATGTCTAAACCTAGGGAGCCTTCTGCATTGTCTTGTAAGCTTTTTATTGTTTTATGTCTTCCAGCAGCTGCAAACATCTGAGGACTATGTATTTTCACAGGCAGATGCTAAATGCTGGCAGTTTCTAGCAATGGGGGATTTAGCTTGGGAACTAAAGTCAGATGACAAGAAGTGATGTCATCCTGCAAGCTAACCCAGCAGTAATATTTGATATTAATTTAAGAACTCTCTGAGAGAGGAGGAGCATTTTGTATTTTATCTTTGACCTGATAGCATCAGCTTGAAGACCCACTCACTACATCTGTCTTGCCTGGCTCTGTAAGTAAGTTAACTAGGGTACAGTAATTTCTCTTAGATACAGACAGGAATATAGTGAAGTATAGCTTAGATGTTTTCTTTCTTTATTTAAGACTGTCCTGCAATGTTGTTTTACGTATTTTATGAGATTTTGAACTCTGATGTAACTGTGTTTATTTACTTGCTCTTTTATTATTTATTATTAAATATATTTAAGCCTATCATCGTGGCTGATATTTATGAGACATATTTAAGTTCTAGGGGTACTTGCGTATTTATTTGGTGACACTGTGGGCCACTCCTAATATTCTTGCTCTTGGGCAAACTACAATTTGTATTGATAGTCACATTACACAGTAAGATTGGACACCCTTTGTTAAGGGCCTTAAAGTGGCTGATAAGGAGTGACTGGTGGCAGGGGAAACTACCTTATAGTCTGGGTAGAAGAGGCCATAGCTAGTAAACCTGTGCCTGCCTTTCCCAGTTGTGTGTGTGTATATAAATCAAACCTCAAAGAGTGTGTGTGTCAGCTACTTGGGCAGGGGCATGAAGCACTGCTTGGACAGAGAGGGCGCTGGAGGCCTTGGCTTGGTCACTCAGCTGAGATCTCAACTCTATAGCTGTGCCAGTGGGGAGTCTTACTGGGGATCTGGAGAAGGAGAGAGAAATCAGCCCCAGACTGACTTTGGTCTCTGTGTGCTATTAAGGGAAATTGCACTTGATGCAGAGAGCTGCATCTGGAAATACTGTGTGTACCTGTCATCCTCCCATTGTGTATGTCCCCCCACTGTTGCCAGTGGTGAGGATTAAGGGTCCTTGATTACTGGGCCAGTGGAGGGGTGTCAGAGTTACAACTGAACTAAACACATGACTTTTACTTATTACTACTGTGAATTGCCGGAAGGACACTCTCCAGAACTGTATATAGTGTTTTATAGGTTCATAGGTGTATACCAGGCTAATGGCCCTGGAGCCTTTACAAGCCTAGCTCATAGGATTACCCTGGCATCGTGCCACCTGACCTTAGTTCCCAGTACCTCTGTCGAGTAGAGCGACCAGAGGGATCCCTGGGATGAATTTTCTATTTCCCATTCACTCATCAAGATTTCTCTTGAAGAGGGCCAGTGAAGGTGCTCTGTTTGTCATGTATGGGAAGTCTATTCCATAGCATGGGCAGTCTCTGGGTTATGAACCTGTCCCCTCCAGCACATTCTGTTGATAGTGGTAATGAGGTTGAGATCTCTGGAGTGTGGTGTGGAGGGACTGGGATTTCTTTAGATGTAGCATTTCTAATAGAGCTGGGTCAGACATGGCTTTTGTAAGTCAATCACAGATTGCCTCTAAGTAGGCAATATGAGACAGAGAATAGTTGGAGTTTTTTGAATCTGTCCATATAAGACAAGTGTATAAGGCCTAGGATCCTCTTTGTGAGATACTTTTGCGGCCTCTCCAGTTGCTGCAGGTGTCTAGTGACTACTATGACAACTTGTTGATTAAAGGAAAGCTTTTACCAGTAATTGTAACTAGGTCCTTAATAACTGTCCTTAACTTAAGTTTCTCCTGATATAGTAGGGTGAAAGCAATTATTTACTTCCGAAGTGTGACTATGGTGTATTTCAGGTAGACAGTTGTCTTTGCTTTGTTTGCAATGTGAGTGAGCTATGGCTAACCCATGCTGACACTTCAAAGTATCACCTGAGGTTTTAATCAAAAGCTACATCTTGAAACTAAAGACAGTATATATGCCTTTTATCATACTGTGATCTTCTGTACAGTACTAATGTCTCTGCATTACTTTAACTGGTTGCTACTGTTCTGTACCCCACAATGGCCTGAAGGGACTGTGACATTAATTTCTGTAATTCTCTTATAGCCAGGCTGTCTATAACAGTGAATTCTGTGTCCTCATTATATGAGACTGTCAACTCACTGCTGCCTAATAGTTCCTACTCCAGCAATATTTGAGTGTCTGCATTCATTAAGTGTCTGTGGACATTGTCAGTATATTTCTTTAGGCATAACATTATATTTGTTTTGTTAGTAGCAAAATACTAAACAGATATTTTAATTGTGTTAAGTGCTGTTCTGGAACAAACTTTTAAATGACTTGATTTTGTAAAACTACTGCTTTATGCTGAGAATTCGCTATAGCTTGTGTTTTTGGTAATTGTTAATGAATGAAAAAGCCACACTTCAGAACTTAGCAGTATCTCAACACATTGTTATGAATCTGAAAGGAGTGACACAATTAGTTTTGTTAAGGCTGCTTGAGATGTAGCTTCCCCTCAGAGATGTTTTAATTCATGCAGGTAGACACCAACCAAACCATATCCCAATCTTCTGACTATGAAGCTGTATTACTGCTTTCAGCCACTGTGGACAGTAACAAGATCCTGTTCAGGCTTGCTTGAATTATTCCCAAGTGTGGGATCCACTTACTCCATATGTGATGTGAATCAGGATTTTATGGAGCTTGATCAAAGTCCAGCATCATTAATACTGGATGCTGACTGACCCAGATGGTTTACTATTAAAATTACGAAATTTAAAAAAAAATTTGTAATTAAACGTCAAGATGTATTGTCAAATCTGCAGATTTTTGACTGTTCAGAAAGTTAAAAATCTGCAGTAATTGCCAAAAAAGTCTAATTCGACATTTTACAGCAATTAACGACATGCCACCCTTGCCGTAAATCCCTAAGTCCTACAAATAACATCCCATTTTTGCAGGGGGCAACCCACACACCCCCAACTATATATTCCAACTCTGAGATCGCACTACAGTGAGGAAAGGGATGTATTTCCCTAACTGCACTGTACTGCGATCTCTGTACATCCCTTCGAGTTTATATTAGCGAATGTACAGGATATTCGCTAATATAAACATTCGAACATTCAGAATGTACTCATATGAACTATTCAAACATCTGTAGTTTGAATTGTTCATATGTGTACATTCTGACGTCGAGATTTTAATTGTAAACCGACCCAGACATGAGCTGTGATCAGTTCACAGCGATCCTTTCTCAAAAGATTGGGTTCCTAGAAAGAATGTCAGTGCATATTCATTCAGACAGAAAACATAGAGGTAGTGCTGGTTTAATTATCAGTGTTAGCAGCTAAAATGAAATGTGTCCTTTCATAATTCTGGGTGTGTTCTGTTAATTCAGCAGTGCTCTGATAAATGGCATAGTTTTCATTTTATAGTTGTATTTGGTTATTTTTAAGTGTTGCATTGTCATGCCAAGTTTAGTAGATTGAAATGGGGAACCAAACTTCTGTAGCATCCTTGGTCATGCCAGTGTGAACAGTGTGGAAAGCAAGGTAAGGTCCATTAATCTGCTATTAGACTACAGTAGAACTGGTGAGGGAAACCGTAAGCTCCTGAAGTGAAAAGAACAAGTCCTACAAAAAATGAAGACATCAAAATCTAATTGTTGTTGTACACGGGAGGATATTTATGCTGTAATGCTCTCTCTGTCTATATATATATATATATATATATATATATATATATATATATATGTAAATATACAGTATGTGCATGTGTGTATAAAACAAATCAAGCCAGGAGGCATAGACAGGAAGGATATAAGTAACGTCTTTAATCTGTCAGTTTTCAAAATACACATAGTATATAGTATATTAGACTACTGAAAATTCTATCACTAATGCTCCCCACAAACACACACACACACACACACACACACACACACACACACACACACACACACACACACACACACAAACACACACACGACATAACTCACATAGTTAGTTACTTTAAAGTCACAATCAGAGAGGTACATGGCAAAGATAAAAATAAATTATATGTCCAGAAAAGCAGTATGCAACACCATAGAAACCCCAGGCGTTCCAAACAAGCCTCAGAATAATGTCTAAAAACTATAGTTTTACAAATACTGATAGTGGAATAACCACCATTCCCACCAAAACACAAATCTGAGATCTGGACAAAGTGGAGAGGAAGTCTGCCTGTAGGAACTGTGGAAATAATTTCTAAATATGAACACTTTTCTGGGAAGAATATAACAATATAATTCTTATAGCAAGAAAAATCACTGTACTATGTGATTCACCTCTAATCTGTAAAAAAAAGAAAAATCGGACTTAACAGAAAACTATTACATATCAATCATACTCAGAAGAAAAGCTATATAATTAGTCAAGTCACTAGTGACCAAAAACCACAAGAACTAATAATGAATTGCAGTATCACAGAATCATTTTTGTTGTAGTGGACTAGAGGAATGCCAACCTGAATATTTATAGATGTATAACACACCATTTTCAGTTCTTATTGACTTGGAATTTCTACTAACACTATAAATTAGAAAGTTTTCTCCCATCCAGGTCCTTAAACATTTACCTATTTCATACATATATGAATTAACTCACCAAAATCTAGAACTTCTAGGGGGAGGTGGAGGGGAGTGGGACGGGTGAAGTTTGAACTGTATTAGTCAGCCAGTAGATTTGTAAGGTCACTCTGCCCAGTAAGGATGGCACCATTAACCACCAGCTCATCACATTGCTGTGTGCTGCTTTTGCGGTTATAGACATAACCGTAAAAGACCTTGTCATTGTTTTTGGTGTGTGAGGCTACCTTGATCTCATAAATGACCTTGTTGGACTTAACTAGTCCTCTTAGTTTCCCGTTTAGTTTAATTAGAGAGATGTTATTATTATGGGGGTTGCTCTTCCTGATTTTATCCATGTCTTTTTTCCTTTTGCTATATTCCCTATTAAGGTTATTATTCCACCAGTATGCTTTTTTAGAGCTTGCATTATGTTTACTTCTAGTAGGCTCAGCAGTGTCTGTAAAGCCATTTGCGTGGTTGTACAGAGTCTCTGTGAACAATTCCTCATAGGTTGCTTTGACCTCAGGATTAGGAGGGGCATTGAATTTTGACAAACTATTTCTTAATAGGATGTAGTTTACTTTGGGATAGTTCATGACTGTTACAGGGCTTACTGCAGTTACTGAGTTGATTTATATTTAAAAGGGGATAGCTTTGTGGTCCAATCTTAACATTAAGGACATGGCACTGGGGGTGTGTGCAACATTCTCCCATATTGATGAGTACAAGGTGTAGTATGTATGAACCTCTGGTGGGTGTGTGCACTATCTTTTTGAGGGTATTTGTGTTAATAAGTCCAGGAATTGTTGTGCCTGTAAGTTTCAGATAGTGCATATTTCCCAGTCTATACAGGGATAGTTAAAGTCTCCCACAAATAGGGTATTGGGTTTAGTAAAGAGTGTCTCTGGTAGGTCAAGTATGAGCTAGGCGATTTTTGGGACATAGAAGGTGACTTATAGCTTGCTAGGATATGGTATATGGTGATTTGCACGTGGATAAACTACAGATCATCGTCCTGTTTAACCAACCTAGACGTATAATTATTGCTAATGTAAATCAAGACTCCTCCACCTTTTGTCCCCATCTCTGCAACTGATGTTCTAAATGTGTAGAATGCACTGAAGCCTTGCATTGGCAGAGAACTTTCTGCAGATTTTAACCAAGTCTTGGTAATGGCACAGATGTCTAAATTTTCCAGACTGAAGAGAACTTAGAGAGTGTGGAGTTTCTTGTTTAGGCTCCTAGCATTGAGCAGTAATACCTTTAGGTGTCTTTGAGTTTTATTTGCTGTCAGTAGGTTTGTCAGTTTAGCTTTGCCTAAAAAAGTGGGGCAGATAAAATTTTAGCAAATATTTGGAAGCATAGGAGGGACAGGTGTTGACCATCCTTTGCAAATCAACATGGTTTGTTAATCATGTCCTCCCATGCTGACAAATATTGAATCCCTCTGGAAAGATACCAGAAACTAAGCCAATTATTGAAGTTAATCATTTTTGTTCATGCTGTCGCATCATCCTTGGTGAAGGTAGAATGCTGCTCAATGCAAGGCAACCTACCTGCCTGACACACATATTCAGAGAGCTCAATAATGTCTCCCTTCATATAGTCCAGAGAGGTACATCTCAGGTCATTAATGTCCACATGGACTATGATTGAATCATATCAGTACCTGTGGTGTAGTTACTTGAATGCATGCATATGTTGGTGGATCCTGGCTCCAGATAAGCAACTGTCATCTTCTCCTTGTTCAGTCTGGTGAGTGTGTCGTCTGTTTGTCATATAATGGAATCTCATATGACAATAGTCCTGGGTAATGTGCTTGCTTGCCTTATGGGCTTTGCTCATGGGGCTCCACTGGGTTTAAGAGAATGTGTGGTGTTTGGTGTTGCTTTTTGGAGAGTGCTTTACAGATAGCTGAAGATAGGCATTGCCATTTTACATTGCTTAGCATGACTTTGAGGTTTGGGAAGATTGCTTTTTAGTGCCTCAGCATAAGTTGGTCTGTGTGTGTGTGTGTGTGTGTGTGTGTGTGTGTGTGTGTGTGTGTGTGTGTGTGTGTGTGTGTGTGTGTGTGTGTGTGTGTGTCTGTGTGTGTGTGTGTGTGTGTGTGTGGTGAACGCTATGTGTGGTAGATGTAGTGGGTTTGTGTGTGTGTGTTCTTGGCAACCTTGTTTGTATGCAAGATTTTTGCCTCCAGTGAGATTGTGCATGTGTAACACTTACATATTGTGTTTGTTTCTTTCTTAAATTAGATGCTTTTCTGTGAACATGAAACAATTACTGCATTATTTCAGGATGTCCAGCTCTACCAAGCTGGGTACAACAACATTTGAAAATTGCATATCCTTGTTGTCCAGATCTATACTTAATGCAGTTAATCTGCAGTGGGTTTCTGTAGTTTGATTAAGGTCCATTTTCATCAATACTTGATGTTGACTGGTTCAAAATAATCCCTTGTATGAGCAGTGATTGTTTTGTGATGTTCCATTTACAAAAGTCTGTGTTCCTAAAAAACGTTTGGTAGTTTTCTAACAGTAAAAGCAGTGGTAGTTGCAACTTCGTCAAAATCACTGTGACTAAGTTTTATTTTAACATCTGTTTGTTAAATGAGGTAACAGTCCTCTTGATTGTCTTCTTACTTAAAGGACAACAATGGGATTATCTTATTAAATGCTCAAGTTATCTGTCCTTTTTCTCCCTGTTTATTGTCCCTGCTATGAATAAACAACAATGCAGCATTTGAAATATTTTAAATTGTCTGTTTCTCTCCACTAGAACAGTACCTTACTGTACTGTGGTGGTTTCTCCCTGGTCCTTCCCCTACCAATAGAGAAAGTAAAGGCTAAAATAAAGAAACAGTACATGATTCAATCTCCCACTATGAGCTGTCAATCACAGCAGGTAACAGCTCAAATTACCCCTAGCACTTTGACAGCTAGGGAAGTTAGGTGTGAAGGGGGATGGGAGATGACTCAAACTATTACAATTCAGGCTTCACAAAAAATGCAGTTTAGCCATTCTAAAAAGAAGCAGCAGTAAAAAGCACTTTGAAAGTCTGTTCTGTGGTATTTGCATTGTTTGTGTTTTAAGTAGCCATTGAATGGCATGAAATGTTACTTAAAACTAAGTGACTGAAAGACAGCAGTGTATGCATGTAAAATCAATGCAGTGACAGGAGCTTTAGGAAGAAACAGGCCTGCATGATGTACCTTTTTACAGACGAGCACTGCATTGTAGGATACCCAGAGGCAGACTAAACAATCAGAATTACTTCAAGATGCCAGACTCAGTAATTACTTATAAAAATATTTATAAACCTGTAAATAGTCCCAGAGTGGTGTTAAAATGAAGGATGAAATAAACATTTTTTTAAGTCTCTGGGTGTAGTTCTCCTTAAATTAATTAATTTTAATATGTATAGAGCTGTCCCCCAAACCAAGTTTTATATGTAATGCTGGACTCAGTTTAAGACAATGTTTTCTTGTTAGTATTCTTTTTTCCTCTGGTGTCGCCGTGTGCCACACCCTACCCCTCTCTACTTACTGCCTTCTAGAATGACCCTAGAACATAGCAAATAATAAAAGAAATACCAGAAAGGAATACAACAAGATTGTCAGGATAACCAAAATGGTGAACACACAGACTGGAATCAGAAATGCAGTCAAGAGGCAGAATGTAAGATGCTTAAATATTATTTTCTGTATATGTGGCACTTTTGAAGTTAGATTAGGGGAAATGAAAAGGACTTATTAATGAGAAAAATGAGGTATTTTACTGAAATTGATTTTACTTGTTTATTTATTTTTGAGGGATTGTAAACCTCTGTTGCAAATGATTTGCAGATAAATTGAACACAGAGGTACTATAACAGCTAATAGATGGTATTGGGCAGACTATGCATATAAACTGAGATAAAGTAAAATATAACTTAAAGGCGTTATACTGGATATCATGAGAAATAAAAAAGAGAAGGATAACAAGGAAGGAAGGAAAATATGGCAGCAATAAGGGGAATTGCACAGAGGTAAATTAATGAGGGAAGAGGAGAAGAAGGTAAGAGATGCTCTCAAAGAGATGCAATGAAAAGCGCATATAAGGATCTTGGCCCAGAACACTGCAGTTAAAGAAATTTATGGGAGTAACTCCCCAGTGGTGTTCAGAAAATTAGCAGCAAGATTAAGGCAAGAAAAAAGTAAACAGGGCCTTCTGGGGACTTAAGGCAGCTATGAAGGGTCTTTTGGTAGAAGGTCATAAGGAAATATTCAAAGCATTTGTTGACTATTACAGGGAGTTATATGGGGGGTGTGGAAGCCTCAGATACTCAAAAGGCAGAGAGGAACAAGTTCATTCAGGGGATATGAAGTCTACAGATTTCTGAAGATTTCTCTTTGTGATCTGTATTAAAATCACGCAAATAATATCTTATGCATTATTGTGTTAGTCATATTATTTACTTCTATGAGTTTTAGGTTCAGCATTCTGTACATAAATATGTTTACATTATATGTCTTTATGCATATATATATGATACAGTGATTTTGCACTTGTACATTTTTGTATTTGTATTTTTATACATCTGTATTTAGGCATTGTTTATATTTATATATGTATACATACATATATTTTTACATAGGTTTTATGTCTTTGGATGATGTACTATTTTGCAATTTCATTTATAGTTTTTTATATATGAGTTTAATTTGATTTATATGAGGAGGCTTTATTAGTCATGTATTTAAACATATTTGAACATCTTATCAGTGTTTGTTACTGATACAGGATGCCTTTGTTATATACTCTCTCATCAAGTTACTGTCACTTTATCTGGCAAGTTTCTTAGGCACAGGTAGTTCAAGGAGAACTCTAAGATGTGTTTCAATTAATCAATTGATGATCCACCCTACCTTTTGGCAATTCGCCATTGGAGAATTTGAATTAATTGAATAATTGGAATGTGTTTAAGTAAGATGGTTTGTTCCCTAGTTTTTGATCTGAAGAAGCGTAGTAATACGCGAAAGCGCTCATCCATAGTTTTATTCTAATAAAAGATTTTGGTTTTTACAACTACTGCTGCCGTTCTTATGCCTGAGACTGTACGTGTTTTGTTGCTCTTAGATTTCTGAAGAGCAGGGCATGCAGCTGATAGGACAGATCACAGAACAAGAGATGACAGAAGCACTTAAACAGCAGATATGTGATACAAATCCAGGTACAGATGGTACAGCAATTAAGATATGGAGACTGGAGGAGAGGGAGATGATCAGAGTGTGAGTAGAGTTACATAATCTAGTGCTGCAAGGTGAACCTCCTCCAATCCAATGTGGTCAAAAACTGGAGTAGTGGTACTTCTGTTGAAAGAGGGGAGGGATGCTACAGAGGTGAGTTCTTGTTTTCCAATAACCATTCTTAACCATGATTATCAAGTCTTTATAAGTATTATGGAAACAGACTTACAGAAAGTCTTCAGACAGTGGCACAACCTGATCAGTGTGGATTGATAAATGAAAGGCAAACGTTTGACAACATTCTCAGGGCTTTGATGAGTATCCAAAAGGTAAACAGGAAAGGGAAGACAGTAGTCGCAGTGTCCCTCGATACAGAAAAGGCTTTCTACAGGGAAGCTTGGCAATTTTTTATTTGCAGTTCTGAAACGGATACAGTTTCTTATACAATTTATAGATCTTTTATTCCACATATGAAGAGATTGAGGTCTGAATTAAAGTAGCTACCTCATAGTTTTAAATTAGAGGTAGGCACAAGGCAGGGGTGCCCAGTGTTTCCAAAGTTACTTGCGTTTTATTTATAACTTTCAACTACATTAATCTGTCAGTCTTATGTTCATTGTTATTGACGGCTAAAATTAAAAACTGCACTTTGAGATGATTATTCTTTCCTAAACACAGCCAAAGACATATATAGATAAGATCTATCAGCTCTTGAATTGGTTTAGGAAATTTTCTGGATATAAGATAAATTTAAATAAAAAAAATTATACAGATACTCATTTGGTATTATAAGAGATCATTAAAGAGGTTATAATGCACAGCAGCAGTGAGTTTAAATATTTAAGTATATGGTTAAAGTCAACATATGAGGAACCACGTCAGGCTTCATATGAGAGGTTACTAGACAAAGTGCAGGGAAACTTGCAACAATTGCAGTTACTTAACCTGGATATTTTTCAGAATGTGCAGGTTCCACAGTGGAATCTGTCAGAATATGTTCTTTATCTAGGGCACTCTTTTTGGACATCAGTGGTCTCAGTATTCAGAAAAAAAATAAAGAATTAGATAAGAGATTTTCTATTGGTTGCAGAAAAACCCAGGGTGAAACAGGAAAGGGCCATTTTACCTAGGGACCAAGAAGGTCTGAATGTCCCAGATACTAGGAGATATGTTGAGGCAGTGTAGTTTTCATTCTTAGTAAGATGTCAAACAGATTGATACAGAGCAATGTGAAAAAGAATACTGTTAGAAAGTAATGCCTAGCTAAGTGATGGAAATAGTTATATTTGGAAGAAGCAGCACAGATGGTTAATCCCCCATTGTTAGAGGTCCGTAGTGAGGAGGCCAGTAAAATATTTCAATCAAAAAGTGTTAGGGTTTGGAGAAATTAGATTCTACTCACAGGAGAAAGTTGGAATGGGAGATACAGTAAAGATAGCAAGAGACTAGTGGTGGTTAAACTTGGAACTAAAACACTGGGATCAGATTTTAGCTGAAAATATAACTATGACTTTCAAACAAGTAAATGCAGCATTCCAGATACCATCAGGGGCCTTCTTGACTTACCAAGCTATTAGAAAGGAGTTAATCAAATCAATATGAGTGAAGGAAATGCCATAAGGGCGGCTGAGGATCATTGACTGTCCTACCATTGTGCAAACTGAACAACAAGTACACTGAGGGGTAGGGTTAAAATTATACAAAATGTCTGGAGAGGAACATAAGGAGGTGTGCCTGAGTGTTATAAAACACTGGGAAACACTGATATGCAAGAATTTGGATATAAAATCCTCTTAATGGAGGGAAAAGCAATTTGGTCAAGGAAATTTAGGATATATGCTTGGAAGTACCACCACAATTAGTTCTGCAGTTCTGGTAGAATAAGTATGATATTCCTTACAGTAGTGGATTTATGTTGAAGATGCAAATGGGGGGGGGGGAGGTTGGCCCCTTAGTTTTGAGTTGTCTGGTACTTAGAGATTAGCATAATGGATTGAAGCAGCTACTGAGGTCAAAGAGGTTAAAAGGATAGCAGAAAATCTGAGGGAGGGAGAAGGGGTTAAGAAAGTGTATACATTGATGTTGAGAAACAGATGGTGCCCATGGGTAGATTATATCAATGCATATGCTGTCTTCTAATTAAAATGCTTGGGGGTATTGTGTAGCACTTAGTATGAAGGAGTTGGTGACTTTTATTGTATAAATACTTTGTTGTCTCTGAAGATTTTAATAGCGTAAATAATAATATTTGCTTCCTTACTTTTTTTTTTTTTTACTTGTGTTGTGTTTGTTATTGTTGTTGTTGTTGTTTGTCTTTTGGCTTTTCCTGATTAGGGGTCGCCACAGCGGAACTCCGGTCTGCTAATGATTGGCAGTTGTTTTTGCATACCCATTCAATGCATGTCTTTCGAATGCCCACTCGACTGCTGGGAGGACATGCAGACTCGACACAGAAGGCACTCCCAACACAAGCTGAGAATCGAACGGGAGAACCTCTTGCTGTGAGGCAACAACGCCACCGCTGCACCACTGTGTTGTGTTTGTAATAGGTTAAATTGTATGTCTTTTAAAAAATACAGTGCAAATGCTAATCAGGGGCTGCTTCACTATGAATTAACTACTCACAAGTTTGTTGTTTTGCAAAGTCCAGTCTTTTGATGAATTAATGTTAGTACACCATGTTTGGTTTGTTTTTCAAAAAACAAAAAATGGTCAATGCAGAGACTTTAAACATAAATGACAGTCAGGAAACAGAAGGAGAGATGCTTAAATAACATTTTCTGTTTATGTGGTACTCTTGGAATTGGATTATGGGGAATAAAGAGTATTTATTGATGAGAAAATGTGGTGATCAGCTGGAACTGAGCTTTTTTTTCAAGTATATTGGGGTAAATATTGTTTTGGGGTGTGATGTTTAAATGACATAGGAAAACAGGAAGTTACTATGTATATATAAGTCCACATTTTTTGTCAGCTCTTCATCTGCTAGGTGCCTCTGGATCTTTAACAACCTTCTGATTAACTGCCAATTCAAGCAAACAGGCCCTTTGTTTAATGCACCATACAAAGAATGGCATCTCAGGGCCACAGCACTTTTTGATTCTGTACTGCATGTCAGTACAGAAATATGAAAACAACCACCTGAGGAAGAAGAAAACCCTCATCATTTTTATCTTTATAGCATCATAGGCAAATATGCTGTCTGGGCCTTTTTGATACTGCAGTAGTGTTTAGTCTGAATCATACTTCACCATACAGCGGTCATAAATCATTTGAAGCATAATTCCCAAGTCATTAGTTCCTAGACCTTCAATTTCAGGAAAAGAAGTGAATTCTGGTATGTCCGGATAACAAGCAGCTAGTCCCAAAGCTCCCACTCCTTAGAAGAAAGGTTTGTTTTTCCATGATGGTGCCACAGAGGAAAGCTTTTTTTTAATAAAGCAAATATTTTGGCATTTAAGAAACTATTAAAAGTAATAAACTATTTGTTTTTGAACTGAGCATCAAACAACAGTGTTACTCCCTGTGTAGAGAGATAACTTGCTGATCTTTAATGAAGGTTATTTACAACTTGTTCTCCCCAGGTTCTTGCACTATGGTACCAGAAGCATAGCTGATTCAACAAGAGTCCTGGGCCAGTACTATGAACCAGCACCCCACCCCGCAGCTCTTTCATTGAAGAGCAGAAAAAAAAAAAGCACATCACTTTAATAAGCCAGTCTCAATGATTGGTTTGTTGTGTTTGTTGCAGTTAGATTTATTCCTTCCCAGATATTCTATCACATGCAAAAAAAAAAAAAAAAAAAAAAAAAAAAAGGACATTCCTTCTACTGGCACACCAGCCAAGTGGCCAGATGCATGACATGCCCTCCGCTGCCTCAGCCATTCAGGTCCCGTTCCTGAAATCTGCCCTCAACACCCTCCTTCAACTTATTTTATTTAAAAAAAAATTTAAAAAATAAAAAAGTAATACTTCTTTTTAAACTATAGCAAATTGTTTGCTACAGTTTATACCCTGCCTGCACAAATGCACTACGGTGCTCATGTTTTAGTTTAAACCAAAAAAAAAAAAATATTTTTAAAATGTAGCAAACTAGTTGCTACAAATGTAGCAGTTTATACCCCACCTGCACGGAGCATTACAGTGCTTACATTCTAGTTAAAAAAACTGTAGTAAACTGCCTGCTATAATGTAGCAAGGACTTGCTACAGTTTATTCCACACATGGAGTGCTACACCACTCAGGTTCGATCGTAAATGCAATACCACTTTTAAAAGTCGGTATTGCAATAAAGAGAGATCAGTATCAGCTGATCATGCCCCCCCCCCCCCGTACTTTGCACCTGGGGCAGTTGCTCTTTCGTTCCCACCCTAGTTATGCTGCTGTATAGTACAATCCAAGGTTCTTGCACTGGGTGATGATTTTTACTGTCTGTTCAGTAACAGTGATGGTGTAACAAGAACCTTGTGGTGGGAGTTAATGAAGGTTTGACTTCAAAAGAATTGTGAAAAGGGGAGATGTGGGATCCTTGACCCTGGATAATTTACTTAGAATATTATGAAAGTAAATTAACATTTTACATTGCTTGCTTATAACTTGGGTCATTCTGTATATATCTGACCCTAGATTTTCAGGATTTATTTTACTGAACCACAAAGATGTGCCAACCTTGGATTTTCAAATCATGCCAAGCATGGGTTGCTATATTTATTACATGAAATACACTGTTTTTCAGGACATTTCAGGATAATGAGGCGTGTTCATAGTAGTAAAAATAATGATAAAATGTTGACTATATGGGCCAAAACATCTAAGTATATGCTAAGACTATTCTACACACTTCATAAATCTGCCTGTGTTTAATATTGCTATAACACATTTTCTAATGCAGTTATTTTCACACTTTCTTGCAGTTCTGAATTCTGTTGGCCTTAGATGTCAGCTGCTGTTTACTTTCATTGCTCTGAAGCAAAATAGCATCTGTGCAGCAGCAGAAACTTCTGTTATCCTTGACAAATTGAATGAGTGTACTGAAAATCTGGATGAAAATGTAGTTATGAGAAAACATTCAAAATTCATTTTTTATGCCTATTCTATACCGGCAGACTTTTTTTTTTTTTACAAAATTCAAACATTTTCATTATCCGTACCTCATAAACTGCACAGAAGTATTTTTTCATATTTCAGTCAGGACATGTTGTACTCTGTGTTGTGTGAAGAGACATGTTTTTGAATAAACGAGCGCCCTGTATGTGAATGAGGAGAATTACAACCACTTTTTTTGTCAGTTTGGGTGAGGAGTACCTTTATTAAGAAATGTGCGCCAGACACATGCCAGTGAGAAACATTGTATAACACTGTGCCAATTAACTGAGTGTAGATGTAAGTTTAGCATCCATCAGAATGGGCAGGGTGAGTGAGTGATATTCTTGCATAATAATGTCTTCTCTGTTCAGGGCTGGAAAACCACAAACATGTTTCCATAGGTACACTGTGGCCATACTGTAAACACACAGTTTAGCCCTAGCATATTAATGCTTACTCCGTATACTCACAGATGGTACAAGGCTCGGTATCTTGGATGGCAAATAGGTTCAGTGGTCTTTGCATTTGCATTTGTATCTGTGATAAAAGGAGTGCAAGCTTAGAGTTACAACCCAAATATGAAGTATTTTCTGTGGTGCAAGTACAGATGTTTCCATATATTCCTAAAGGAACTGGGATTAAACACAGTGTAAATATGCTACATGAAACTGAAAAGATTCTTTGCAAACATGCACACAAATGGAGTATTTAGGATAGGGTTAAACTTTGTTCAACATGACTAAACAATGTAGTATTCAAGTTCTGCATACTATTAAGGTTCTCCATACTAGGCCCTCAGTCACAAATTAGCAAAATGACAGCATCTAAACAACAAACTCACAAAACATTTACAGGTAAAACAAAGAGATTATTGCTATCCTGAGAAGACAGAACTGCCATAACAAAGCTCAAGATTCTAACACTACTAGCTGTCACAGAAATATCATATGGCACACAGCACCTATGGCCATTTTTTGCCACCATGTTTACTTCATAGTTTATGATTCATCACTTAGTGCAAGTTTCAGCAAGCTCTGGTGTAAACTACATGATTTGCAAGGTGACTTCAGAGACCTCCTACAACATTGGTGCATGTCTTAATTTGCCAAATAAATAAAAACTTCAGTGTTCTCAAACCATTTATAGATCGAGCAGTGAAACATTTATACCTTCATAAAGTCAGTGTGTAGAACAGGTGCCTGTGACAGACAAGTTAAAGCCCTCCCCCCAGACACAACCCCCTCACTAGATTTTGCAAAACTAATTAATACTAAATTTTCAATATTGCTCATGTTACAGCTGCACTATTAGAACCTGAGGTCAGTCAGTTGTCTTACAATGTAAACGAATATCTGAAACCATAGAAGGGCTTCGCAATTTAGATCTGTACAGCACTGCAGGAAATAGAACTCAAATAATGTGGGTAACAAACACAGTATTTAGTTCTGAATGCCTGTGATTCAGCAAAGAGAAGCACTGTCATGGATTTGCTTGTGATCTGCAACTGCAATGATAACTTATTAAACATATTTTGCTATTCACAGATTGCAAATCCAAACCCAAAGGCAGTACGTTGATATTGCAAAATTAACTCTAGTAATACAGCTATGCATCAGTTTTGTTTTATTAGTTGTTGACACTCTTGTGGGTTGTGTAGCAGACTATTTCATTTGAGGGATTGGCAAATTAAGATTATCACCAATGCCAGGTTTGACAACTTTTTTAACACTGGGGTGACTAAACCTAGTTCACGGATGCTGCTTTCTACAGCATAGGAGCACACATAACACACACATAGTAACACAGTTTCAGGTGATCTAACGTATCATATACCACACCTAAACCTATGCTGCTGTGAATATCACATTGCTGTGAAATTATGTAGTTTCAGTGTGTGCAAACCTCCTAATTAGTCTGAATTTTCTGTACATTCTTTCATTCTTATGCAACTTGTGTATAATAGGAAAGTTAAATATAACACCTAAATCTGTTTTAATTAATACATTAGCAAGACTGATGACAGTATTTAAAATTCTAGGAAAAAGAAACAACTGTTAACTGAAAATGCAAATAATGTTTCTTAAAGAACAAATCCAGGTGTCTGGATAATCTGTATGAAAGATGACACCATTTAAAATATGTTGCTGATAATGACTGCCAACTTGTGCTCTGTTTATTCTTTAAGCTTCAGAATATGATTGGCCTTATTTGTGTGCTCAAGAAAAACATGCCAGAAATTAAACAAAAGAAAAACGGAGTCTGTGCAAGCTGTCTATTCTAGTATGCCTTACAGGAAGTTGTATGCGAAAGCTGGAAGTGACAGTGCTGCGCTCATTCACAAAACCTAATATTATACACTACTGACTCCGCAGCAGTTTGATATTTTGTTTCTCAGATTAAAAAAAAAGCTGTTTTACATTAGCCATTCCATGGTTATGTACATTTCCAAACAGATAACAGTCCTGTAAAAAACTGACATAAAACCACAGCTAATACTGATCTATAACACGGTATTGCTTTTCATATTGGTTTCCTTTAATGGAAATATAAAGAATAGAATTTAAAACATTTAAAGCTATGAATTAACATTAATCTGAACTGTAAATGAGAATTACCACATTCAATGCAGTTTCACGTGAAGTAAATAAAGTTTGTCACTGTTACTGCTAAGCAAATATCTAAATGTTTGACGGTGAGCATTATGAACATTAATATGAATATGAGCATTGAACCAAAAATAATTCAGCTTAATTCAACCTAGACTGATCTGTTCAGACCAATTGAAATGTGGCTTATCTAAAGGTCAAATGTGGAAGTCAAGTAAATATAACTATTGAACTTTGACCCAGGAATAAATAACCCCCAAATAAAAAAAAAATCCTGAAAAAGCTGCTGTAGCAGCAATGTATTTGAATCAACAATGATTATGATAAAAATTATGTAACCAAGTCAAAGAACTGGAAAGGTCAAACTGTGAGAAAGTAGGTAAAATGACCCCTCGGTAAGCTGTCCTTTCTAGGTGGGTGGAGATTTTGTCTGGAAAGCAGTAATATCTTATGAGGTGAGCCAGACATTCAGTTGCTAAGTTAAAAGGTTAAGCAGAGCTATAGCTATGTAATGTTACCGTGGACATTTTCCCAGAATTGCAAACCCCTCAAACCAAAGTAGTGGAGCAAAATAAAACAGTTTTCCATAGTGAGGAGCAAAACAAGAAAAAAAGATGTTCCTTTATGATGTTTTCCAACAGTTTCAGATGACAGAGGGCTGATATACATGCATTCTTTAAACATCTCTTTAAATAACTAAATACAACCATTGTCCATGAAACGTCTGCCCTTGCATAATGCTGATCACGCTCTCTGACAGCTTGTGTCCCTTCACCCCACCCTAAGTTACATCTCTAAAGTTAAGTGATACAGATCACATACATCTCACTTGAAATGCAGAGTACATCAAGAGAAAGAAAATATTTACGGTACCCCTCAAATCAGTCATGCACTAACAAATTCAGGAACCTACATTCATTCCCAGCCTATGACCTTAATTTCTACCATGGTTTGCTCTTACTGCCTCAGTTCTGTTTCCTATTTCTTGCTGGCATTGGAGATCATGGCTTTAGCAGTCAAGGTTGGAGAAACAGTCTTAATTAGGTAATGTATTCTGTAAGTATCTGAGTCAAAATGATGACAACAGGGGAAGACTTGTAAGAGTACAGTGGAGAGACTGAATAAAATCAAATATCTACTAAGTGCTGTTGAATCTTTCATCATCTTCACCACCATCATCATCATCATCATCAGTAGCTTTAGTGGCTTGGCGTGTCCCCAGTGCCATCAGCAAACATGAATGTTTGGTCATATATGCTTTTGAAAGCTTACAGTTTCATGTCCAGAAAATAGTAATTTCAGCTTTCTTTTTATGGGTTGGAATAGAAAAGTGGAGTGACCACCCAGCACAGGAAATTATTAAATTTGCATGATTCCTACAAAAAAGCCACATTGCATCCCACTGCTTCATCTCGGACCAGAGACTGAAATAAAAAATCTGACCCAAGAACAGCTGAAATACTGGCAGGGAGAGACATCTCTAATGAGAATATATTATAAACAAGCACTGGCTTGAGATATTTAGGATTGTAATCCATGAAATATTGTTTACTGCAGCAAAACTGGCCTGCTTGGACATGTTTTAGCTATTAATGTCCCTTCAATCCTTCTTTACTGGATGAGAGAGCAAAATACAGACAGGCAAAAGAAAGTCACAAATATTTAGTACATTTATGGTGCAGCTTAGGTGACAAGTGAATAAAATAAATGAGTCAGACATTAATGAAGCTTTGACCACTGTTGCCTCCTTACTGTAAAGTGTGGCAGTGGTACCGATACTATTGTGGCAACTGGTACCAGTACTATTGTGGCAACTGGTACCAGTAGTATTGTGGCAGTGGTACTGGTACTATTGTGGCAGTGGTACCAGTAATACTGTGGCAGTGGTACTGGTGCTATTGTGGCAGCTGGTACCAATACTATTGTGGCAGCTGCTACCAGTAGTATTGTGGCAGTGGTACTGGTACTATTGTGGCAGTGGTACCAGTAATACTGGCACTATTGTGGCATTTGGTACCAGTACTATTGGGATAGAGTGGAAGATCAATAAGCTGATTTTCATGTTTGGTTTGAATAGAAAGAGTATGAGGACTGTGTGTGGAACTGCTGTGAAGTACTTCACAGGAGGGGGGCGTGTACAGAGTGATCTTGGTTCTTTACAGGCTAAAATATATAATTTTAATCATTTCAGTTATTCTGTCTTCAAATTATCAGTCCACCAGTGAGGAACAAACCGCTTGGTTCAGAGACGTTTATTTCTGTGCAGTTTCAGTCAACTTTAAAATCAGAATCATCTCCAATTATACAGTAAGCACCCTAGGTCCCTCCGGTGAGAGATAAGCAAAAGAGGATATCAATTAGCCCAGAATCTTCCTAGTTTACTGCCCAAAGTTTGGGGTCATGAAGCTATCTGAAATCCTGCAAGACAGCCTCAGAGAAGCGTACTGACTGTGCTTAATCCAGATATCAAATGGCAAGAGCTAAACCTTCCATAGACATCTGAATTTTGCTGTAACTCTAAAGATGGAAAAGTACAATCAGTCTCACTTCATCATATCTTCAGCTGAAATAAGGTGCTTATTTCAGTCCACATTATGTCAACAGGAAAGCTCTCCCCTTTAAAGTTCCCGGGCTGCACAGGGTGATAAGTCTTGTGAGTTGCTGGCTGAAGTGCTTTCTAAGTTACCTACCTATGTGTCACTTTCAGCACACCCTTCAGCTTCATCATCTATACCAGGCATCTGGTTTGTACCAAATAATAGGCATTCTGGACTTGGCTAGAGGAAGAAGGTTTTACAAACAGAAGATTTTTTTAGGGACACCAAAAGATTCAGGTCCCTCACAGAAAGGCAGCTTCTCCTTTTTTTGGTAAAATATCTAACTGGTTTCCCTTCTTTAGGGTAGTAATAACTGTAACCCTGATGTTTTGGGGTAAGTATCTCCCTGAACAACTGATAGTGATGGTCCGGAGCCCTCACTGGTTTTAAACATGCAGCTTACCCTTGAAGATCTCCACCTTTAGGACTTGCAGGCCAGAATGCCACTGCAATAAAATCAGTTGCTGTGTTCACATAAATAAGGAATGCTTGATGAGATTCATTTTTTTGGGATGTTGTCATTTAGGGTGGGGGTAAATTCTTTTTGTCAGTGAAGGGTTCAACTTTGCCTCATTGCTTGTATCCCTGATGTTTGCTTCTAAGGATTTACTTATTACTAGGTTCTTATCACCACTCCTGGTTGCTGTTGTTGAAATTAAATGAAATGAAATGTCACATGAATGCTCCAGCAGGATGTTTCAGATGTCATTGTTAGCTAACATGTGCACCATAATTATTTATCATATAGTTTGTAACTACCACTCTCCCTTTTTTTGGTGGTTGGGGTCATAATTCACTTTGTCAGGCCTACCCAGTGGTATGCAATCTCATAAGCAACTGAGTAGATGCCAGTACTTGTTTGAGTTGCACTCCGATGACTTAGGCATTTTCCAGTTTTGCGGCAAATTGTGTGACTGTATCAGAGCCTTACAGTAGTCTGTCTAATTACTAGCACATGTGTGGGCAATAACGGTCCAAAAGGCATCACAATCAGCACAGGAGCTGAGTACACTACAACTTACTGTACTAACCAATGACTGTAAAGCTAGATTCAGCACCGACCACATCATCAAGTTTGCGGGTGACACTACAGTCATGGGCCTCATCAGTAAAGGAAATGTAAAAGACTATAGGGAGGAAGTGAGCTCACTGATTGACAGGTGTGCCAAGTACAACCTCGACCTTAATGTCAACAAAACCAAGGAGATCATAACGGACTTCAGGAAAACACAACCAGCTCATTCTCCTCTCAGGATTAATGGTGAGATGGTGGGAAGAGTAAAGAGCACAAAAGTCCTGGGGATTCACATTGCAGGGGATCTATCTTGGTCAGTAAACACCAGTCATGTAGTAAAGAAGGCTCATCAATGTCTGCATTTCCTGAGGAGATGGAGGAAAGTGAGTCTACCACCCCCTATCTTCTCCACCTTCTATAGGAGTACCAGAAAAAGTATCCTATTGTGTAACTTTTCAGTGTGACGGGAGCTGCTCAGTTTCAGACCAGAAAACCGCTACAAAGAATAGTGAAAGTGGCAGAGAAAATAACAGACTCCTAACTTCCAGCACTACAGGAGTTACAGACAGCACAATGTCACAACAGAACTACAAAAATAATTAAGGATCCTACAGATCCTGCTTATGAACTGTTCACATGCTTGTCATCCAGCAGAAGATACTGCAGTGTGCGCTGTAAAGCGTCCATGTTCACAAACAGCTTCTTTCCTCAAGCAATGAGACTTTTGAACTCTGGCAATAATCTCAGGGAAGCCAGGCACCGACAAGATATGGGACAGCCAACTCTTTTGGTGCAAATAAATGAGAGACAGTTTGGATTCTAAACACAAACAATACACAGATGGCAATGAATGTGCAATATTATACTAATTAGATCTTCTTATTCATGTGAGAATCACACGGTGCAATAGGAACTTGTACAATAAGAAATCATTCAGCTACTGAAAATTATAGATAAGGTAAACTATGGTAATACGTAGTAGAATAATCTGTCTAATGTGAAATGATGAATATATGTCCGTTGTATGTGTTATTGTATGTATGAATGTGTCTTCGCAATTTTAGCATGATGCATGCAGTTTCGTTTAGATTGCACTTGTGTAAGTTAAATAACAATAACGTTTACTTTGGCTTTGACTTGACATGTATGCGCCTTTTGTCAGTGAGCCCTTTTATTTTTGCAGTATTATACGTGGCTGCTTAAATTGCAGATTTCTCTTGGTTTAATCTTCAAAAAGTTACCTTGAAGCCCTTCTGTAACAGCCTTGTTCATGATCAACCTATACTTTTAATAAAAAGTTATTTTAACGTCTGCATTGATGACAGATGTAATAAACTTGCCATGGAACATTTACATATTTTATAGTTTGGTTTCACTCAAATGGTTACTACTCCAATGCATGTATATGGACGCTCATGGGGCTTGTCTTTCAGCTTGTTGTTGCTGTTGCAGGCGATGTCAGAAACAATCTAATGATTTGACTCTCACTTTATCCACTTCATACTTGGTATCTCAAAGAAGGATACGTATGTAGCATCACCTGTGACACAGTTATTCCCTTGATGGATGACTAGCTGTGAAGGGGGTCAATGCAAATAACTTAGTCTCACTGTTTGCTACTTATAACATGGTGGCATCCAGCACTTTAGTTAGATTGTCCCAGTATGTGTTTATATCCAAGATCTTTGCTGCCTGGCCAGTCATAGTGCAATCTTGAATGCTGTAAAACAAATAGGCTTGGACAGTGATTAAAATACAACTGACAAAGGAATGGTTTGCTAGAGCATAAAACTACTATGGATGCCCAATATTAGGCTTAGCAAACACAGATCCAACAAAAGAAGACTGTATTCTTGTATTTTGAGATTAATCACACAGCTAACAGTCCACAAAGGCTTTTTTAGATAGTGAGTAATTTGTGCAATCTAGTCTGTCCTGCCCCTCACAAGGCTTTTATTTACCAGTCAGTGTGGGGGTGCTGCAGGCTGTTTTTGCAAAAAAGGTATCTAAGATTAGATAGGCCATTCAAGGGCTGCATATATAACATATTGCAGTGGTCTATATAAATATTATATGTACTTTTGCTAGGTTTGGTTTAATTACATTGACTATGAGAATGCCATGAGTTTGGTCTCGTCTACATACTCTACCCACTGTGGGCCGTACTCTGTACCTGCATGGCTGATTAAATACTGCCTTGGTCCCCACGATCCAGTTATCATATTGTTCAATTGTACTTGAGATCTTTGAATACAAACATTTTAAAAAAATACAACACAGTCTGTAACATTCCTTACTGAGAATATGTTTTATGTGCAGATGTCCTCCTGTCTCATGAACTCCTGGATCATTCTCATCTCCTTTTTTAAAATCAAAGCATAATACCCATTATGTTTGTTAATGAGTTCCTTATTGTAAGAGAGTTTGGTTCATCCTCATACAGTGTTTGCACTGGGTGGGATGGTAGGGAGACTGAGCTGTAAACAAGCATTTTTGATTATTTTAGACTGTGACTCTACTCAAATACTCCTTCATTTCAGACCTCATAATTAATCCTGCATTGAAAATTGTTAGTCTTTAAGTTGTAGAACCTAAAATATAAGTTGTTCCACAGGAACCATACTCTTGGCTGTAATATCCTTGTATTAATGTCTGGGAATGGTTTGGCATGCATTTCCTCTAGGAATGTACAAAGCCACTTTAAATTTTGGCAGTATGACAATATAATGTGTATTATCTTCTTGCCTTGCTGTAAATGTAGAGTATCAGCCTGTAAAATGTTTTTTCTAGGAATAATGACAACAGAGGTGTTTCAAAGCATCTGTAAATATTTCCTAGGCTTTCTGTCACATACACATTCAGATTTTTTTAAAAAAACTTTAAGAAAATACAGTTTTAGGTTAGTAAAAATCTGCAAGACATGTTTGCTAATTGTTTACTATTTTCCCCAGTAATACTGAAAAAAATTTGCTTAGAATATATGTTGGTAAATAAACATCTAATGTATCAGTTAAAGGTTACTTATTTTGTTTCAAAAGCATAACATTCACACCTGCAGAGACACAGCCACTTTCCTAAATTTTGTACCTATCCTGTGATTTAGAAAGGCTTATTAAGATATGGTAGCCTTAACTCAGAAGGTTTGTGCATTTTGTTAAAGCCTTTTCAATTCAGAGACCATTGTATGATGGAGGATTTCTCCCTTGTGACGACCTCAGCATGCAGAGCTGTCACACAAACAATGCTGCATACTAATTCAGCAATATGGGGGAGTGCCTAATGCTAATAAGCTTTATGCTACCCCTGGAGTCCATCCATGGTTGCTGATTTGCATAGCCCAGCAATTCAGAGAATCATTTGATCAAGTAAAATTTCACCCTAGGAGGAAAAAGTGACCACTGTAAAAACACAGTAGTCACCCATTCACTCCTGGGTAAGTTCAGTGAAGATGCAGGAGTGTGGAGCATGTTAGTGTGTCTATGGTGTGGGGGTATGCGTGAGAAGATGTAGGAGTGTGGGACGTGTTAGTGCATGCGTGGTGTAGACGTGTGCGTGTGAGAAGATGTAGGAATGTGGGGTATACTGCTGCCCGAACATGAAGAGCCCGCCACTGTTTCTAGTAAAATCAGTACCTCTCTTGCTGCCTGTTTACCTCCAGCTTTCCTCTCATCCTGCACTCAGTTAATATTTTTTTGCCACACAGTAACATTTTCTAGTGCTTCTGATCTCAATCCCCTACAGATCTAAAATGATATGGATGAAATTCATAGTATGGTGCACTGAACCACAACTTGCCTTACTAAGATAGGGTGAATTGTGTTTCTCCAATTTAATACATATTCATGCCCAAAATGCATGGCTCTGGTTCACATTAAAATACAATTTGTATGACTATCAATCACTCAGCCGAGCAGTTTCTGTAACTGTTCAGCTGAGTGCCCTACCATTCTGAAGCAGTAAGTAGTGTAGGCACCTCTAGCTTAACACAAAAACAAGCACCCCCACCCCAGATACACACCAACAGATATATAGACCTACAGATGTGCTCAAAGAGACGCATAAACACATACATGAGCCCAGACAGATATACACCTCTAGTGTCAACACACCCTTCATCCATGATCTCAGTCACAAGTCATTTCAGTCAGTAGACATCAAACATACACACACACACACACACACACACACACACACACACACACACACACACAAACACACACATGCATTCACAGTATACATTCAAGCATAAACACAATAACCATTCACACATTGTGCTGGTATCCATACACAAACAAACACACTC
Source organism: Protopterus annectens (assembly GCF_019279795.1). NCBI lineage: Eukaryota > Metazoa > Chordata > Ceratodontiformes > Protopteridae > Protopterus > Protopterus annectens. Next base: position 412,062,779 of record NC_056734.1, read on the forward strand.
ACACATACACATATACATACATTCACAATTTACATTCATGCACATACAAGCATGCTAACCACTCATACGTTGTCCTGGTATCGATACACAAACACATGCACAGGCAAAGACACACCACACATACTCTGTAGTGCACTAATTATCCAGAATGGCAATCTTAGAAGGGAGAAGTTGTTCTGTTTTCTCCTGCTCAGATTCTCCCATTGGAAAGGTACACACAGCTAAATTACCATGTACATGTATGCATTTTGTGCACTGCTGTGTATGGATCCTATATAGACTAGACATCTGCGAATCGCTGCACTACTCAAGATTCCTTACAGATGAGTCCAACAGAATGCCCAAGGGTGTATTTAGCACAGGCCAAATCCACACATTGCCACATTCACATTTCCATGTAGCTCCAAAAACCATGTTTGCTCTTAGAGTGGAGCTTCAGTACCCAGCAGTGAGGTATGGATGAAGTGGGAACCCTTTCCACGCCAAGGCTTTGTATTCTACTCAAACTGTCAAGGCCGTCCAGGCCTAGTCTTCTGTTCTTTACTTCACTGCTGCAGTCATGCTAGCTTTCTCATTATATCTAATCATTTATTTTCCTTTATTTCTGACACAGCTATCTTTTATAAACTGTTTTGGCACTTTTTCTCCTGTAGCAGTCCTCCTTTTCCAAATGCAAGTCAACTGTATGATGACTGCTGCATTATTTTACCTAAACAAGCTCAGAATCTGTTGATTCATTGGTTTGTTTCCATCTACTTCATATGTTTTATTCTTCTAATAATCCACCTCTCCCTGTTATGTTGGCAGCTGTGCTAGAAATCATTTTTCACTTATCCTCAGGAATAATGTGATGAGTTGGTTAGAGATGTCCTTATTATTCTGTATTGTCAGTCACCGTTCCAATGTAGGACCTCAAAAACACATTCTTTAAACCCTTCCCCTCCCAAGAAATAGCAACACGAGCTTGAATTTTGACAAATGTTTGTTAAGCAGGGCACTCTTTAAATATAAGATAAAACTTGGCATCAACTTCATTCGTTGCCATTTATCATATCATTGCTCATCATTACTTTTCAGCCACCATTTCATTTTGTTGGTATGCACCAATAGTATTCACTCCTCCACCTGCACGTTGGTCAATGCAGATATTTCCTTGCAGCCCTGAATGCTAGGCTAGTCAGCCTGCCATCCTCTATGCACCTGGTAATCTGTCAATTGTCCACAGCATAATAATTTGATACTTTTGCCTATGATGTTGTAAATTGCTAATCTATGACCTCAGCATCTGCTAAACCTTCAGAGAGCAGGGATCTCCTAAATTATCATGATTCCCAGTAGGATATCTCTGTCCTCCTATCCCACTTGTGAGAGATGGGTAGCCCATTTCCCTTCAAGCCAGAGCAGCTATTCTACTTTTAACCAAGTTTCCAACCTTTTCCTTATCATTGTCAACTTCAGTAACTACCATACCAGAACCTTTTTCCAGTCATGTGTTGATATCTAAACTAAGTCATTTCTCAACAGACCAAAGTTTAGCCCATCTTTCTGCCCAATAAAAAGGTATTCAATACATTGTTCTATATTCTGACCTGCAAAAGAAAGAAAATGTTAGCAGCATATAAACACGTGCATAATATTATTACTTGTGCACTTTTTTTTAGTTTCTAATGTCTTTTTATCTATTTTTCAATCATTCTCTGTCTCTCTCTCTCTTTCTATTTTTTTATCTAACATACTGTAAATACACTCGTGAGGACACTCTACCTGCCCTCTTAATCAGTTCCACTGTGCACACTAGTCTTTACCCAGTTCTTCAACTTTGTATCTTCTTAACCATGTAATAACATTGTCTTCATTGACAATTGTGTTTCCCTCTCAGCAGCTGAATTGATCCATCCCTTTGCTGTTAAGGAGTTAACCAATTCTAATGCTCCATGATACATGAATATGACAAATGTTGCTTGAACTGCATATATAGCATATGAGGGCCTGATCACGAACATACCTTAATAATGCTAGATAAAGACATGATGCTGTATGTTCCACAATATGTTTGTTTTCAGTCATTCCACTGTTTAGCTAACCTTCTGGCCAAACGGATATCTCATTTTCGTGTTTGAGGAACTCAGACCGAACTGACATTTCCATACTGACTGCATTTATGATTCTAACTCTGACACATCTTCCTCCAGCTTTAAGCAAACCAGTTAGTGACACAGTAAAAGACCTCCCTAAGGCTGTGGCCCTGCATGCAAAGTCTCATCAGCTGAAATAAGGATATCACCTCTCCCACTCTGTCTGTCTTTCTGCCTGGCAGTTGCTCCTTCTAGTCTCTCAAGGCCTCTGCTCTTTCAACCAAAATGTGGGGTATGTGAGTCATTCTCTAAACCCAGAAAAGACAGGTTTTTATGGCTCCTTCTAATCTGTCTAATGCTAGTGGGACTCCCATGTATTGCTACAAATACTTGAAGCTATGATTATTTGTTTGGTCCACCCCTTCCCTCCTTCAGAGATCAGGAAATCACCCAGGTAGTGTACTGCTCTTCTTCCAAGATCTCTTATATATTTGTCAATCAGGTAAGCTTACTACTGGACACAAGTATCCCTTTGCAGAGCTGACCTGGGTGTACTGTCTAATTGAGTGACTTTCACAGAATTACATAGTTGGCAGATGGAGGTGGAAGGAATCAAACCCTGTATCCTGGGTCCATAAGGCAGCTGGTTAACAAAACAGAGTTTTAATCATCTGGACTAATTGCAAGACACTAATATTTTGCACATCCCATTGCCATAGCTTTATTGGCAAAATATTTACCCCCCTCCCCCCTTCATGCCAGTCTTGTGAGCAAATTGGTAGGAGGTGAAAGGTTACCTCTATGTCTAATACTGTCAGCCATGGGACATTCATCTCCCAAGTAATCCAGACTTCATTACCCAGTGATGTGTACTGCACCCTGACTGTCTCCCTCTCAGTACCATCATTCACATATTTGCCTTCCAGATATGACAGGTGATGAAGCAACCAGAAGTCCCACGTCCACTGTTTTGATTACCAAGCCCAGTGTAGATATTCTGAAGTGCTGCAAAGGTGGTAAAAATGATCCTACCATTCTGCACAGCTGCACCTGTTTGTTCAGAAAGTTACAGGACACCACCTGCCCAATATCTGACTCATTTTAATTTATTTTTATACTACCTTCCACCAGGGAAACTGCCTCCAATGGAAACCCATGTTTAAATCCATACACCAAGAACTATGCCCACTGTGAATTAGGGCAGTTTGCATACTAGGAGCCTGCACTTCAGAAGCATGTGCATCACTTGTGGTAAGTCACCCTTGATTGACATTTGATAATGGTCTTCCTCCCCAAAAAGCCATCCTTCGTATATAAAGTCAACCTCAATTGACATTTGCAAGCTGTCTTCCTCCTGGAAAACCTGCCCCTTCCTCTGCCTCATATTTCCTTGCTGCCCCTGAAGGAAGTCCATACAGCTGATTCGGTCATGATACCTTCTGCCTTCTGAGTCATTATTTCTTGAGACATTTAAAGCCAAGCAAGTTCTGCACTTCCAAAGTTATCTAAATGTGATCCCTGCAAATCATAATGTCCATTCACAAGCTATGGGTGCTTCATGTCCCACCATAAATTTTGTCTGTCAGTTTGCACATCCTGAACCACTGATTATACTTCAACCATGCTTTCTTCCTTCACTTCCTTGGACATATAATGAGGTAGTAGGCAGTCATCTTAAAACACAGAGACCAGTTATCCTCAGTCTTTATTCTATACCTGGAGAATAAATACAGCCCCAAGGTCTTGCTCACCTGGCTGCATTTCAGTTATCCACTGGACATCATCCTGATCAAAGAGAACAAATGGTTCCACAAATTCACCCCAACATATCCATTCTTTGACAGTTTTTGAAATATGGGCCTCTGTGTGCTTCCAATATCATCTCTGACTCTTCTCCAACCCTACCTTCTCAGATAGTTATCCCAAACCTGCAGTACAACTCCCTGTGCCACCTTGCACCATTGGTTTGTTACCCAAAAGACAATGGCCCCAAAGGAAAACTGTGGGTTACCTCTGTGGGCTACCTCTGTGTGGCCCACTGCTCCACTACGGTTACTTATACTACTTCCCTTTCAAGTGCTTCCTTACCATGCTGGTATAATATTGATTCAACAACATTAGTAAGGAAATTATTCACAACATATATTCAGGGACAACATTTGCTTCAGATTGTAAAAAACCTACCAGGGAACGCAACATACAAGACATTGTTTGTGTTTCTAAAGAAATTATTGTTACTTCAACTCAAGTTTTACTGCTGTTGATGTGCAGTGACCCTGGGGTTATAAAGGTTAATTTGTTGATAGATAATTCTGCCAAACTGAAATCTAAACCAATGCACAGAAAGATAATTACAGATTCTTTGGAAACAAAAGAGTCACTATGTAAAACTAACTAGAGAGATCTGTTCATTGGAAAAACTGCAGATGGAATGTGGACAGTTTTTAAAGAGAAAGTGTTTCAATGCAAAAAGTAAAAAAAAATGATTAACATCAGGATCTAGGCATACAACGTCAGGCGATATATTTCCATAAGAACATGATATCTGATTAAGACGACAGACAAAATAATATAAGAAATAAAAGAGAGGTAAAAAAACTGAAATTGGACAAACAAATTAAGCATATTGTGGAACAACATCAAGAAAAAGTGTAAGAAATGTATATAAAGATATTGAGCATAATAGGAAACCTTTTTTATAGATAGGCAAGGTAGAAGGACTTTAATGCCTGTGCTGGAAATATTTGTATGTATGTATGTATACTTAGGCACTTCTTTTTCAAGGAGCTTTCATAGCCTGCTTATTCCTTCATTGCCTAACAAAGGAATAAATTTACTTGTCAGTTCTGCCAAGGTCCTTCTGCACAAACTGTGGATCAGCAGCAGGAAATTCCACATCCTTACCTGCTCCTGTGCTGTTATTGTGCAAGTTTGTCCCTCGCCTGAAGGTTGTACTTTCTCCTTCTAGATATACCTGACTGCACCTCACAGTCACCATCCCACTTTGTGGCTTAGGTCAGCCTTCATGAAACTGGTGCTTTTTCTATATATGTCTTAGACACCTGGACATGCTTGGTCAGCTCTTCAGACAGTCTCTCACCTGCTGGGTACTTGAATCCCACTACTGACTGAAGTAACTAGATGCTTTAACCATCATGCCTGTAGAGTAACACAAAAGAAGAAATCATCATGTACATGGGGGGATTGAGGCATAAACACCATCAGCAAAATATAGTTAGAACTACCGGAGCATCAACATGGCCTCACTACCAAGCCATCTTGCCCCTTATTACTGTTGGGTACTGGTTTACCCTGATGCTGCTTACAGACTTTTTTTTGTGCTTCTGTTTCTGCTCTGAATGAATGGAAAAGAAACCCAGGCAGGAGTTGCAGACTACACATGGGAAGCAATCAGATTACAGGTATGAACTAACTGTATATTTCTTGATGTATGTGTTGTCTGTATCGATCATAGGTTCATAGGTTCATACCAGGCTATCTGCCCTAGGGCATTTATAAGCCTAGCCAGAGTGTGTTTGGCTTTTGCCACCCATTTTAAATTAATTTTGCTATGCCCTTTTTCGAGGTTAGTACACTGTGCCTCTGTCTAACAGTGACACAGAAGTGATACCCGGGGTAAACCTACGATCTCCCATCCACTCATCAAGATTCCTCTTGAAGAGAGTCAATGAGGGACTCTGCCTAACCTGAACTGGGATTTTATTCCAGAGTGAAGGGAGCCTCTGGGTTATGAATCTGTCCCTCCAGCATGTCCTATTTATTTCAGTGCTGAGGTTCAAGTCTCTCGAGCGTGTAGCTCGATGGGATTTGGATTTTCTGAGGTGCAGCATGTCCATTAATTCCGGGTTGGACATGGCTTTATACGTCAGGCACAGATCGCCTCTGAGCAGGCGGTATGCCACCGAGTAGAGCTGGAGTTTCTTTAACCGGGCAGCATATGGCATCTGTTTGAGCCCTTTGATCCTCTTGGTGGGGTACTTTTGGGGTCTTTCCAGTTGCTGCAGGTGTCTGGTAAGGTACATCCCAAAAGGGGCATTGTACTCAATTATGGGCCTGATGAGGGATGAGTAAAGAGGCACGATGACCTCCCCTGATCTAGATGTGAATCCCTTCATGATTAGGTGGGCTATATAAAATGTTTTTCTAACCACTTTGGCCATGTGGTTGTCAAATGAGAGGTTGCTATCAACTTGGGTCACCAGGTCCCTAATTACTTCTTCTGTACTTAATGGATTACCACATATGTGGTAATTTGTGGGCACTTTGTTTTTGCCAAAGGGGATGACTATACACTTTTTGGCGTTTAGCTTGAGGCCATGGCTCTGGCACCAGTTCTCTGTTTCTATGAGGCCCTTTTGGAGGATGCTTGTGTCGGCTGGAGAGTCTATAATGGCGCCCAGTTTGTAGTCATCTGCGAACCTGGTCAGCCACAGTCCTTCCGTGTTGGCCTGTACCTCTGAGAAATATATACCGAACAAGAGAGGTCTCAGGACTGAGCCTTGTGGGACGCCACTTGTAACTGGTTTGGAGTCTGACATGGCTCCAGGAATTCTAACCATGTCCTTGAGCCAGTTTGCAACCCATCTAGTGACATAGGGGTTTATATTTAAGCTGGTGAGCTTATCTATAATGCCCGTGTGGGGTATTGTATCGAAGGCTTTTGCGAGGTCCAGGTAGGCTGTGTGGACCACCTTCCCCTCGTCAATGGCCTTGGTGACTGTTTCAAAGAAATCGACCAGGTTTAAGAGGCAGGATCTGCCCTTAACAAAGCCAAACTGGGTAGGATCCAGTGTCTGTAGGTCCCCAATATCTTTATTTATGAGGTCCATAATGATCCTTTCCATAGCTTTGCAGACCAAGCTAGTCAGGCTTATGGGGCGATAGTTTCCAGGATCCGTTGAGGCACCACCTTTGTGGAGAGGGACCACTGTTGCTGTCGCCACTCTTTGGGTACATATCCTGTAGGAAGGCTGAGATTGAACAGTAGTTTTAGGTTTGGGTTTAGCTCTTCTTGGAGTTCATGTAGGGCGCAGCCGGACACCATCTGGTCCCATTGATGTTGTGTTTTTGCTTTGGAGAGGCGGCTCTTACCTGAGCATCTGAGATGTCAGGGGCAGCACTCTGCTGGGATAGATATTTGCCCTTTTGGTGGGGAGAAGTTTGCGCTGAACCTGTCAGCTAGGATGTTGGCAATGTCTGTGGGTTCGTGTATTTTTGTCATTTTGGACTAATTCTGAGCATATCTGGGAATTCCCACCCAGGTTCCTAACATAACTAAAGAAAGCCTTGTGATTATCCTTAGTGTCCTGTGCAATTTTTCTCTCGAAGCTGGCCTTAGACGATTTTATGAGTGCCCGTAGTTTTTTGCTAATACTGATCAGAGATGCCTTCCCTTTTTGGGATTTTGCTCTATCATGTAGTAGCTTCCTCCTTCTATTGTATAGTTTGTTTATGGCTGGGGTCCACCAGACAGGACGTCTGCCTTTGGAGGATTGGGTCTTGGTTTTATTTGGGATTGCATGATCCATGCATTCCTGAAGGTGGTCCTAGAATGCGTTTATAAAGGATTCTGCGGTCTGGGCCGTATTTTCCACAGGCCCGGCGGCTTTGAAGGATTCCACCTCGGTTTTGGGGAGTGTGAAATTTGCTTTAGAGAAGTTTTTCACTGTGGTTTTCTGGGCAGGGGGTGGGGTTGGGATGTGAATATCCAGTGAGATTAGTTTATGGTCTCATCTTACCAGTGAGGGATACACTTCTGGTCTGGAGCATAGAGTCCCCATGTTGGTGATGATCAGGTCCAGTATGTTTTCCCCTCTTGTGGGAGTGGTAACAAGTTGTTCCATAGCATTTGAGTTTATAAATTCTAGGAACCTTTGGGCTAGGGTGTTGGAGCTAGAGTAATGCTCCCAGTCTATGTTTGGGTAGTTGAAGTCGCCCAATATAATGGTGTTTGGAGAGACCTTCATATTTTCCAGTGTTCTCAGGAAGGCCAAGTGGGGTTCCTGGGTTTGGGAGGGTGGTCTGTAGCAGGCTATAAACTGGAAGGCAGTTTTACCCACTGTTAGTTGCACATGGATAGTCTCTGATTCTTTGTGCTGTGCCACCAACCTGGAGGTGTAGGTATCTTTGACGAATATTGATACTCCCCCTCCTTTTGTGGTTCGGCCCAAGTTTTGGGGCCGAAAAGCATGGTATGAGGTATAACCTGGTAGTGCTGGGGTGCTCTCGGGAGCCTTGAACCAGGTTTCTGTTACTGCATAGATATCGATGTTCTCCATGCTAAGGAGAGTTTCGAGTGCGTGCATCTTGAAGTTTAGACTTCTGGCATTGAGTAGCATTATTCTTAGTTTCTTATCCCTTGTGATACCTATGGAGGTGGGTTTGTCTTTTGAGCCTTGCCTAAAAAGGCACTATGGGGGTAGCAAGAGCCTTTGCCAATATCCGAAAGCCCAGGGGTGACAGGTGCAAGCCGTCCCTAGCGAAGCATCGTGGCTTGTCGAGCATGTCATCCCAGGCTGACAGGCATTGGATCCCCTTTGAATGACACCAATACTTAAGCCAATTGTTGAAATTGATCATCTTGTCTTCATATTGTGGCATCATTCTTGGTGAGGGCAAGATGCTACTCAAGGTCAGGGTCATACCGGCCTGGGCTACATGCTCAGAGAGCTCCTCTATGTCTCTTTTCATGTAGTCCAGGGAGGTACATCTCAGGTCATTCACACCAGCATGGACAATGACTGAGTCATATTTGTACTTGCGTTGGAGTGACCTGAGTGCTCGTGTTATGTGGCGGATCTTAGCGCCCAACAGGCAGCTCACCGTGATCTTCTCCTTGTTCAGCCTGGTGAGCGGGACGTCAATGTGCCTGACGATAGAGTCACCTATTACAAGTGTATCAGGTGTGTTGTTTAGCCTTAAGGGCTGTGACTGTTCGGCACACTGGCTTTGTGATTTATGTGTTGCATGTGTTTTGTTTTGGGGTAGCGGTTGCTTGGGTGTCTGCTTTGGAGGTCTCTGCTGCTTAGACAGATTTTTATTTAGAGCCTCCAAGTATGTTTTTGTGTGTTTATGTGTTTGGTTTGCTGTCATGGTAGGTCTATGTGAGACTGGAATTGTAGTGAGTGTGGTTTCCTTCTCCTCCTGACTGGTTACGCCAGTACTGAGTTGAGAGAGCTTAGCCTCCAGTTTGGCTATATGGTTGCATCTCTCACATGTGTTGGAATTTGTTGGGAGGAGGAGAGGGTTGTCTGTGTACATGAGGCAGTTGTAACATTGTCTCAAGATTCCCAGATTCACCAGCTGGACTGGAGAGGAGATTGACAACTGACCTTTGGACATGCTAGAATAGTATTGGGAATTCCTTTATAATTGAAAAAAAGGGCCAATGGGGAACAAGGTACTCAAGGGGAGTTTGTGAGGGTGTAGTGCTTTTAATTTTTTAGTGCTGACTTATATAATTGCTTTAGTGAGCAAGTGCCATGTAACTTAAATGCAATGTGTTACAGGTAACTTAAATGCAAAAACGACAAACAGTAACTTTCTTTCAAGTGAAACAAGGAAATAAGTATAGTAAGCAAATATATCACTAGGGATCCACAGAAGCCCTGAAAAGCCGCGTTTTAGGTGGCATTAGCGTTTCAGGGAAATAACAAGCAAACAAACAACAAGCATACAAACAAAGCTAGATTCAGCAGGCCTGGATCTAGTCTATGCTACAGCAAACAATGTAATAGGTATGCAAGGGACTGCTCATTACATTAAATTACTCATAAAATTACTGGTTATTGTCAAGCTGGCCCCAGTGAGTGCTACCAAAGTGCTACCTTTGCTTACTTTCTTTGTTCTTCTCTTTCATCTTTTTATTATTCTTATGTGTGAGTGTATCTGCCATACCTACACCCCACATAATGCACATAAATTGCAAATTGCAGAAAGCAAAATATCTATATTTTTTTCTGCATGCTGGTACAAATATGCATCAATGTAGTCTACTGAAAACTTTCAAGTAGCTACCCATTACAATTTAGGTCCACTCTACTCCTTGTTACTTAGCTCTAATTCTTCAACGTAGTTACTACAAACTGCAAATAAGATTACTTTCCACTAGGGAACAGATCAGATGAGATGTGACTCGAATCTTCAAAGAATAAATATCTACATAAGAAGGCTAAGTGTACCTGGCTTTCATGATGCTAGCTAAAAGATTTCTAATATTTTAATATTACTTAAAACCCACTACTGCACAGGCTTTACTCTATATATATATATATATATATATATATATATATATATATATATATATATACATGGCTGTTCATCATATTGCTCACTGTGGACTATCTCAGAGGACATGCCTATCCCCCGGTCCATAGTGGCTGTAGGTGCTATAGCAAAAGGATCTAGGGTAAAGGATGAGTGGTCTGGGGTACAACAAATGGTCACAGTAGAATCACCTATCTGCATCGGAGGCAAATTGCTAGCCTCCTGTGCTGGCAAAGGCTGTTTGCTTAATTTTTTTCTTTTTGTGACTGGAACTAGGGTTGGAGTAATGTGTGGAAGGGCATTGTCTTAATGTTAGTTGTGATAGGTGAGGCCAGGATTAGGGTGAATGTCTCCTCCTAGGAAGATTGTAGTATATTGGGGTCTTAGTGATTCTTCTTTTTTGGAGAGTATTTTTTGCACTAAATATTATTTTGATTTGAGTTGAAATGTTAATTAGTTTATAAAGGTATATAATGTATATAAAGGGGAGGTGAGTCATTGAATTGGTTTGGTGCGATATGTGGAGAGTTTAGGGAGGAAGTATGGATAGATGGTTGGGACAGAGTTGGAGAGATGTTGAGAGCTGTTATTGAGTCAAGGTAGGATAAGAGATGGCTCAGTAGGAAGAGAAGAACAGAGGATAAGCTGAAGAGTAGGACAACTAAGTAAAGCGGTCTGTATTTTATTGACAGCAAGTAGTGAGGAAGTAGGAATCAAGAAGTATGCAAGAAGTTGCAGGGCTGTAAAATATTTAGTGGTGGTGGTGGAGTCTGAAAGCTGTTAGAAAGTAGGCAGGAAGGAAGTATTATCTATGAAGGAAGAGAATAGGTTGTCTTAGTATCTTCTTATGATTCTGAAATGTAAAAAATAGAGGGTCTGAAAGGACGTAGTTAAGACTGGAAGTAGTGATGTCTTACTTGGGCAAAGTAGAAGTTAAAATGTAGAATAGTGGATAGGTACTGTTGGGGTGGGATCTGAGCATAAATGGATATTGCGTAAAGCAGTATGGGAGGGAGAAAGGTTGTCAGGAACAATGCTACATGTTAGATAGACGTTGTGAAATAGGAAAATAGAAACAAGTGTTTATATGATGGTAGTGAAGTTGTCTGGGGAGGGTTAGGGAATGGGTGTTGCAGCTGAAATGTGTGTATGGGAAATATAATGATAGAATAAAACGGATGTGTGTAAATTGGAGGTAGAAGAGTGAACAGAAGCAGGCTTCCCACCCTCAGGTCAATTATTACAGCGAGCAATCACTTTATAGCTGATACTGAGCAATTAACTAGAAGGCACAAAGTAGAACAGGTTTTCTTTCATTTACTGAATGCAGAAACCAGGACACTAGGGAGACTAACTAACTGGCATATACAGGGTAATGTGTTGGTCAAGAGAAAAAACAGTGGCCCACTTATTAAGTGGTCCTTAGAGTGCAAGGACTGTTCCTTTGCTTGGAATGTCACACCCCCTTTACAGCACAGGGCAGGCATGTAGTTGCTAGCAAGGCTCTTCATGTTAAACTGGCTTAAATTGCATAAAGACAATATTTTCAGTGAAAATGTTTGAGAGTTGGGTTTTGTGGCAGAGCTCCTTCAGTATTAGTGTCAGGGGTGGATGAAATTACCACAGGCTCTGAAAGGAAAGGAAAGAAAAGTGAAAAACTTGATTAAACTGTATACGTTTTTTTAGGGGTAAAGCCTCCCACACCCACACATGCAAAAGCCTGTGATCTTTCCACTCCCAAACTGATTATGTCTAACAGTGATATAGCTTGGAGATGAGATCATTCTCAGAATTGCGCTCAGTTTTGAACAGATGGCTCCATTTGACTGAAAATTGTTTTCAGTCAAACAGGCTTAAGATGGCAATCTCTAGTATTGTTTATCAGTAATAAATAAATATTCTGACTCTTAATTTATTTACACTTCTTGTATTGAACGGTGTCCTTCTCCCTCTCAGGACTGAGTTTCCTAGTTCAAAAGAAGCACTGTATCCAGTAGCATTGTACCTAGAAGCTGTAGCAGACTTCCCTGACTGCACTGGAATCAGTTTTCATATGAACCCCAGCCATGGCAAAAATATAATCATAATGTGGTCCACACAAGAATCCCACACATTGCTCTCTAACAGTGTGTGACATGCTCCTCATTTTCATCTTACTATGTGGATAAGGCTGAGAAAATGTGGAGGGACAGGATATACCAACACACATATGCTATAACAAAAAATGATAGCAACAATCTTCTGTTAAAACAGTCTTGTTTGTCCAAAGTTTAATAAGTTTCACTTTTTTTATGTTAGAGAAGGTCCAATAGTGGGATAGAGGGGGAGACTGACAAAACGATTTACTTAAAAAACTATTTTGCTTATTATCTGCTGATAGACCACCAGGGTGAAATAATTATGTGTCCACCAATTTTGAAACCTTGACACAGTAGAGTGTATAATTTGTATTGGTTTTTGATCACATGCATTGGTATGCATTTCACAAATGTTTCATTCACTGTGCGTTTTGTCATTCTGATGAAGTGTTTTCATTTATACAAAAGTGCTCAATGAATATTATGGTGAATTAGTTATGTGTCTTAAGATTTTTATTATTTTATAGTCTACAAAAGTCTGCATGAATTAATATAGTCAAATTTCAAACACTTCAAAGCATTGAATTGGCAGAGGGTTCCTTAAAATTGATGAAAATCACAATAAATGTAAGAATAGTAAGAAAATGCTGCTAACGCATTGTCAGCACATTGCCTCTCTCTTTATCTGTGCAGGTGTTTATATACTGCTCAAACGAATACGCCTTCTATTACTGTCAAGACCAACTTTTATGCTCAGCAAAGACAAGGAGACAGCTATCCTGTCATACTGTAGTCACTGTCGACAATTGATCTGTTGCCAGCATAGACAGCAGTAAATGTATATAATTCCTTTGCATTCAAGTCCAAACCAGCAGTTTCCTTACCTGTCTGTGTATTGTAAGGCTCTGTTGAACTGAGAGATCAAAAATGCCACAGGCCTTGCAACAGCATGTTTTGTGATGTGAAAAAGCACCACCCATATAGCAGAGTGTTAATTATCACATGCGACTTTTACTGGTAGCTTATGCTAGAGTGAGTCAGTTACTTTGTTTTGTAGAAATCATTTCTAAGACATGAGGTTGGAATTACCTTTCAGAAATGAACACATAGCAAAAAAAAAAAAAAAAAATCATCTAAATATCAATTAGGAAAAGTTTCCTAAAAAGAGTGTTTTTATGGAGATTTTAACCTGACATGCTCATCACATGGAAGGCTGTCCTATTGCTCCCTATTTCTTGTTATAATCAACTCCAGTGTCACTTTACTTTGGAGATGAGAGAACCTCCACCCCACAACCTTCTTCCTAAGGTTGAATTTATATCTAAACTCCTGCTTTACTGATTTAGTCACATGGCATTTGATAGCATGTCCTCCTTCCATACAAAACTGGCTTACTGTGTTCTCCCAGCTTGTACTCTGAATTTCTTTAGCAATTAACTGACTGGTTATAATACTGTGGAAGAGAATAGAAGTAATTTATTAACCCAAACAATTTTCATATCAATGTACCTTTCATGGCCGTATAGCTTTGCCAGTTGTAATGAATGCCTGTTTTCGTAGATGAGTGCAATTCATCTGTCCACAACTCCTTTTTTCCCAATTTGCACATAGGGTCAGAGTGTCACTTCAACAGTGATAATCATCTAGAGCCATTGTTCATGCCACCAGGTGACTAGTCCTGCCGTGGTTGTTCTTCTGTACCACACAAACATAAGCACACTCACAAATATGGCCAATTTAGATTGCCCAACCCACTTATTGCATGTCTCTAGAATGCAGTCAGAAACTGGAGCACCTTTCAATGACTGAATAGCTCATACTTTTAGATTTATTCAAAGTTCACCTTCTATCCATTATTTTAGTATTCAAGGCACTCTTGGTACACCAACTCTGTAAGTATAATGCAATTTATTATTTTTATGACCAGACAATAGTTGCTGCTGATGATCATTAGTCTCCTTTATGTCTTTGTATATTAACCGCATGTCATCATTTGCCCATTCTTTATGGGGGTTAATATAACTTGGGGGGTTCTGGTCTGTTGATAATTGTTCGTTGCCCTAGTGCTAGTGCATTTTCCCCCAATTCTCATAACTCACACTTGCTACTTTCTGTCAGCTGTACCAATACCTGAAGGAGCACTATGATTTCAGGATGTCAGCTGGAAGTCAACTACATCATTCTTTCAACTGATTATTCATCATATCAGAATAAACTGGATTTATTTGGATGTTTCATTCTAATGACTATGATCTGAATGCTTTACAATCTATCTGGTATGGACTCTCACGTTATCTTTTCAGCCTGAACTGAACCGCACTTCCAGAATGTGCCTTTATCACTTTGATGATTATATTTTGTGGCAATTCTTCTCATCTTTCCATATGGTTGGTGTTACCAGTTCCCTTGATGGATTTATACTGAAGATCTTCAATTCTGCTATTGTCCTTCTCCAAAACAGTTCATCCAATTATACTGAATCCAACAACTTGTATTATTTGTTCAGTTTCTTCAGTAGTGTCAGCACTTTGAGTTCCACTAGCACCAAGAAAATGGACATCAACAGGATCAGTGTTGAGAATATCCCACTGCTGGCAGTATCAGCATTAAGCCATGGGGCAACAAAATTGATACCATGGTACTCTGCACTAACATCACCTCTGACATCATAAGCAACACCAATGGGGACAGAGCCAGCAACCTGAGGACCAATACCAACTGAAAAACTGTAAAACAGACAAGGAGGCCTAAGCAGTGGAGGAAAAACTACCAGAGATTCCATACCCCAACAGAGAAACAGGGCAACTGGAACCAGACTGCCTCATATGAACCCTCAGCATGGCTTCTGTCAATCTATCATAATTAGTGGCAGTGAAACTGGGGAGGAGGTAGTTCTGGTAGCCTGTCTCAATATCTCTGGGAGGAGGAACACTCTTGTGCTGTAGTGTCACCACTAAAGATGTCAACTGAATGACTTTGGAGAAAGGGTGAGAAGCATTCAGACAGATTTTCTGTATAGGTTTATATACTTTAGATATTAAAGTTAGAAGGACCTGGCCACTAGGAGAAGCAGGAAGATGTTTCCCTTTCTAAGAAAGCAAATCCAGTATAAAGACTGCCTCATGGATGTCATTGTTGAAGAACATTTTCCTGATAAAGATTATTCTGTCAAAAAGAGTATAAACTGTGGTGTTTGATGCTTTAAAGTAGATTCATTTTATTATTATTTATTAATTATTTATATGTGTTTAATGGGGTAGTGCAGTGATCTCAGTGGACCATTTGCAGGCAAAACCTGGGTGAATTAGATCCCATAAGAAATGAACAAATATATTTATTTACAGATACAGTACAAGGATATGATAAAACATACATATGTACAGATGCAAGAATATGCTACAATATTTAGTTCAAGAAGCAGTTTGCGATATTAAAACATAGATGGAAAATGGAATCATGCTTAGCAGAGCTTTTAGGATAAGATTTGGTGTATTCCTAGCATATTGGGTACTTATAAGTATTGTAGGTATCCCCCAAATACAATAGACACCTAGAGTGCCTGTCATGTGTTGGAATTTACCTCCCCCACAGGCACACCTATGGAATGCATGTTCCATCTTAACTCATTAACACCTCTGTGCTTTGGAATGTCACAGCTCTAGCAGCCAGCATACATCATTACATTCTACACCATTTTCTGAAAAATCAAATTAAAGTGCAAACAAAAGTAAATATCTTGTGAACAGTAAATTCTATTAAAAAGGAGCAAACAATGTTATCAACAAAAGGTTTTCTTTATAGTGATAATAGTTGGTGTAGTCACAGTGTTTACATTGATACTGTAATACATAATATTCCACACAAACCCATAATTCTATTTTTCTTTAAAGTTTCATAAAGATCTTCTCATATCTTGGAAATTGTATAACCTAGACAGATAGTATTACAACACTTTTGTTCAGCCAGACTGAAATTGTTTTCATAATATTTGTTTACTGAAATATCTACAGAAATAGAAAGATAAGCTTATTTATATAATTAACAACAAAACACCATTTTTAGTAAAAATATCAATGACAGTTTCCAGCAGCATCATTTAAGATTTCACCATATGTCATGCAATAGTTTGCAAGTCTCTTTTTCTGGAAATATTAGTGTGCATATTAGAATACTGCAGATGTTCATAACTACTAGTAAACAATTAACAATATCTCCAATATACTGTACATGGACAGCCACAAAGCATTTTTTCTGTCTTCAGCCTTGATATTTCATTTTATGCCCCCCCCCCGTAACAACTGACATTGATTAACACTGTATTTTATGTATGTATTTATTTATTTAATTATTTATTTCCATTGATTGACTATGATAGCCTTAAAGGACTGGAAGTTCCTTTTCAGTAGAGACCTGGGAAGAAAAGCTGCACAGACATACAGTACAATTTTCATTATTATACTACTTACAGTTTATGGGCGGCCACGGTGGTGCAGTGGTTAGTGTTGTCACCTTACAGCAAGAGGTTCTCCAGTTCGATCCTCGGCTGGGGGCCTTCTGTGCGGAGTCTGCATGTCCTCCCTGTAGTTGCGTGAGTTTCCTCCCAAAGACATGCTGTAGGTGGATTGGACACTCCAAATTGGCCCTAGGTGTGAGCGCGTGCATGTGTGTGCCTTCTGTGGAAGGTTGGGCGCCAGGCTGGCAACTCAACACTGTAAAACTCCACTGCCAATCATGAGTGGACAGGTGATCCGCTGTGGTGACCCCTAACCTGGAAAAGCTGAAAGAAGAAGATACTACTTACAGTTTACATGCAGTGTTTATTAATCGATGTTATAGACAGTGAATTAATATATACATCGTTTATAAAAGTCTCATTTATACCGGCTAATCAGAAGTTACAATAATGTCTAATGTATATACAATATTACTAGAATACAAATTTAAATAGACAATTCTGGAAATGTATTTTTCAAGAAGATCGATCTGTATTCTATGAAATCAACATAAACAATACTTCAGTCAGTAGTATACACCACTAGTTCTCCTTACTTGAAAATGCATATAAAGTAAACACAATAGCCAAGACTTCAAATATGTATTGTTGGAGCTGTTCATCAAAGGAAAAAGTAGATTACCAGCATGTTTTATTTGATTGTGAAATATTACAAAATTATTGGTCAAAAATTCAGTTCTTTGGACAAACTCTCTGGTCTGATAATTTTTCACTGACTAGAAATATGTTCAGTGATTCAGAAAGAACTCCACCACTTATGTTATGGGCTGTGGTAAAATGCTGCTGTTTCCACAATGCGATACTAGCATAGTCAAAGGCACATTAGTCCCAGTGAGGGGGCATGTCTCTAAAGCACTGTCAACTTCCCCAAGTGCAGATTAGCACTTTACTGTGGTCATTAACAGTGGCAGCCAGTCTACTGTATTAACACAGGCAATCCCCCATTCACTTCCACACATTCACACACAAACACGCCATGTTGAACATGACTGTCCCTGTGTTGTCAGAACATCCCTGGGGTCTCCCTTTTCATTTGTGGCAAATTGTGAATGATTACAGTCACTCATTAATCTCAGACATTCGAGTTTCTCACTTCATATAATTCAGTAAATGCATGCTAGTGCAAAAGCTGTTACATTAGTGACTTTCTAAGTTTACAAGATAAATAATTACAAATCTGTCCGTGATTGAGAATCTTTGTCCTACCATTACTTTTGCCTTTGTTTGGTTATCTTGCTCTAAGAGGTTGAGAGTTATGCTTTATGTTCCTTGTCCCTCTCCATCATAACTTATGAACGGTTGCAGGAACTGAATAATGCTAAATATCTTCTGTATATGTAAAAAAAATGTTCACTGCACTACCTTAGTGCAGTGGGCTAATGTTGATGTGGCAAGGGTGCAGAGTTTGAAGCCTTTTGTAGTTTGTTTATTTTTTTACAAGTATTATTTTTTTTTTTAGATTACATCCCTGGAGTCTAGTGGTGGTGCAAAGAATTACTATCTTTTGTGGGACATGGGATAGTACAGAGTTATAATCCTGTATTAATTATAGTGTCTAGTGGTTCCCTGCTCCATGTTTTTTTTTACTTGTGCCTTTATGACATGCAATATAGAATATCTTTGGTGTCTACTGTTCCCCAAATCATGTTATGTCGAAGTACTGCTAAAGTATGATTTGCTATTCCTGTTACCTAGTGTTTTCCCTGCCCATCTTTAGTATATCCCTGGTATCTAGTGGCCCATTCCACATACACTTATTCAGTCACACATTTATTCCATATACAAACACATACACACACACACACACACACACACACACACACACACACACACACACACACACACACACGCAACTAACATACCCCCACTACCGCCTCTACTGTGATCTCCCAGACACACAGATACTCACATACACTCACACATGCAGCCCCTCACATATCTACACTCACACACCTCCTAACACTGCCTGGCCACTAAACCCACTCAGCTATGTAAATATCTTACCACAGACAGCTCCAGAGGGAGGACAATGCCAATTAGTATGTGCTGCTCCTAAGAATGCTTCATTAGCTTCTAGCATGGCCACTGAGACATCCCACCATGGTATTGCATGTCTTTGTGTAGCAGCACCATGACAGAGCTACATGTGAGTTAAACATTACCACAAAGTATACACCTTGTGTACACCCTTGCAGTAACTTTTCTGAATTCAGGTCATTGTGTTGTATAATAGTTCCATACCAACTTGTAAAAAGAAAATTCAGCAGTATCTGTTTTGGGCTATATTAGCTATAGCAAGAAAATAAATCATAGGAAGATGGTTACATAGGACACCTACTGAAAATGTACACATTTTAAAACAATAAAGATATTTTTAAAAAAGAAGTCACATATGTATATCTTGCAGTATATCCTCTGCATAGACTGCTTGTGTGTGTGTGTGTGTGTGTGTGTGTGTGTGTGTGTGTGTGTGTGTGTGTGTGTGTGTGTGTGTGTGTGTGTGTGTATATATATATATATATATATATATATATATATATATATATATATATGCAATAGGCATTGTTGAGCAGTTTTTACATGCAAATGTAGTTAGCATTGTTTCATACTACTCACAGTTTCATGATGCAGGTGATATCTAGATTGCATATATTAAAAGTTAGATGTTACATGAGCAGTTGTTTGAGGTCATTAAGCAAAATTTTAGTTTTATAAGAAACTGTTTTAGTTTCAGATCTTGTATCTGGGGAAGTGAGTACCATACTTGGGCAATGTAGACTGAGTACATGGTGTCTCTATGATGGCTGTTAGAGTTAAGGATGCCAATTTAGTATAGGTGTTGAGATCAGAGGTTCATAAGGAGTTCATATTGTTTATTATGTGTGCGTGAAATTGCTGGGTGTTTGTTTGGTTTGTGTATAACACGTACAGTTTTAAGTTGTGATAGTGTTTATCACTTCCTGGAGATCTAACCATTGTGACTGTTTAGGACCGGGCAATGGTCAGTTTTGGTGGGGAGGCTGGCTGTGAATTTTGCTATTTTATTCTGTCTCTTTTCTGTTTTGTTCAGGAGAGTTTTTTGTAGATTAGTATGTTCATAGGTTCATAGGTTCATAGGTTGGTACTAGGCTATCAGCCCTAGGGCCTATACAAGCCTAGCCATAACAATTCCCTGGCTATTTCTTCCCACATTATTTACTTTCCTGGACCCCTGTCTAGCAGGGCGACTGACCTGATCCCTGGGGTGAATTTCCTTTCTCCCATCCAATCGTCAAGGTTCCTCTTGAAGAGGTCCAAAGAGGCACTCTGCTTGACATGTATGGGCAAGCTATTCCAGAGTCTGGTGAGTCTCTGGGTCAGGAACCTATCCCTCCAGCATGTTTTGTTTATTGTGATGACAAGGTTTAGATCCCTGGAGCGTGTAGCTCTGAGGGATTGGGATTTCTTTAAGTGTAGCATGTCCAACAGCTCTGGGTTTGACATGGCCTTGTATGTTAAGCAGAGATCGCCTCTGAGTAGACGATATGCGACAGAGTATAGCTGGAGTTTTTTAAGGTGGTCAGCGTAGGGCATCTGCTTTAGGCCTGTGATTCTTTTAGTGAGGTATTTCTGAGGCCTTTCCAGTTGTTGCAGATGTCTTGAGAGGTACATACCAAATGGGGCGTTGTATTCTATAATGGGTCTAATGAGGGATGAGTACAGTGGGACAATGACCTCCTTTTTTCTGGATGAAAAGCCCTTCGTGATAAGGTGTGCCACATAGAAGGATTTCCTGACTGTTGTGGCGATGTGGTTATCGAAGGTGAGACCACTGTCCACCTGTGTCCCTAAGTCTCTTATCACACTTTCTGTGTTTAGTGTACTGCCACCTATATGGTAATTCATGGATACATGTTTTTTCCCAAAGGGGATAACAGTACATACTAAGGTTGAATTGTATGAATACATTTCGTATGTTGTTTTTGTGACACTATGGTTGATGTGCTGATCGAACCAGAGCTTGTTGTCAATGATTATTCCTAAGCGATTAATGTGATTTATCTGTTCAGTGGAAGTGTTATTTCTTGTAAGATTATTGAAATCAGGGGAGAATAGCATAATTTTTTGATCATAAGTTTATGTTTTTAGCACTGAGTATTAGTTGGCATGACTTCAATTATCTTTCTAGTTTAGTTATGCAAATTTATTTTATGTGTCAAGTTAGAGTGGGGTGAGTGTTTTGGTTGAAGATATTACAATGGACTAATCTGCATAGTGTATTCAAGTTGCATGTTTTATTACCTTGTACATGCCTTTTTATGAATATGTTAACGAGTAGAGAGCCTAGGGTTCATCCTTGTGGAACTCCTATCTGCGTTGGTACAGGAGGTTGAGTTTGTGTCTTTCCATTTGACAGTTTGATATCCACCTTGTAAGTAGCTTTGGAATCATGTAAATGAAATTCTGTTTATATATCAATTAGTGCTAATCTGTTTCTGTTTATATCAATTAGTGCTAATCTGTTGAATATTAATATGTGTGAGACTGTGATGAAAGCTAGTGACAGACCTAAGAGCACTGATGCAGTGAGGACATTCTGGTTTAGGTGAGAGCTTATAGTGTTTAGGAAGGTTAGAAGGGTATTTTCTGTGCTATGTACAGGCTACAGTCAGTGTTAAGTAGATGAGAGTAGTTCATTCTTTTGTCAGGTGTCCTAAGAGCTGTTTATGGACACATTTTCTAGCATCTTCGATAGTGGAAGTAGCATTGCAATTGGCGTGACATTTGCTGGAGAGTTATCTAGTTCACCTTTATATATAAAAATTACATATGATTGTTTCTATGTGAATGGGGCACATTTTCCTTTCACAGATCTGTTTATCAGTATTGAGATGCGAAAAGTTACCGAATTGACTATAGTTTTAAAGAATTCTTCTGACACACTGCTGGGGCCCAAGGCTGTTATTTTTAATTTTAATAGTAGTTTTTTAATTTTGTATATGGAGTTGTTGCTGTCAGTTTCAGAGTCTTGCAATGGAGCATGGCTTAACCTGGGGTCTTATAATATGAGGGTGTGCTGTGGATATTTGCTTGAGGTTTATAGCAGTAATGTAATGGCTTGCATAAAATGTGAATTGATGGCGCAGGCAATGTTGTAGTTGGTTTCATGAGGTAATGGGTTTGGTACTATAGTTCAACCTGGGTGGAGTAGTTTGTTTATCAAGTTCCAGAACAGTTTGAGATGCTCAGAGTTGGAGGTTAGCAACCTCTAATAATATTTATTTTCTGTTTGCACTTTATTTTTACCTTGTTTCTGAGTGACCTATAGTTTTACCAGAATGTAGTGCCATATAATTTTTTTCCAGGATTTCCACACTTTATCTCTTAATGTCATCGCTTATTTGATTCCAGGGATCATCATCAGCCATAGAGGAGGAGTTGTTTTAATTTTCTTTTTATGTACTGGTTCTAGGGTATCAATGGTATTTATAAAGCTTTTATTGAACTATTGCACTTTATCATCTAATGGAAGATATTTTAGTGGTGCACAATTGCTCTCTTGGAGTAGGGAATTCAAAGCATCATTGCTGAAGTATTTTTACCACATTATATAGATGGTAAAAACTACAAGTAAAACCTAGCCAAGCTAGAGTTTTCACTGGATTGGCTAGGTTTTCTTGTAGGTTTTACTGATTGGTTTGTCTATGTGACCTTTTTAACTCTTTGGATTGAATATTATATAGATGGGATAGTGGTCACTTATTGAGTCAGGAAGGATGCCTCTTGTGTGTGAGTAGTTTTTGAGGTAGCAGTCAGTATATGAAGTGTTGCCTTTTTGTATATTTTTGTCTATTCTGTAAAATTCTGATATTAACTGTGTGACATCAAAGAGACTGAGAGAGAATTATTGTTATTATTATTATTATTATTATTATTATTATTATTATTATTATTATTATTATTACTACTACTGTTGTGGCTGTTTAACTTAGACCAGTCTATGATGATACCTCTTAATATTACAATGTTTTGCTTGATATTTGTTGTAATCCAAGAGTAAGATTTCTTCTACTTTGGCTGTGTTATTTTTAGTGTTACTTAGGGGAATGTATATTACTACTGTATGTAAGAGCAGGGTGTCGAGGTGGAATATGGTTATGAGTAATTTGGCTGTGTGAAGTGTATGAATCCTTTTTTTGTCTATATATTTTTTGTGTGTGTGTGTGTGTCTCTCTTTCTCTCTCTCTCTCTATCTATATATATATATATATATATATATATATATATATATATATATACTAGTATAGACTACCTCCCACTAAAATACCACTGAACCATGCCCAAAAATTAATCTTTTCTTAGACAACACATAATAGCAACCAAACTTAGAAAAACCTTATTTAACATTTTATCAAAACTAAAACTAAGTGTTGACATCCACTACAACCAGGGCCCCAAACTTAGTAATACGCCAACCATCACAAACCCCACACTCAAGTCCATCATACCACCCTACCCCAAAGGAAACTCCCTTCTGCTCCTCAATATAAACCTAAGGAGTATTCTAGATAAACTCCATAACTTTCATGCACTAATAGACTTATTCTCCCCTGACATTACCATTTTGACAGAAACTTGGCTAAAGCCTCATGTCAAAAACAATGAAATCCTGCCCTCAAGATATAACCTATACAGATTTGATCGTCAAAATAAATGTGGAGGTGGTGTAGGTAATGTTCAAACAAAACCTAGAACTAGAGTTCAACACCACTCCATCCACATTTAATAATGCTGAAATGCTCCTCTCCAAACTAAAAATCAATAAGAACAAAACTCTGTTCATAGTAAGTATTTATATTCCTCCAGGAGAAAACACTAACACAGTTGAAGAAATACTTCACAGGTTATCCACAACCTACCACCAAGAGACCATGATTATGGGTGACATCAGTACTGACTGGTCCACCTATAATTCCAATAATCCATTCAATTTTATAAACCTACATGGTTTCTCCCAGCTCATACAAAACTCCACAAGAATAGACGAAAGCTAACAAACAGTCCATCTTAAACTGGACTTTCAAAAACAAATACAACACATCCCTTCTAACAAGATGCCTCCCCAACACCATTAGTGACCACTTACCCACATACCTAATAAGAAACAATATCACTCTACCCAAGCAAACAGTATATAGGCTAATCCACAACAACAATAAATTTAACACCCAAACCTTTAACTCACTCCTCCAGCAAATTAACTGGTCCCCCCTCATAACTCTACCACTTGATGACGCTGTGCAATACTTTAACACCACCTTCCTTAATATACTAAACAGCCTAGCCCCCTGTAGAACATCTAGAATTAAAAACCACCACACCCCCTGGCTAACAAAGAATGCCAAAAACCTTCTAAAAGAAAGAGAGAGGGTATGGGATTGCTGGTTAACTAACAAAAACAATGACGACCTGCTACTATTCAAGCAACTTAGGAACAAAGTCAAATCCCATACAAAAGCTGACAAAAAACCTACTATACCACCACCCAGCAAAAATACAAAAACAACCCCAAAAAGTTCTGGGCCACCATAAACAAACTCCTACAACCTGGTAATGCTTTGACCCTCCAATCCCACCACACCCCCCTCAAATGACAGCATCGCAACTCAATTCAACTCTTTTTTTCATAAACACAATTCACTCACTTATTAACTATGACCAAAACATCTCTACTACAATCCCAATTACCAACATTGAGGGAGTTAACCCCTTCTCTTTTAACCCCATCCCAACCCACACCATCAAAAAACTGCTCAGTAAGCTCAAGCCCACCTGCCTAGCCACTGACAACCTCCTATCAGAATAACTTAAATTAGCCTTTGAAGTCATAGCCTACCCCATCTCCATCCTCATCAACCATTCTGTCACCAAAAACGATGTCCCACTTATCTGGAAAGTCTCCTACATTACTCCCTTGCATAAAGGCGGCAACTCTACCAAACTTACTAACTATAGACCCATCGCGATTCTTTCTCCTGTATCAAAAATACTTGAAAAATTAACTCCCAGCTCCTAAACTACCTTCTAACAACCTCCTAACACACAACATGTTTTCCGCCCCCACCATAGCACCATAACTGCCCTCCTCAGCTTCACTAACACAATAAATCAACATAGAAATCATAAATGTTTGTATCATCTGTCTTTTTAGACCTCTCAAAGACCTTCAACACAGTTTCACACCAGAAATTACTGTCAGAACTGGCCACATTAAATCTCAGTCATTCTTTCCTAGCCTGGTTCCATAGCTATCTAACCAAATGTCAACAAGCAGTTAGATGGCAACAGGAGCTATCATCTCTGCTTCCCATCAACATAGGAGTTCCACAAGGCTCCATACTAGGTCCCCTGCTCTTCAACATTTTTACAAACCAACTCCATAAAGCCACCTCTCTTGCCACAGTCATCCAATATGCAGATGACTCAACCCTCGTATGCACTACATCCTCTCTAACACAACTACAGGCTGCAACACAACAAAGCTTCCTAGACGTAGAAGCTTGGCTAAGTAATGCTAACCTTATACTGAACCCAAATAAGACCAAGCTGATGCTCTTTCTCCCCAACAAGACACCCAATCCCCCACCAACTTTTGAAATCCACTCCTCCAACAACACTACCATAACCCCCACCTCACAAACCAAATTATTAGATGTTACAATTGATAGCAAGTTAAAATTTGAACTACACCTATCTCAAACTATAAAAAAACACCTATCAAACTAGGTTCACTCTACCGAATCAAACCATTATTAACTAGTCAATCTAAACAAAACATTGCTAGGACTCACCTGTTATCCACTCTTCTCTACGCTGCTCCCATCTTTACCAACCTTAACAAAAGTGACCTTGCCAAAGTCATGTTACAACAAAATAGCCAAGTTTGCCACAATCTCCCCACACAGATTTCACCACTGCTCTGCCATACATCAAATAAACTGGCTAGAACTCTCACAACAAATAGCCTATACTCAACTCATTTTCACCCACCATCTAATATACCAACCTAATAGAACCCCAGCTCTACAACAAATACTCCAACCCTATACCAACTCTAGCCAACTCCGATCCTCACAGAAAACACTCCTCCAAGTATCCAAAAGCAACAACAAAGCTGGGGACGCCCTATGCTCCTACCACGCTTCCAAACTTTAGAACTCAATTCCCCAACACATCCTAAGTACCATCAACCTACACCAATTCAAAAAATTGCTCAAAGACCACATCACTAGCAAATGGCTCTGCTCCTGCACCAGCCCTGGCTAACAGCACACAAACCCAGAACATCCTTCCTCCCCACTGATAATAGGCACCTCCCAGACTCCTCTCCCACTTTTCTATTCTATCATCCACATATTCACTCCCCATCTTTATTAACTTAGAGCAACAGAGCTAACAGCGCCTACCAGCTATTTAGACTAAGGAAAAAAAAGCTACTGTGTTCATTATTCATTACTCTATGCTGTTGCTATACCTATGCATACATCAACATTTATATCTGCCATGAATAAAAAAAAAAAAAAAAAGATATATATATATATATATATATGTATATATATATATATATATATATATATATATATATATATATATATATATATATATATATATATATTATTTATTTATTTTTATTTATTTTACATTTGTTGACCGGGCTAGTCTAACTGGATACATGTCCATTTTCAGTAGAGGCCCGGGGAGAAAAGCTCCGAGGAAGCAGAAAAATATAATCACAATTTACAAAGATTAATTTCATGTTAAAGACTAGGAATAATCTCAGAGTTCCAGGGAGATAAGATCTGAGGAAGCACGAATATAATAACATATACAAGATTAAATTCATGTTAAACACTGCTAGAAAAAAGACAAGGAATAATCTCAGTGGTCGTTAGTTCTTAGTGTAGTGCTAAGTTAAAAACATAACATAATACAGCTGTAGTTGCAATATAGCATTAAAGGATAGCAGCTGAGTTAGATAAGTTATTAGTAAGCAGGTTGGCATAAAGAAGGACAACAAAAGTATGAGCTGCAATATTCAGAATATGTGTTAAAACCAGGTTTAACTGAAGAAGTTTTGAGGAGAGATTAAGAAAAGATTTAGAAAGGAATAAGTTTGTTGTTAGTAAGAAAAGGAACAAGAATATAGAAAAGAGGAGTGTAGGTAGATCCAAGGAATATATATATATATATATATATATATATATATATATATATATATATATATGTATTTTTTTTTACATAAATATATGTGAAAATTGCTATCTTTTACCTATGTAAAGTGCTTATTGTATAATCTGATGTACAATTCTTGTATTTTTCTTGACTATGTCTGTTAATCTTTTCTAAATATACACTGTAACTTTTTTGGAGCTTTTCTCCCAGGGTCTCCACTGAAAATGGGGTTCCACCCAGACAGACTATCCTGGTTAACAAACGTAAAATAAAATACAATAAATAAATTTGTGTATGATGCATGTAATTACTATATTTAAAATCAAAACAAAAAAAACAGCCAATAAAAAAGTAGTAGACGCCACGGCTTCAAAAGCTGAATTTATTGTACTGTGCAGTCTGTTCGACTCAGCACAGCCTCGACCACATAAAATAGCTAAAAACAGCCAAAATGCACCACAAAAACTAACAGTTGCAATAAAAGTCCACACAATACATAAATTCCAAGTTAAGCGCTTTCACCTAACAAACTGTCAGGCTTCTTCAGAACAAGTTCAACATATTCTAAATCCTTTATATAAAGGCATCACAAATTCAAAGGAACCAATCAATGACAGTTGTATCAATTAATCTGGGCATAAGTTTAAAAATACACACAACCATTGCTTTGTTTAACTAAAACACATTACTGAAATGCAATTAAAAACATATGTAAATGTGTGTAAAATATGAATATACAAAGCTTAGAAACCTATAATGAGCTGCATCCATTACAATATTTAATATTTTCAAGTGACAATGTTTAATAAACAATTCCTATATATGTAATGCACAATAACTTTATAATTTTGCTGATCTTACTTTTAAAACACTGTTGATACTTATACAATCATTCAAACCGGTGGGGGGGGGGGTCTCCCAGCTTCGAATTTGATCTGCCAGTATAATTCCCTATACTCAAGTTTGGTTTCCTAGTTACTCCCCCGGCATTAGATACAACTTGTTCAATAACCATAAACTTTAATTTGTAATTAGGGCATGTTTGTGAATGTTTGTAAAGTGCACTGGTTTCCTTTTCCTTAGCAATGTCATATATATGCTCGTACATTCTCCTTCTAAGATTCCTCTTTGTCTTTCCAACATAAAAACTGTAACATGATTTACACAAAACTAAATAGACCACCCCAATGCTATTACATTTGTAATAACCATTACTTCTTACCCTATAATTCCTTGCTGTTAACATCACTTCCTCCTTTTCCAAAATGTGCTTACATTGATTGCACCTTTCACACTTATAAGTACCCTTCCTGTTTTTCTTTTTATTATTATAATTCATACCACCCCTTTCAAATCTTTCCTTTAGATTTAAGTCTCTCTTTCTAATAAATTGTGGTGCGTCAGGAATCAAACTTCTAGTTTCTTCCTGTATTTTCAAAATACCCCAATGTTTTTTAATGATTCCCCCTCTATCTCAGAGGAATTACTAGAAAAAGTGTAAATGAAAGCACTATCATATTCCAGCTGGGTATGGTTGTTTGTTGTTTGCATATCACCCCCCTTCCCTAATAATGGAAAATACTTGACGTCTCTATCACAAACAACCTCCTCCATCAATGATTCTACCAAATCAGTAGGGTATTCCCTCTGTACAAACAGTCCCTTAATAAACTCTAATTCCTGGTAAAACACCTTAGCTTCACTACACATTCTCAAGGTTCTAATTAACTGCCCCTATGCCAGATCGAAGCTGCACTTTATGTAAGCATGTGATTTGTCATGCAGCATGCAGTAGAGAAAGAATCCCGGTATATATAATCTAACTGCTGTGATGCTTTTTCCAGAAATTCTGTTTCATTCATGAAATAAAGAACACTATTAGCTTCCTTAAGTGTGAAAGTCACTCTAATGTTTACATGCCTAACTAATATTATTGCTGTCACAATGATTGCTTACTTGACTGCTTTTGTAGCAGGGTCAAGCAGTATGAAGTTTCAGAAAGCAAGTATCCACCTAGTAAAAGGTTGGAGGTTGCCACAGCTTGATAAACTGCAAGTATCTGAGGAGATAGGAGTGAAGCACATTAAAGAGGAAAGGAAGAGAATTGGCTTAAAAAATAAAATAATGGAGACATTTGTCTGCCATGCTATGTTACAATTTGTAACTGAAAGAACATTTATATAGTGGAGCACATTAAAAAAAAAAACAAGGAGGAAAATGTGCTTAAAAAAGAAATAAAACATCCTGCTGGCATTCGCTTTTCACATTGTGTTACCTTACACATAAATAACAACATTTAATACAAAATGTAATGATTTCTGAAAGCATCCAAGTTGTTTTCACATTTGGGAGATAAATATTTAAAAAATTAACAGACACCAATTAATGTAAGAAGTAGCACAGGTAACAATATGCATTTTAACATGGATAACCTAATTTTCAGATTAATTAGTGCCTGTGTTAGCAAATGTCTATTTGGCACACATGTCCCTATTAGGAGGGTTAAATTTCATTATTTGAAGATGTACATAGTTATGTCTGTTTGTATTAACAGGTTATGGGATGCTCTTGGGTGTGTTTATTTTTTTATTTTTTTAGAGTTTTTATTAAGACAAAACATCTTTTAAATGTGACATAAGTTCCAGTATTGATGATAAGAAATAATGGTTTAAATGACTAAACTGCCAAACATTAATGGGTGCATGTATCACAAAAGCTGGAAATAGACATTTAAAAAACCTGCCATATATAATGGGTGAGAATAATGACTTCTTACCATAATAGTGACACTTTCCATGTTATCTTGGAATGTGAATATTCTCATAGGTATAGACAAAAATAAATGAGTGCTTAATTATCTTAAGAAATGCATAGTGCAAATAGCAATTCTATAGGACACACATTAGGAAAGAAATAAGCATAGGAATTTGATAAAGAAAGGATTTCAGGATGGATATGCTGCAGAACATCGGGGAAAAGGAAAAGAGGAGTACTTATATTAATTGCTAGAGGAGCGTCAGTAGTGATAGAAGAGGGGAGAGATAATAATAGCAGATTTGTGGTAGTAAGGGGCTATTGGCAAGAGATGAGGATTATGCTGGCATGTATTTATATTCCACCTAAAACTGCTGTTATGGAGCTGAATAAATTGAGAGAAATAATTACCTTTCAGCAGGGATTATTACTTGTAGGTGGGGTCTAGAATTTGATTTGCAACAATGAGGATGTAGCTGGGGGGCTAGAAGAGAAAATATAACAGAAGAGGGCAGATGTCTGAAGAATATTATGAAAATATTTGTGATGAAAGACGTGAATTCAGTAGTAAGAACTTGGAGAGAATTTACTTATTATTCACCAAGGTTCAATAACTTGGCTAGACTAGACATGAATTATATTTCACAGGATCGTGTGCATTTGATTGAGAACTTACATCCAATAAATATTTCATATCATGTGCCAATAATTACTAGGATAAAAATGCAGAGTAATAAAGTAAAGATGAGACACTGGCACTTCCCTACCTACCTGTTAAAAAGAGAAGAATAAGGAATGGGTAGTGGAAATTATCCAGGAGTTATTAGAAAAGATGGAAAGTACTGTAGACGTTATAGGTTCATAGGTTCATAGGTAGGTACTAAGCTATCTGCCTGAGGGCATTTATAAGCCTAGCCAGAGTGTGTCAGCTTTCACCACCCCATTGATTAATTAACTGAGCCTCTGTCAAGAAGAGCCAATGAAGTGATCCCAGGGGTGTATTTTCTGTTACCCATCCACTCGTCGAGGTTTCTCTTGAAGAGTGTTAGTGAGGGCGCCTCTGCCTAATGTAGTTAAGAATTTTGTTCCAAAGCATGGGGAGTCTCTGTGACAGGAATCTATCCCTCCAGCATTTTCTATTTATTGTTGTGGCGAGGTTCAGCTCACTAGAACAAGTGGCTCGTAGTGACTTGGATTTCTTTAGGTGGAGCATGTCCATCAGTTCTGAGGTGGACATGGCTTTGCAAGTCAGGCAGAGATCACCTCTGAGTAAGGGATATGCCACTGAGTACAACTCGAGTTTTTCCAGTCGGGCTGCATAGGACATATGTTTGAGGCCAGTAATCCTCTTGGTGAGGTACTTTTGTAGTCTTTCCAGCTGTTGGAAGTGTCTTGTGAGGTACATCCCAAATGGGGCATTGTATTCTATGATGGGTCTGATGAGTGACAAGTAGAGGGGCACTATAACCTCTTTATTTCTAGATGTGAACCCTTTAGTAATTAGACGGGTTACATAGAAGGATTTCCTAACTACTTTGGCAATATGATTGTCAAAGGAGAGATTACTATCTACCTGGGTCCCCAGATCTCTTATTACCTCTTCTGTATTAAGGGGGCTGCCACCTATGTGGTAATTCATGGGTGTTTTGTTTTTCCCAAATGGGATGACTATGCATTTTTTGGCATTTAGCTTGAGACCATGACTTTGACACCAGGTGTCTGCCTCAGGCCCTTTTGGAGAATGCCTGTGTCAGCCAGAGAGTCAATTATGGCTCCCAGTTTGCAGTCATCGGTGAACTTGGTTAGCCATAGTCCTCCTCTGTTTGCCTGTACTACTGAGAAGTATATGCCGAACAGTAGGGGTCCCAGGACCGAGCCTTGTGGGACACCACTTGTGACTTGTTTAGAGTCGGACCTGGAGCCCGCTATTCTTACCATGTGAGTTCTGTCTGTAAGCCAGTTGGCAACCCATCTTGTGATGTAGGGGCTTATGTTCAGGCTGGTGAGTTTTTCTATAATTCCCGAATGGGGAATGGTGTCAAACGCCTTGGTGAGGTCAAGGTAGGCTGTGTGAACTACCTTCCCCTCATCTATGGCCTTGGTGACTGTCTTGAAGAAGTCAACCAGGTTTAGTAGGCATGATCTGCCCTTAACAAAGCCGAACTGGGTCGGGCCAAATGTTTGGAGGTTCCCAATGTCTTTGTTAATGAGTTCCATAATGATGCGCTCCTTAGCCTTGCAGACCAGGCTAGTCAGGCTTATGGGGCGATAGTTACCAGGGTCAGTTGTGGTCCCTCCTTTGTGGAGAAGAATAACTGTTGCTGTGTGCCATTCTATGGGCACGTTGCCTGTGGAGAGGCTGAGGTTAAACAGTGTATTTAGGTGGGGGGGTTAGTTCGTTCTGCAGTTCATGCAAGACGCAGCCTGGAACACCATCTGGCCCATTGATGCTGTGCTTTTGGCTTTTGAAAGGGTTGTTTTCACCTGTGCATCTGTGATTTCCGGGACACTACACTTTTCTGGTATTGTTGTGGGCCATTTTGGAGGCCCACAATCGTTAATGAATAGTATTAAATGAAAATGGAGTTTAAAAATAGGATAGAAATAAAAGGAAAATATATCTTGTTAAGAATTAATAATAATTATTTAGAAGGCCTGACAAAGGTTAAAGTATTACAACATAACAGGAGTCTTACAAAACAAGAAGGGGCACAACTGCAGAGTGCTAAAGAGAAAATAAGGGAGTATCTAGATAATGTGCATGAGTTTAGAAAGATTACTGTTGAACAACTGTTTTTGATAATAACTCCAGAGCACAAAGAACTTTTGGCACAACAGCTTAGACAACAGAAAGCAGAAAGGGTTGTTGCAAAACTTAGGGAGCCTATAACAAGAAAAACAACCAGAGATGTTGTATAAATATTATAGATTTTTCAGAAATGTTATGACGATTGTATAAAGCAGAGAACTGGAGGAAAAATGAAAAAGCACAAATGGAAATATTTATGGAAGACTTAAATATGCCAAGGTTAGAGGTATATGAGGTTCAACAACTAACAGTTAAGACAGGAAGAGGGAAGATAAAAATGCTAATGTATAACCAATCTGCAGGAAAGTCTCCAGGAATACATGGTATTCATGTGATAGTTTAAAAGCCAGGAGCAAAGAAAGCAACAAAGATCTTGATCCTGGAAAAAGCTGTGATGGTTATAATACCAAAAGATGGTAAAGACACATCTGATCCAGCTTCATATAGGCCCGTTTCTATTTTTTTTTTTTCTGGGGCTTGTTCCTGACTCTTGGAATGAAAGCTATGCACCAAAGCTGTACATAGCCACTTTTCAAGTTTAATATTTTTATGGGAGTAAAAACTGTTTTTCAACCTAAAATGTCATTGGGTTTAAGGAAAGATTGATTTTTTTTGTGAATGGGCAAATTTTAATACATGTGCAAATACAGCTGTTTAAACATAATTACCTACAGTTATTGTCAAGAGTTACCATATTGGGAACATATAATCTGAAAAAAATATATGTTAATATGCATCTACATGGCTTCAGTTTGCTTTGGCACCAACTGTGTCTTCATTTCACTGCTGTAACTGATGTGTTATCATTGCCATGTCATAGTTGTTGCCTTCCACCTTCTTTATTCAAGAAGTGACAGCATAAAAATTAATCAGAGATATGTCACCATTTTTAAATATTAGTACTTCCTGTTTTGAAAGTTAACAAATTAAGACTGGATGCATTACATTAAAATTTCCTGAAGAGTATGGTAAATGTAAACATGGGATGTTATTTGACTTTGATGTTTTCTCATAGAATCATACATTTGGGGGGGGGGGGGGTAGTAAAAACCATAAAGCAAAACTGGGATCATCCATGGAAATTGTAGGAAGCTGAGTGGTACAGGTTTACAGAAAAAAAGGCTTTCCTGGCAGACAGCCAGATAATTGCAGTGGACCATATAGGTTTGATGGAGTAGTTTGCTGTTACTTACCAGCAACTGTATGTTTACAAAATGGATCTGAAATGTTACTCTTATTTTATCTTTTTTTAATTACAGTGAATTATTTGAGATGTACACAGGCAGCAAAGTACACATCATTCTCTATAATTGCTGGTCTGGTTAAGGATCTATTTGTGGATTAGAAAATTTTTAACTATAATTATTTGCTCATTATTCTGGGCTGCCTATTCATGAATAATGTCGTTTGTGTGAAGCAAGTTGGAATACTTTATTTTTGCTGTGGCTACTGTTCATTACTGTATTTGAGATGTACATGGTCATGTGGCTGTAACCGATGACTATGGAAATTGGTGGATTATATTGGCAGCAATATAAGTGATCTTTTATTGTTCAAATGTTTGAAATCAGACATTTTGTTACTGGTTATAAGTACAATTTAAAGTAAATAGTAAGGTGAATCCGAAAGATCATGTGCTTTTGTGTATGATCAAAAAAAGTGTTTGGGGGCAATATTTGAATACCACCCAGGGCCCAAGGTATACTCAGTCCATCACTGGCTACCACAATGCAGATGCTAGATACTGATAGTAAAAGAATATGAATGTAAAATGTTTTTGAGTTTTCATTTTTTTAAAAAAAGCTCTTTATTAGAATTATTAACATATATGCAATACATATAAAATAAAATATAGGGAGATATTCAAAAATACTTAATAGTAAAGAAAAAATTAATTTCAATTAACTTGTAACTTAAATGTTACAAATTATAATTTCTAACATATTTTGCCAGTACTGTCTCCAAATTATCCCAACAACCATGTTTCACAGTTCCATTTGCAGATTTAAATTTTAATGCAGCTTTTTCTTTTTTACACAAATCAGCATCAAGTTCTAAAAATTCTTTAAACAAAGGAATATTATATGACTTCCACTTTTTAATAATTACTTTCCTAGCAACAGCTAGAAGACTCCAAAACAGAGAATATTGTGTAGTGGTTATTATATCTGGTACTGGAACATCCACAAGTACTGTAACTCTTTTTAAGTTGAAACTGTCAGACCATAAACTCTTAAAAAACTCAGAGATACATTCCCAAAAAGGTACTAAGTTTCTCACAATCAATAGCCTAACTGTTCTTAATAATAATTTTTCCCATTATTATTACTAAGAATAATTCATAGGTTCATAGGTAGGTACTAGGCTATCAGCCCCAGGGCCTATACAAGCTTAGCCATAACAATTCCCTGGCTATTGCTTTCCACAAATATTTACTTTCCTGGAACCCTGTCTAGCAGGGCTATTGATGTGATCCCAGGGTGAATTTCCTATCTCCCATCCAATCGTCAAGGTTACCCTTGAAGAGGGCCATTGAGGCACTCTGCCTGACATGTATGGGCAGCCTATTCCAGACTATGGGGAGTCTCTGGGTCAGGAACCTATCCCTCCAGCATGTTCTATTCATAATGATAACAAGTTTAATATCCCTGGAGTGTGTGGCTTGTAGGGATTGGGATTTTTTTAAGTGTAGCATGTCCAGCAACTCTGGGTTTGAGATCGCCTTGCATGTTAGGCAGAGATCGCCTCTGAGTAGGCAATATGCAACAGAGTATAGCTGGAGTTTCTTTAGACGGTCAGCATAAGGCATCTGCTGTAGGCCTGTGATTCTTTTTGTGAGATATTTCTGCAGCCTTTCTAGTTGTTGCAGATGTCTTGTGAGGCATTGTATTCTATAATGGGTCTAATGAGGGATAAGTACAGAGGGACAATGACATCCTTTTTTCCGGATGAAAAGCCCTTAGTGATGAGGTGTGCCACGTAGAAGGATTTTCTAACTGTTGTGGCTATGTGGTTATCAAAGGTGAGACCACTGTTCACCTGCGTCCCTAGGTCTCTTATCACACTTTCAGTGTTTAGTCTACTGCCACCTATGTGGTAGTTCACAGGTACATGTTTTTTCCCAAAGGGGACAACTATACATATTTTGGCATTTAGCTTGAGCCCATGGCTCTGGCACCAGGCATCTGTTTCAGTAAGGCACTTTTGTAGTATATCCACATCATTTGGGGATTCAATAATGGCTTCCAGCTTGCAGTTATCTGTTGGCCTGTACTTCAGAGAAGTAGATGCCAAACAAGAGTGGTCCCAGGACAGAACCCTGTGGTACACTACTTGTCACTTGTCTAGAGCTGAATTTGGAGTCGGCTACTTTTACAGTGTGTGTTCTGTCAGTAAGCCTGTTTGTAACCCATCGAGTGATGTAGGGATTAGTGCTCAGCTTAGTAAGTTTATCCATGATTCCAGAGTGGGGGATAGTGTCGAAAGCGTAGGCTGTGTGAACCACCTTACCCTCGTCCATGGCTCTGGAGACTGATTTGAAGAAGTTGATCAGGTTTAGGAGACAAGATCGGCCCTTTACAAACCCAAACTGGGTGGGGTCCAGTGTTTGAAGGTTGTCAATGTCTTTGTTTATAAGTTGCATGATAATACGTTCCGCGGCCTTGCAGATCAGGTTCATCAGACTGATGGGACAGTAGTTCCTGGGATCCAAAGTGGATTCCACCTTGTGGAGTGGGATGATTGTAGCTGTGTGCCACTCTGTGGGCACAAAGCCTGAGGTGAGGCTATGATTAAACATGACACATAGGTGAGGTGCCAGTTCATTTTGTATTTCATGCAGTACACAGCACAGGATGTCATCTGGTCCCATGGATGCCATATTCTTGGCTTTGGAGAGTGTGTTTTTTACCTGAGTGGCTGTTATTACCAGAATTTGGCATTCTTTTGGTATTGAGATGGGCCCTTTAAGAGGTGAGAGGGGGGTGAAGTTGACACTGAATCGATCTGCCAGGATATTGGCAATATCCTTGGGATCAGTATATCTAGTGCCATTCTGCTGTAGTTCAGAGCAGATCTGAGTATTGCCATTTAGATTCTTGACATAGCTATAGAATGCCTTGTGGTTGTCTTTGGAATCTTTGGCAATTTTGTTTTCATAACTAACTTTGGAAGATTTTATAAGGGATCTTAGCTTTCTACTGAGGCTGGTGAGGGAGTTTTTTGAATCCTGGGTTCTTCCTCTTTTCTGCAACATTTTCTTCCTTCTGTTCTACAGCTTGTTTATGGCAGGGGACCCCACAGATTGGCTTCTTTTTTTTAGAGGACAGCATCTTCATTCTATTTGGGAGGCTTGGTCCATGCACGAGTGAATGTGCTTGTACAGCACCTTAGTGTAGGATTCAGCAGTTGAACTTTCAGTTCCCATCTGCATGGGTGTCATGATGTTTGTTACTTCTGACATGAGAAGCATGAAGTTGGCTTTGGAGAAGTTTTTTATGGAGGTTTCCTTAAAGGGGGTGGGGGTGGTATGTGGATGTCAAGAGTGATTAGCTTATGGTCTGATCTGACCAACAAGGGGGTGACCACTGGTGTGGAGCATCCATCTCCCATGTTGGTAATGACCAGGTCTAGAATACTGGTACCCCTGGTGGGACTATGAATTATTTGCTCTAGGGCATTGGAACTTATGAATTCCAAGAACCATTGAGCAAAGGTGTTGGTACAGGAGTAGTTTTCCCACTTAATGGCAGGGTAGTTGAAATCACTCAGTATTAGGGTGTTTGGTTCTATCTTAATATTTTCCAGTATGTTTAGAAAGGTGTAGTAAGAATTTTGGGGCATGGTGGGGGATCAGTAGCAAGCTACAATTTGTATTGCAGTCTTACCTAGTGTTAGTTGCACCTGGAGAATTTCAGATGCATTGTGCTGGGCAACCAGCCTGGAGGTGTTAATATCTTTGGTGAATATGAACACTTCTCCACATTTAGTGTTTCGGTCCTGGTTTGGAGGCCGGAAAGTGTGGTAAGAGTTGTAGCCTGGTATTGCAGGGGTGCTCTCTGGAGCCTTGAACCAGGTCTCAGTTACTGCACAGATATCAATGTTCTCCATTTTTAGGAGAGCCTCGAGAGAGTGCATCTTGAGGATTAGACTTCTAGCATTGAGTAGCATTACCTTCAGATTTTGCTTGCATGTACCTGTTACGGTGGTAATTTTGTCCTTTGAACCTTGCCTAAAAATGGCACTATAGGGGTGGCAAGAGCCTTAGCCAGTAACCTAAATCACAGGGGTGACAGGTCCAAACCATCTCTTGCAAAGCATCATGGTTTGTCAGTCATGTCATCCCAGGCAAACAGATACTGGATCCCCCTTAGAATGACACCAGAAGCTTAGCCAATTATTGAAGTAAATCATTTTGTCCTTATAGTGTGGTATCATTCTGGGTGATTGCAGGATGCTACTCAGGGTTAGGGTCATACCTGCCTTGGCTACATGATCTGAGAGCTCTTCCATGTCTCTTTTCATGTAGTCCATGGAGATACATCTCAAGTCATTCACTCCAACATGGGCAATGACAGAGTCATATTTGTACCTGTTGTGGAGTGAATTGAGTGCATGCATTATGTGGTGTATCCTGGCACCCGACAGGCAACTAACTTTAATTTTCTCCTTGTTCAGCCTGGTGAGTGGGCCATAAGTGTACATGACTATATAGTCACCTATGACTAAAGTGTTGGGTACGTTGTCTTGCCTTAGGGGCTGCTGTTGGGTGGCACATTGGTGTTGTGAGCTATGTGATGCTTTGGTTGTGTTTGGGGGTGGAGTTTGTTTGCGTTTCAGCTTTGGAGGTCCTTGTTGCTTGGGCAGGTTAATGTTAAGAGTCTCCGTATGTGTGGGTTTTGTATTGCTATGTGTGGGTTTTGGTGGTGTGGGTTTTGAAGGACTATGTGTTGTTTAAGGTGTTGTGTGGGTGTTAACCTACTCCTCTTGACAGTCTAGCACAATCTTGGTTGGAGAGAGCTTTGCTTCCAGTTTAGCTATGTAAGTGCATCGCTCACAGGTTGTAGTGTTTGATGGTAGGAGGAGAGGGTTGTCTGTGTACATGAGGCAATTGCTGCATTGCCCCAGTATGCCCAGATTCACCAGGGGGACAGGAGAAGTCACCGGAAACTGACCCTTGGACATGTCTGGTTAGGTGCTTTCTTTGTGTAGTACAAGAGCTGTTTTCCCTTACTTTTTGGCAAGGTACTTGCAATTGTAGGCTGTCTAGTGCCTACAACTATTTTCTCCTTATTACCAAGGAGAGGTGAGTGCTTGTAACAAATTAAACCTTCCTAGTGCTTTTTAGTGAGTTTTAGAGCAAGTCTAGCCACAGGTATACAGATTTTAGTGCTACTGCTGATAAACTAACTAGTTACCTTAATTACCATGCCCCCATAAGATTCTCCAGAACCACAGCACAACCTTCCCCATGGCTACAGAAAACCACTAAGTCAGAAATGAAAAACAGGGATAAAGCCTGGGAGCACTGGCACAAAACCAAAACCCCCTCAGCTAGACAGAAATTCCTAGAACTACGCAATAGAGTCAAAAAGTTGATAAAACAGGACAAATCCCAATATTACCAGTCTGCCCTAGACTCCTCACAACACAGCCCCAAACAGTTCTGGTCCTCCATAAACTCCATCCTCCACCCAGGTAAAGTCAGTACCCCCCTCCTAACATCCCTCACTCCTCAGAAAATATTGCTTCCTCATTCAACACACACTTCACCCAAACCACACTATCACTAGCTAAACAACACAACCCCCCTCCCCTGCAACCCACACCTTCAACTAGTAATCTCCCCACTGCCTTCTCTTTTTCTCCTGTACCTACCTCCAACATAAAAAAACTCTTAACTAAACTTAAACCCACCAAATTAGCAGCAGACAGCCTCCCAAGTGAATACCTACAAATCGCAGCTGATGCTCTGGCCTACCCAGTATCCATCTTGATTAACCGATCTCTGTCAGAAAGTTACATTCCCACACTGTGGAAAGTATCACATATAATTCCCCTCAACAAATGCGGACCCTCCACAGAACTAACCAATTACTGCCCCATAGCTATTCTCTCTCCACTCTCCAAAATACTAGAGATGCATACACTCTCAGGTCTCAGACTACTTCCTTACTAACAACCTCCTTTCCAGTACTCAGCATGGTTTCCGACCAAACCATAGCACCACCACTGCCTTACCCTCCTTTACTAACACTGTCCTTCAGCATAAAAACAATGGCTACTTCTCCTCTGCTACTTTCCTAGACCTATCTAAAGCATTTGACATGGTCCCACACAAACAACTTATCTCTGTCCTCAATAACCTATCCTTCTCACAATCGGTCACCAACTGGTTTCAGAGTTACCTGTCTGACCACCAACAATCCGTTGTATGGCAGAATGACATATCTCCCCAACTACCTGTCTCCATAGGGGTTCCCCAAGGATCCATCCTTGGACCCCTACTCTTCTCTGTTTACACCAACAATCTAGCCTCTACCACCAAACATGGCACACTCATACAATACGCAGATGACTCGACCATCATCTGCTCAGCCCAGTCCCTACCAAAACTGCAAAAAGTCACACAGGAAGCCTTTTCCTTTGTTGAAACATGGTTATCCGATGCCCGATTAATACTCAACCCAAACAAAACTAAACTACTCATCTTCCAACCCACCAAACATACTCAAAACAACTCTCACTTTAACATCACGGCAAAAGACAACACCACTATATACCCAACTGAACACACCAAATTGCTAGGAGTGGAAATAGACAATAAAATAAAATTTGACATTCACATATCCATGACTATAAAAAAAGTCCACAAAAAACTAGGAGCGTTATACAGAAATAAGCAATTTCTCACCAAAGCAGCAAAGATTTCAATAGCAAATTCCCACCTTATCTCCACCCTACTTTATGCCTCTCCAATATATACCAACCTAAGGCAATGTGATCTAAACAAGCTAGAGACCTGCTACAACAAAATTGCCAAATTCGCCACAGGGGTATCCTACCATAGTCACCACTGTCTCTCACTTGCTGAACTGGGCTGGCTTGAACTCCCTCACCTCCTTCAGTGGTATCAACTCTCACTCGCCCACAAACTAGTAAACCATCCACTAAATGTCCCATCCCTCCAGAATCTACTCCAACCCTATCGCACCACCAGACCACTAAGATCCAGCAGCAAAAATCACTTGCAGATCACTAAGGCCAATAACTCTGCTGGTGAAGCACTATTCTCTTGCGCCATAGCCAAATTATGGAACTCACTCCCACCCACAATTACCTCCATACCATCATGCACCCACTTCAAAACTTTACTAAAAGCGCAACTAAAAACATGCTGGCTATGCCCTTGCAACTCCCACTCTAATATCATCCACCCCATCCAACCACCACCTTTCTTTCCACTCAACTAACTACCTTGATTATAGCAAGCTCAGATGCTCACAAGCCAGTACTTATTATACAGCACAAACTGCTTCTTCTTGTAACATTTGTTAATGTCTGGTATGCACTTCACAGATAAAGATTCTAGTTGTCTACTGATGTACTATGTTCTTCATCTGGGAATATGTTGTAAGTAATTGCTATGTAAATTGTTATTCACTATGTAATCCAATGTATATACTGTCTGTTTATTTTAACTGTGGAGCTTTTCTCCCCGGGCCTCCGCTGAAAATGGACCTACATCCAGTCGGACACTCCCGGTCAACAAATTTAAATAAAATAAAATAAAATAATAAAAGTTCTAAGGGAAAATTCAAAGAACAAACTTTCTGGCACGGGGAATAGTTTAACTTTAGCCCCACAGTGCTGCACGGTGTGCAAATGTGCGCAAACGCGCATATTTATGCCAGAAAGTTGAAAGGGATAGAAATCAGCCCAACATAGCCAATACAATTGTAATTTCAGAGCTGGAAACCACTCCTCTAGTGTTAGATAGGCTGTACAATGCTCCCACTCCCACTGGTAAGCAGTAGGACCTCCCTCTACCACAGCAAGGTCTGGATATCTCTGAACACTGAAACTAAAGTTCTGAAACCAGCAAAGCCTGGAAACTGGACTATTCTAGTTAGAAAAGGTGGGAAATTAGCAAACCAGATAGAATTTTTATTTCTTTTTTTGTTAAATCAGGCTAAACAATGCAGTTATACAGTAAATAAGCACATAAAGGCTAATGCACTTGAGTGTATAGCCCAGAAGAGTAAACTCAATTAAAACTTTGCAAAATTAGAAATGTGAAAATTTAAACTTTTTAATTTAAATAATGTAGATAAACTTCCTTTACTTGTACGATTTCCTTAAAGAATGGAAAAAGTGTTTGTTCAACTGTGTATATTTTTCTGTTTTTTCTTATTTAATAATAAATAACCGTTTAATATTTTCTCTTACTGTTTCCATTAACATTAACATTTGTGTATCATAACTGCCATTATTATGAAGTGTAAAGATTAAATGCCATAATGTATTTAACATAATTTTTATCATCTCCACTGCAGGACATCCTAGATTAGCAATCTTATTATCATCTTGTTACTTACAGACTGCCCTTTCTTATGGTGTCCATTAATTACTAAATCACTTAGTTAAGGAAAACAGTCCCCCGAAAAGTTTAAGATGCCATAAGATGTTATGGATTTAAAAGGAAGTGTTCAAAAGGTATGGTGAGTGTGAATGAGTTAATGTATGAAGTAGGAAATAGGCTCAAATGAAAAGTAGGAAATCTGATAGAAAACGAAATAGAAAAAAATGGAATAAAATCTTTAAAAAGTATAAAATGACCAAGTAGATACGTAAAAACATATATTTTTACCTATAAAATAATGATAAATACACAAGATTCAGCCTCTGGTTATTTTCTCTAACTTGTCATTTATTATACCAACAAACATCTGGAGAGGCTTGGCACCATGCGCATCATGACACAGGGTTGGGTGCTTAGCATCCTGGCAAAGTTTTACATGCCAAGTACTCCTAACATCTGTTGGTAGTGGCATTACTTCTAATGTTAAGGAGAATGGGCCTCTTCTTATCACTTCTTTCTTTTTTGCTAAAGTGTTTCTGATTTTCACTGTGAATATGCTTAGAGCTAGAATGGAAACATGTAGCATCATTTTTTTATCTTAGCTCATACAACCAGAGCCATAACTAGGATGGGGAGAAGGGGCAATTGACCCACATGCAGGGTGTTGTGCTATGTGAGTGGCAGGTTTTGATGGGCACAAGTGCAATACTAGCATTCCGTTTAATGGTAAGCACTTTCTCAGCACATCGTGGTGGTGCTGCTGTAGCGTTGTCGCCTCACAGTAAGACATTGTCCTGTTCGATTCTCAGCTAGAGCGTCTTCTGTGTGGAGACATGCATGAATGGGCATACCTTCGTTGAAGGTTGTGCGTCAGGGACAGCAACTCGGCATATAAAAATCTACTGCTAATCAGTAGCAGACCGGAATTCCGCTTTGGTGACCCCTAACCGGGAAAAGCCAAAAGACACAACAACAACTTTTTCAGCACATCCAGCTGCTTCATCAGATATACAAGAAATGCAATGCCTTGCTTTTAAACTAAAAACAACCAATAAAATCATTTGTTCAATTACATGGAATAATAAATGTAATCCTTGTTTAAAGACATATATAAAAGCCTATCTATAATCAGTTTAAAAATGGTCATCTAGACAGTAACATTTAGAAACATAAACACATTGCACATAAATGTGAACGATTTAAAAAAATAGTAAAAAAGTAATAAAAACAGTAGTCAT
This sequence comes from Protopterus annectens, assembly GCF_019279795.1. Classification (NCBI taxonomy): domain Eukaryota; kingdom Metazoa; phylum Chordata; order Ceratodontiformes; family Protopteridae; genus Protopterus; species Protopterus annectens. The sequence continues at coordinate 412,106,324 of NC_056734.1, forward strand.
ATGAGTGATCCCCTAGCCTGTAAAACTGGCTTTATAGAAACTTTATCATTAATGCCTCTCCCCATGCTAGCTCTCATCCTTATAATCCATTCTAACTCTGCTGTCTCTGTTTTATTTCTGATATCTCCCCCTCTTTCATTCTTAAGGATTATTTCCATCACCATGAACTTAAATATGTGTGTATGATCATGTGTAGCTACATGTTTGGCTAAGGCATTGGATTCAGCACCCCTGGATATATCATACAGATGTTCTCTCATGCGTTCTTTTAATGTACAATTTGTTTTCCCTATGTAGAATGAATAGCATCTACTACAGTAAGCCAGATAGACAAGGTCAGTTGTATTGCAGTCCGCTGTTAACTTAAATTCCCATACTTTACCAGTGTCTGGGTGAGTAAACTTACTACTGGTGTCTAAATGTCTACAGTAATTACATTTTTTACATGGGAAAGTACCCCTCCTGCCACTATCAGTCCTATCTATAAAAGCATCCCTCGGCCCACATAGTAGCCTTTTCAAAGATTTCTTATTCTTGTAATTATAGCTAGGTCTATCTCCTACTATATCCCTCACTTTGTCATCTGTACATAATATATCCCAGTATTTCACAAAAATGTCCTGCAGTAACCTTATATTACTGGAATAAGTGAGAGGTACATGCATAAATTTCCTACCTTTATTTCCATCACTATTGTTGACAGTAGTATCTGAGAAGTAGGGTCTACCACTTTCCCCTCTATATGTATTTGGCACAGTATCCTGTAACTTCCTTCTCATTATAACCTCTGTCCATGAACTTGTCTTTAAGATTCTCAAGTTCATCCTTAAATGTCTGATCATCTGCCACAAATCTTGAGGTTGTTAGGCCTTAGCCTTTGATAACTTTCTTAAAGATGTGGCCTGGATGCATACTTTGCCTGTAGAGGTATAAGCTCCTATAGCATTCTTTCCTATGGATCTGTGTGTTAAATCCCCTTACACTATCCCTTGTTATTCTTACATCTAAAAAATCAATGATGTTGTAAGAATTACTGTTAGTAAATTTACGGAATTCAGTGCTGTTATTTATAGCCTCATGAAACTGATTCAAGGTATGCTCATTACCCTCCCACAGCAAAAACAAATCATCGACAAAATGCGGATAAAAAATTAACTGTCCTGTCCTCTCATAGAGATGCAGGTGGTTCTTTTCCCATGCAGTCATAACTATGTTGGTGTAGCTATTGGCACAAGAAGTGCCCATAGCTACGCCATCTATCTGCCTGTACAAGCTGTGTTCAAACAAAAATACACCATTTTCTAAAATTAATTCAATAAATAAAGAAAGCAACTCTATAAAACCAGAATCATATGATGCATCATCTAGTAAATATTGTTTAAATATTTCCAGACCAATACTGTTGGGAATGCTAGTAAAAAGCGACTGCACATCTAGAGTACCCATTAAACAGCCATCACTAATCTGTCTGCTGCTAGTAAATGTATATAAATCAGTTAAAAACTGTTTGGTGTCCTTGAGAATATATGTATTCCTATCCAAAACTGTTTTAAGATGCTTTTCAACAAAAATACTCAATGGCTCAGTACACCACCCTCTGCCTGCCACAATTGGTCTCATAGGGGGTAGTGTAGGATGTTTATGAACCTTTGGTAGTCCTTGTATGATAGGTATCACAGGTTCATTAACAACTAAATATCTAAAAAGCTCAATATCTATAATTCTACATCGCAAACATTTATACAAATTGTTATATACATTCATAGTACATTGTTTCACCTTCAAAAAATCAACTTTGCCATGCACTTTAGGGTCATTCAGCATCAAGTTCATGGTGTGTTTATAGTAGCAGTAGTCCATAATTACCAAGGGCCCTCCCTTGTCAGCTGGTCTTATTAATATTGAATTTTTCTTTAGAACTGATAAGGTTTGCCTTTCAGAAAAGTTCAGGTTTGAAAACTTAGCTCCCCTAGCACAATTATCATACAAGTTGTATATCTCTTTGGTACAGACTTTCTCAAATGCTTCAACTACTGCATTGTTTTAGGTGTGAAAGTACTGCTTTTGCGGGAATACATTGATGTTACCATCCTCGTTACTTTCATTCCCAAACTGTATTTTTTGTTTTTATTTTGTTTTTAGTTTAAAAGCAAGGCATTACATTTCTTGTGTGTCTGATGAAGCAGCTTGATGTGCTGCGAAAGCGCTTACCATTAAACAGAATTATTTTTTATCTGCTGCCTGCTGTGGTTTGGTTCATCCTCTTTTGTTTTTGCTTTATTCTGGTTCAGTTGTTGGTTGAACCAATTATCTACACCACATTCTTGTTTTTCTGCAATACTGGCTTTCATTTAAGAAGCTATAGTGATACTGTGTCTCCTTAAGTGAATAAATGAATTGGTTTAATAGCTTAGTGAGTTGGGGTACACCAGTTGACCTAGCTATGGCTCTGCATATAACTGCTGGTGAGGTATTATCAGTAATGTGTGAAATGTTACATATTTCCCTGGAGGTGGTGTCTGCTATTTCTTTTCTCTTGTTTGTCTTTTACAACTTTATCTTACTTGTTCCACTATTATTGCTATATAATTTTTCTTCTGACACTTGCAGTATTACTACACATTACTTTATGGAGACGAGTCTCATCCCACAATGGTTATAGGCAATTTTATCAAACTAAAAACTCAACTGTTGATGGTCTTGTTATTTTTATCCCTAACATAATTGATAATAATATGAATAAGGAAAACATAATTATCATATGAGGTGTCAGATTTGTCAACTTAGTATGGCATCCTTTCTATTTGCATCCAAAAACTAAATCTGTGGGGAAAAAAGTTTCACTTTAGCTGTCAGTTAATATATGTACATAATTAACCTCAATATGTAAAGCTGAGTGTGTGGTGATTCACAGTAAGACATATAGAGAATGGTATGTCTAGCTTAGGTGACACAGGTTTTCAAACAATGTAGGATTTAAAACAGGCGAAAAAATTGTGCAACCTTCATTCCATTTGGTGGGGAAAATGGAAGTAAATAAATTAAAAAGCACTGAAGGGTTTCTAGACACTGAATAACATAGATTTGATATTGTATAGAGAAGAACTAACTCTGCAGTAAGGTTACCTTACACTGAAGCATGAAGTCTTCATTTAAATTATCATATATTCTTTGATGTTATGGTGTATTCCCACCACAAATGATTTAGATCTCCACATGCAGTGTAACAGAGTGATTTAGAAATAGCGGTAGTGACACAACACAAAGGGAGACAATTGTGACCCCAGACAACAAGCAAGCACTTTAGATGAACAAACTACAGGAAGACAAGATTGCCTCTAGCCAACAAGTAAGCATACATGCAATATGGGAGATGAGAGGGGAGACGCGATAAAATGAACATTCTAGATGCAGCAGGTAGGTGAAAGTCCCTACACAATGCACATTTGTTTTAGTATCATGTTGAGATGAAGAGAAAGAGACAACTATATTCACAGAGTGTTACTGAATTTCAAATGAGAGAAGTGTTCTGCTTGTACTCACTAATCGTTGAGAACCTTGTTCCAACTTTTGGTCATTGGAGTTGTTCAGAGTGCACAGCGAAAGCATTAACTATGCTGACAAGGACAAAAGAAAATGTATTCATCATGTAGGGAGATAGATCTATATGCAATGAAGTCTGTGGTAGAGCTAGAGTGTATATATAGAATTATCTGGTCTGTCTGATGAATGTTATCTTCATGGATCCCAGCAGCGTTACCTAATATGACGGGTAAATAAATAGACAGATGTATAGTGCTGAACTGATATCTCTTACTGACCATAAACCTACAACAGCTATCATGTGACACTAATGGATTAGAAAACAGCAACAACAAGAAAAGGATACAAGACTAATGCACTGCGGAACAGAGTAAATATTAGCATGTGGGGGGGATGCGTGTGCACTGAGAGAGAAGGGTATCAGAAGTGAAACGATTCAGGTGTCATGTATGAATGGGAAGCAGAGAAAGGACATACATTCTGAAACCTAGAAAAAGAGAGGATGGGGTGGAATTAAATTGAAAAAAGCAGGAAAGATATGAATTCAAAAGTTTGCTGCTGGTTTACAGTCAACACCCATCACTGCATTACCAAAATTACTTATCAGCTGAAATCTTCTCCGCTTGCATTGCTACTTTTCCAGCCTTATCCTGTAAAGTTGCTATGTAGATAACTTTGTCCAGGACTTGACAACATATTAACTTGGCATACTATTACTAAATAACTACTAAATAACTGCTAAATAACTAAGCAACTGTGATCTGCTAGCAGTTCCTCCTTAAGTTTACAAAATGCAACTTAAAATTAGATGATAGCGCTCCTAGTAGTAGGGTTACCACCTGCCCCTTTACTCAGGACAGCCTGTATTTGGACAGTTGTGTCCTGCAAAAAAAAAAAAAAAAAACACTAAAAATGTCAAATGTCCTGAGATTCTAGGGCAAAGAATATATATCCTGAGTTTCTTGTAATAGTTGCAGAAATCAGTTTTATCTACCTGAAATGCTTTAATTTTATAAAAAACAAAAGAATCAACTCAAACCTTTCAAGAGTTAGGTGTACTACTTGTTCCCCTCCACTCAGGACAGTCCCAACTTGGGATATTGTATCCTGTGAAAAAAAAAAAAGATGCAGGTCCTGAGATATGAGGACAAAAATATTCCCATGTTTCCTTTACAAATTGCATTAAATAAACATTGTGCATCTGTACCACCTTCATATGCAGGGCTGGCCTTAGCCGAAATGGCGCCCTAGGCGAAGTACTGCTGTGGTGCCCCTTAAGCCCCACCCACACCATAGTCATGAAACACCCCTATTTGAGCCATACGCACAGGGTCACTCCCCAAGAAAGCCACTCCAGTCATTTCCTTAAATTATTTAAATGCAGAGGAAGAATAACTACATTACAAGAGTTCTTTAACTCCAACTACCTCTGCATAGTATTTTCTACTTTAAGTATCAGAGCCGGATCATGGTCAAATAGGGCCCTAGGCAGGATAATAGACTGCCCCCCAGAGCAGCCTCTCCTGCAGCAACCCCTTCCCCCCAGCAGCAGCCCCCTCCTCAGCCATTCCAGTGTTCCATTATTTGGTTATTTCTCACTAGTTGCCATGCATACTGTTCTCTTATTTGCTTCTACAGTGATTACAGATATTGAAATAAAATAGCACAAACACAGGTAGCCATTTGCTAAACAATGCAGTCTCACAATGAAAACAGACTTAGCATAACCAGTAAACTTCTCTGCCCTTGAAACTCGCATTCATTGAAACAGCATGAAACCCCACATTCATAGAAAATGCATTTGGCCAGTGAAGAATTAAGTTTACCTTTGGGCTGTTTTTAAAACAGACTCCTTGCACACATTTTTTAGGGCCATGCATACGTGTGTTTATTCTTTGATTCACCTTCCTGATTGCATTGAATTATATTCCTTGCATAATACAGCACCACTTGTTAGAAAGTGTTTTAAATTTGTAGTTTTAAACATTCTTTTAATAAGCAATGAAACAAAATGTATGAACCAATAACTACACATTTCAGAAAATTTCAACCATAAAAGGCCACTCAAGACTTCTGTCATTACAATCCAACAATATTACTCCATACGCACAATCCCTGCAGAAGTAAAATCATCTGAATTCTATATTAAAGAAATAGGTTCATATGTTCATAGGTTCATACTAGGCTATCTGCCCTAGGGCATTTATAAGCCTAGCCAGAATGTGTTTGGCTTTCGCCACCCATTTTAAATTTATTTTGCTATGCCCTTTTTCGAGGTTAGTATACTATGCCTCTATCTAACAGTGACACAGAAGTGATACCCGGGGTAAACCTATGATCTCCCATCCACTCATCAAGATTCCTCTTGAAGAGAGTCAATGAGGGACTCTGCCTAACCTGGACTGGGATTTTATTCCAGAGTGAAGGGAGCCTCTGGGTTATGAATCTGTCCCTCCAGCATGTCCTATTTATTTCAGTGCTGAGGTTCAAGTCTCTCGAGCGTAGCTCGATGGGATTTGGATTTTCTGAGGTGCAGCATGTCCATTAATTCCAGGTTGGACATGGCTTTATACGTCAGGCACAGATCTCCTCTGAACAGGCGGTATGCCACTGAGTAGAGCTGGAGTTTCTTTAACCGGGCAGCATATGGCATCTGTTTGAGCCCTTTGATCCTCTTGGTGAGGTACTTTTGGGGTCTTTCCAGTTGCTGCAGGTGTCTGGTAAGGTACATCCCAAAGGGGCATTGTACTCAATTATGGGCCTGATGAGGGATGAGTAAAGTGGCACGATGACCTCCCTGATCTAGATGTGAATCCCTTCATGATTAGGTGGGCTATATAAAATGTTTTTCTAACCACTTTGGCCACGTGGTTGTCAAATGAGAGATTGCTATCAACTTGGGTCCCCAGGTCCCTAATTACTTCTTCTGTACTTAATGGATTTCCACCTATGTGGTAATTTGTGGGCACTTTGTTTTGCCAAAGGGGATGACTATACACTTTTGGCATTTAGCTTGAGGCCATGGCTCTGGCACCAGTTGTCTGTTTCTATGAGGCCCTTTTGGAGGATGTTTGTGTCGGCTGGAGAGTCGATTATGGCACCCAGTTTGCAGTCATCTGTGAACTTGGTCAGCCACAGTCCTTCCGTGTTGGCCTGTACCTCCGAGAAATATATACCGAACAAGAGAGGTCCCAGGACTGAGCCTTGTGGGACACCACTTGTAACTGGTTTGGAGTCTGACATGGCTCCAGCAATTCTAACCATGTGGGTTCTGTCCTTGAGCCAGTTTGCAATCCATCTAGTGACATAGGGGTTTATATTTAAGCTGGTGAGCTTATCTATAATGCCCGAGTGGGGTATTGTATCGAAGGCTTTTGCGAGGTCCAGGTAGGCTGTGTGGACCACCTTCCCTTGTCAATGGCCTTGGTGACTGTTTCAAAGAAATCAACCAGGTTTAAGAGGCAGGATCTGCCCTTAACAAAGCCGAACTGGGTAGGATCCAGTGTTTGTAGGTCCCCAATATCTTTATTTATGAGGTCCATGATGATCCTTTCCATAGCTTTGCAGACCAAGCTAGTCAGGCTTATGGGGCGATAGTTTCCAGGATCCGTTGAGGCACCACCTTTATGGAGAGGGACCACTGTTGCTGCACGCCACTCTTTGGGCACATATCCTGTAGTAAGGCTGAGATTGAACAGTAGTTTTATGTTTGGGTTTAGCTCTTCTTTGAGTTCATGTAGGACGCAGCCCGGGACACCATCTGGTCCCATTGATGCTGTGTTTTTGCTTTGGAGAGGCGGCTCTTACCTGAGCATCTGAGATGTCAGGGGCAGCACTCTGCTGGGATAGATATTTGCCCTTTTGGTGGGGAGGGGGGGGGAGAAGTTTGCGCTGAACCTGTCAGCTAGGATGTTGGCAATGTCTGTGGGTTCGGTGTATTTTTGTCATTTTGGACTAATTCTGAGCATATCTGGGAATTACCACCCAGGTTCCTAACATAACTAAAGAAAGCCTTGTGATTATCCTTAGTGTCCTGTGCAATTTTTCTCTCGAAGCTGGCCTTAGACAATTTTATGTGTGCCCGTAGTTTTTTGCTAATACTGATCAGTGATGCCTTCCCTTTTTGGGATTTTGCTTTATCATTTAGTAGCTTCCTCCTTCTATTGTATAGTTTGTTTATGGCTGGGGTCCACCAGACAGGACGTCTGCCTTTGGAGGATTGGGTCTTGGTTTTATTTGGGATCGCATGATCCATGCATTCCTGAAGGTGTTCATAGAATGCGTTTATAAAGGATTATGCGGTCTGGGCTGTATTTTCCACAGGCCCGGGGGCTTTGAAGGATTCCACCTCAGTTTTGAGGAGTGTAAAATTTGCTTTAGAGAAGTTTTTCACTGTGGTTTTCTGGGCAGGGGGTGGGGTTGGGATGTGAATATCCAGTGAGATTAGTTTATGGTCTGATCTTACCAGTGAGGGATACACTTCTGGTCTGGAGCATAGAGTCCCCATGTTGGTGATGATCAGGTCCAGTATGTTTTCCCCTCTTGTGGGAGTGGTAACAAGTTGTTCCATAGCATTTGAGTTTATAAATTCTAGGAACCTTTGGGCTAGGGTGTTGGAGCTAGAGTAATTCTCCCAGTCTATGTTTGAGTAGTTGAAGTCGCCCAATATAATGGTGTTTGGAGAGACCTTCATATTTTCCAGTGTTCTCAGGAAGGCCGAGTGGGGTTCCTGGTTTTGGGAGGGTGGTCTGTAGCAGGCTATAAACTGGAAGGCAGTTTTACCCACTGTTAGTTGCACATGGATAGTCTCTGATGCTTCATGCTTTGCCACCAACCTGGAGGTGTGGGTATCTTTGATGAATATCGATACTCCCCCTCCTTTTGTTGTTCGGTCCAAGTTTTGGGGCTGAAAAGCATGGTATGAGGTATAAACTGGTAGTGCTGGGGTGCTCTCGGGAGCCCTGAACCAGGTTTCTGTTACTGCACAGATATCGATGTTCTCCATGCTAAGGAGAGTTTTGAGTGCGTGCATCTTGAGGTTTAGACTTCTGGCATTGAGTAGCATTACTCTTAGTTTCTTATCCCTTGTGATACCTATGGAGGTGGGTTTGTCTTTTGAGCCTTGCCTAAAAAAGGCACTATGGGGGTAGCAAGAGCCTTTGCCAATATCCGAAAGCCCAGGGGGTTTCTGATCTGTAACTAATGAAGAGGTTGCTACTGGCAAACCCCCTCCATGCTGGTGTGAATGACCTGAGACGTACCTCCCTGGACTACATGAAAAGAGACATAGAGGAGCTCTCCAATTATGTAGCCCAGGCTGGTATGACCCTGACCCTGAGCAGCATCTTGCCCTCACCAAGAATGATACCACAATACAAAGACAAGATGATCAGCTTTAACAATTGGCTCGAGTACTGGTGTCATTCTAAGGGGATCCAATATCTGTCTGCCTGGGATGATATGTTGGACAAGCCACGCTGCTTCGCAAGGGATGGCTTACACCTGTTACCACTGGGCTTCCGGATATTGGCTAAGGCTCTTGCCACCCCCATAATGCCTTTTTTAGGCAAGGCTCAAAAGACAAACCCACCTCCTTAGAAAGCAAAAATGGAAAAAAACTAAGGGTAATGCTGCTCAACGCCAGAAGTCTAAATCTCAAGATGCAGGCACTTGATGCACTCCTCAGCATGGAGAACATCGACATCTGTGCAGTAACTGAAACCTGGTTCAAGGCTCCTGAGAGCACCCCAGCACTACCAGGCTATACCTCGTATCATGCTTTTCGGCCCCAAAACCCGGGCCGGACCACAAAGGGAGGGGGAGTGTCCATATTCATAAAGGACACCCACACTTCCAGGTTAGTAGCAACACATGAAGCAACAGAGACCATACAGGTGCAACTAACCATAGGCAAAACTGCTATACAACTGGTAGCATGTTACAGACCACCCTCCCAATCTCAAGAACCCCACTCAGCCTTCCTGAAGACATTGGAGGATATGAATGCATCACAAAATACCATCATACTGGGAGACTTCAACTACCCAAACATAGATTGGGTACATTATTCTAGCCCTAATACCCTAGCCCAAAGGTTCCTGGAATTCATAAATTCAAATGCACTGGAACAACTAGTCACCTCTCCCACTAGGGGAGAAAATATACTAGACCTGATCATCACAAACATGGGGACAAAATGCTCCACACCAGAAGTATACCCCTCACTAGTGAGATCTGACCACAAACTAATCACCCTGGATATACATATCCCACCTCCACCCCAGCACAAAAGACCACAGTGAAAAACTTCTCAAAAGCAGACTTCACTCTTCTTAAGAAGGAGATGGTATCCTTTAAGCCCACTGTGCCAATGGATACCACATCCCGCAATGCCGAATCCTTCACAAATGCTTTCTATGGACATATCCAGGAATGCATGGATCATGCAATCCCAAACAAATCCAAGTCCCTCTCCACCAAATGTAAGCGTCCTGTCTGGTGGACCTCAGCCATAAACAAATTGTATAACAAAAGAAGGAAGCTACTGCACGTCAGAGCGAAATCCCATGAAGGGAAGACGTCTCTGATCAACATTAGCAGAAAACTACGTTCTCTCATAAAAACATCCAAGGCAAACTTTGAGAGAAAAATAGCTAAGGACACTAAAGATAACCACAAAGCCTTCTTCAGCTGTGTTAGAAACCTGGGCGGAAACCCTCAGATATGCTCTCAGCTGGTTCACAACAACAAAAAATACACTGAACCCACAGATATTGCTAACATTCTGGCTGACAGGTTCAGTGCAAACTTCTAGCCTCCTTCACCCCCAAAAGAAGAAATACTTATCCCAGCTGAATGCAATCTTCCGGTCATCTCAGATGCCCAAGTGAGAACCGCCCTAAACAAAGCAAAAAATACAGCATCAATGGGACCTAACGGTATCCTGGGGTGCGTGTTACGAGAACTCCAAGAGGAGCTAAACCCACACATAAAAATGCTATTTAATCTTAGCCTTACTTCGGGTTATGTACCTGTACACTGGCATACAGCAACAGTGGTCCCACTCCACAAGGGGGGTGCCTCTATAGACCCTGGAAACTACCGCCCCATAAGCTTAACTAGCCTGGTCTGCAAAGCTATGGAAAGAATCATTATGGAACTCATAAACAGAGACATAGGGGACCTACAGACACTTGACCCCACCCAGTTTGGCTTTGTGAAGGGCAGATCCTGCCTTTTAAACCTGGTTGACTTTTTCGAAACAGTCACTAGAGCCATTGATGAGGGCAAAGCAGTCCATACAGCATACCTGGACTTGGCTAAGGCCTTCGACATAATACCCCACTCAGGCATCATAGATAAGCTAAACAGCTTAAAAGTAAACCCCTATGTCACTAGATGGGTTGCAAACTGGCTAAAGGACAGAACCCATAAAGTTAAAATCGCTGGAGCAATGTCAGACTCAAAGCCAGTCACAAGTGGTGTCCCACAGGGATCTGTCCTGGGACCCCTCTTGTTCGGCATTTATTTCTCAGATGTTAAAGCAAACATGGGAGGGCTGTGGCTGACAAAGTTCGCAGATGACTGCAAACTAGGCGCCATAGTCGATACACCAGCTGACACACACATCCTACAAAAAGGCCTCACTGAACGGACAACTGGTGCCGTAGTCACGGCCTTAAACTAAATGCCAAAAAATGTATAGTCATCCCTTTTGGAAAAAACAAAGTACCCACAAATTATCACATAGACAGCAACCCACTGAGTACGGAAAAAGTAATCAGAGACCTAGGGACCCAAGTAGACAGCGACCTCTCATTTGACACCCACGTTGCCAAAGTGGTTAGAAAAACATTCTACCTTGCACACCTCATCATGAAGGGATTCACATCCAGATCCAAGGATGTCATTGTACCCTTATATTCCTCCCTCATTAGACCCATGATTGAGTACAATGCCCCATTTGGTATGTACCTCACCCGGCACTTGCAACAGCTGGAGAGACCACAGAAGTACCTCACCAAAAGGATCAAGGGTCTCCAACATATGTCTTATTCCGCCAGACTAAAGAAACTTCAGCTCTATTCAGTGGCATACCGCCTGCTCAGGGGTGATCTCTGCCTGACGTACAAGGCCATGTCCAATCAGGATTTGATGGACATGCTCCACCTCAAAAAATCCAAATCCATCAGGACCACAAGAGCTAAAGACTTAAACCTCGGCACAAGTATGAATAGGACATGCTGGAGGGATAGATTCATAACCCAAAGGCTTCCCATGCTTTGGAACAGGATCCCAGTTCGTATTAGGCAGAGCCCCTCACTAACTCTCTTCAAGAGAAATCTTGATGAGTGGATGGGAGATCGAAAATTTACCCCAGGGGTCACATCTGGGTCACTGCTAGACAGGGGCACAGTAAACTAATTCTATTATATAAGGGGACCTTCATTGTGTCACTACTAGACAGAGGCACAGTATTCTAGATTTATTCTGTACATTTTTGTACCATTTCATGGGGTGGCAAAAGCCACATCACTATGGCTAGGCTTACAAATGCCCCAGGGCAGATAGCCTAGTACTATACTATGAAACTATGAAACTACTATATCAATGTTTTATCTACAAATTCAGTGCTTGCTTCCCTTGAAGAATTAATTGCCTATATTACATTAAAAAATTGGTAAGTTGGTAATATTGCAATAGGAAATGACCAACACGTTCATAGTCACTAGGCATCTCATACAAAGGACATACTCAAGAGTCTAGAACCCGGGTTCCGGCGTGTAGATCGCGAGACAAATGCCCGCGAGCTACAACACCGAAACTAGAAGGCCGCATCACCGCTAGACCATAGAGCGGTGTGGCTGAAAGGGAGATATGCCATTGGAACCCACGTCAGTGGGATAACAAACAAACAGAGACAACCACTAAAGCAGCAATGCGGGCTGCAAACCAACAGCATAAAACACGCGCAAAGCCAACAGCACGTAAAGCCAAAAGATCGTAAATCACAGTATCATACCTAACCACTCCAAATGTTCACACAAAGCACAACAATACAGTAAACACGAAAATAAAAGCGACATACCTGTAGATCTCTGCAACTCCTCCCAAACCCGCACACAAAACATTCCTCTGAAGCAAGTAGTACAATCCATAGTAGCTGCAGCTGCAGCAGAGCGTATGTACATGTGCATCTTCCGGACAGCAAGTCCCTGCCAATACAGTCAACCATTATATAACAGCACAGACAGCCTTGAGCTGTGCAGAATATGTGTAGCCTAAATAACACACATATGTGGACATCCAGCAGTGTACTGGAACAGACAGATGAGTTTCAGACTTCATACCCCTCAGAAAGTACATGCTATTGCAAGACCTGTTGGTGTAACACCAACCATGCATTTTAAAGCATGATAGACACAATGTCTCTGTGGGCACCACTGTTGTGAATGGTTCCATTTCATGCCCAACCCATAGTGATGGAGAGGCATGCCTGCAACAGACAGCAACTATCCTGCCAGAGCCCCCCTAGTGCAATGGCAGGTGGGAACATGGCAACTCAGGCAAGCACAGACTACCAAGTCAACAGCAGGGAATAAACAGTCTAGTAGGGGAACACTGTCATGCAGGGGTAGCATCCCTCCACCTAGTCCACAGCAGCATGTGTGTATTGCAGGGGCTGCCAAACCCATCCATTGTTTGCTGGGGCTGGGGTACACAAGTATGCAGGCCCATGTAGGCAGACAAGAGTGCAACACAGAATAACGTCCCTATGTAACCTCTGTCACTGAAACTGAGACTAGGCCCCACACTCTGATTGGCCGGCAGCAACAGCTGGGAGGTTAAGGGGACCTGTTCAGTACACATAGAAATTGTGTTGCAAGCAAGCCGTGTAGATGCCTACCAGACTACAAGCACTTGTCAGCCCCATGGTGTGTGAACTGCACATAGTGAAACCCTAGCAGAACGGGTAGTCAGAGAAAGGTGGAGTACAGACAGCTGCACAACAAGTAATGTTACCATGATGGAATGTATGTACCTGTATAGCCCTGGTCAGCTTGGCAACAGATACAGCACAGTGCCCAGCCAATGAGGCAAACCAATGCTGGTAGTGAAGGGATACCTCTACCATTTGGAGCTTGAAGCACCACCTAAATGGTACTGGGCATTTATCGAGCGGAGAGTACAGGCCTGCAGAGGTCATGCCATCACTGTTCATCAGGATGAGGGGGAAGAACTGCTTAAATCACTGCCACACCAGCACGGCCCAGATGCAATGCTGGCTCAACTGGCTACACTGTGAGCAGAACTGCGGCAGAGGACAGTAACCGGAAATGACATTCCAATCCTGGTAATGCAGAGTGTCCTAGGCACAGTGGATGACAATGTACTACAAGAGATGCCTTGCCATGCCACCCACTGATGTAACATAACCAGGGTACGGCAGAGGGCATGGGCATCCATGACCACACCTCCAGTAACACTTGCGGATATTGATGCCAGCCAGTATCCACTCCATAGTAGCAGCTTTATCCTCCATAGAAGGTCTGATATGGATGGGACTGATGCCTTGGTTGTACTTACAACATCACAGAATCTGACTGATCTGTGCAGATCTGACATTATTCTTGGGGATGGCACCTTCCCTACACGGGCTGATATATGTCGCCAGCTGTATACATTACATGGATGTATTGGCACCCCCACCTCAACAAGGATTGTCCCCCTGGGGTACTGTCTTATGACAAGGAAGTCAGAGTCTGCATACAACAGTATGTGAGAGATACTGAAGGGTATGGATGCAGAACAGGGATGCACCTTGGCTCCACAGTATATTATGACTGATTTTGAGAAGGCAACAATCCATGCCAGCCATAAGGTATTCCCCAAGAGTATTCTGAAGGGGTGCCTTTTCCATTTCACACAGATCATTTGGCGACAGATCCAGCATCACCACCTTGTGGCCCTCTATGGTATGGACACTGCTTTCTCAATTGCCATCTGCAAGCTAATTGCATTGGCATTTTTACCAGTGGAAGATGTTATCCCTGCATTTTTGGATATTGTGGCTACTTTACCAGGCTGTGCACAGCCTATTGGCATATTTCTGGATCATCATTATGTGCGAGGCTGCCCACGCAAGTATGCATCCCTCTGCTCTGCACAGCAATAACTGCCATCATCCTACCCTTTGAAGTTTTGGAATGTGTGTGATGTCTCTGATATGGACTTCCCCCGGACTAATAACCAGGTAGAGGCATGGCATCATCGGCTGAAGGTGTTACTGGGACACCCTACTGTGCAGCTATCCGACCTTCTGTCTGTTCTGCAACAGGAACAGAATCTGACAGATACCCAACGAGAGTCGCTTTTGAGGGGGATGCCTGTGACACCACGTAGGAAGGCTATTGTTGTAAGGCAGCATCGTCTATAGCACATCTTTCAGCATAAGTGTGACTACAGTGATGTGCAGGATTTTCACCATGCTGTGGCACATTTCTATAAGTTGTGATTATATCTGGGTTTAGTATGCACCAAGCACTGCACACATAATTTTACATATTGTGTTAATAAAGGCTTTGCCCACAGCACACAGGTTTCACACTACCACTTTCATGCCCACTTGGCATCCTATGCCAGGCACATGTTCCACTGACAGTTGCATATTGTGGTTTCGAGGGGGGTGTAGAGTGTATCACTAAGGGGGTTTGTGTCTCCCACCTGGGTTAGAGTGCAGGGAGTTCCTCTATTCCCACAGGGAATTGTCTGCAGGCATTTGTCACTGCAGCTAAACTGCCAAACTGCCATGTGTCCACATCCAGCTGTCTCACAGGGGGGTGTCGCACCGCCTAGGTGCCTGAATCCATAGAACCCCTATCCCCTCTTATAATGCACCAAATAATCAACAGTCATATGGGCAATGCAATATCAGCACTCCATCTACATGGTGTGGGAGTAGAATCCACAGCCTTCTGCACCAAAGGCAATTATGCTACTAACACAGATTTTACAACACAGTGTGCCATTTAAAACAGCCAGTTGCACATCGAAACATTTACACTTGTTAGTGTGTTTTAAATGTATAGTTTTGAACATTTTTCCAGTAAGCAATGAAACAAAATGTATGAACCAATAATGACAAAACTACCCATTTCAGAATATTTTAACCATAAAAGGCCCCTCAAAGATTTGTCGTTACAACCCACCACTATCAGTCAAAAAGGACAATCTCTGCAGAAGTAAAATCCATCTGAATAATTCTACATTACAAGAGATTTGTAACTAATGAAGAGGCTGTTACTGGCAAACAACTTTACATTTCAGTATTTCATCTACAAATTCAGTTTTTGCTGCCCTTGAAGAATTAATTACCCACATTATATTAAAGAAAAAATTGGTACACTGGTAATATTGCAATAGAGAATGACTGGTTCATAGTTACTAGGTATCTTAAACAAAGCAGGGCACAATATGGAATGCAGAACCACTATCACCTTAAAATGCACCAAATAATCAGCAACTAGGGCACTACATACCATGCCTCCATACCTCTCAACCTATTGGCACAAGAAACCTGAACAAAGGCTAATATAATGGGGGGGACAAAGGCTCCCAAATGGGGCAGATTATAAATATTGCTCTGATAGGCTTAGAAAGTTACTACAATAACAGCATTTGTCTTAGCATGCATTTTCTTAAGGGTGAAACTCAGATGTATGACATTTAGTTATTACAATCCTCCCTGATTTGCCAGAAAACCACATATTTTATGAGGAATAGGCCAAAGATATGAGGCAAAAATCTGGACAGTTGAGAGGTATGTATACCTGTCAACCTCAGTGCAAAAAGTCTGGACAAAGCCTAACAATGTGGATGCAATGGCTGAAAAAAATAGGGATAGATTTTAAATATTGCACTTTTTAACTTTAAAAGTTGCTAGAACAGGATTTGTGTGAAAATTATCCTTTAGTCCCCTCTTAAGTTCACATTTACTCTTGGTTAATTTTCATACAAATCCTGTTGCTAGAACACGATTTGTGTGAAAATTAACCAAGCGTAAATGTGAACTTGAGGGGGACTAAAGGATCTTACAGAAGACTAAGGGGAATAATAAATGGAAAGTTAAGTTGAAATGGTTTGGGGTTCTACAAGGAGGGAATGTAAAAGGGGTAGATGGGAAGACTGAAAGGACAGATGTTATAAGGTATGATGAATAAGACAGCAAAATATTAAAATATTAAATGCCACGATGTGTATATTACGTGGAATTAACTGATGATTAAGCATATACTAGGTCAACTAAAGTGACTGGCTAAATAGTGGACATGTAACCAAAGGAAAGGGACTAAGGTATATACAGAAATGACACAGGTGGGTATGAATAGGAGCAAGGCAGTGTGGAAACAGTGCTGCACAGCTGAGCTTCCCAAGTGCATTGCTAAACTTAGAATTATGGCCCTGCAAGGTACTAGCGAATCTCCTTCAATGTAAAAAGGGGCAGGTAGGTGTTTTACATTTCAGAAATCAAAAACAAATGGATGTAGAGAAAAATAAGCACAAAAAGGCAAAAGTGAGAAGGGCACAATTCTGTTAAGGAGGATACCAGAGGTGCAGTGCATGTAAGGGAACTAGTAGAAGGTGGATACACAGGGGAAATAGTTGATCCAAACTCCTTAAATCAGAAAAGGCAACAAAAGCAGGGTTCTAGGCAAGATGAATTCCTTATTAGGGGAAACACTTCTTTAATGCTGTACAGCTAATGTGTGAAACCTACTATGGAAAGCTTTACTTTGGGCACATGAGCAACCCTTTCTGCTAATAAAGGTCCTTTACCTACACATATGACCTTTGCAACCATTACACTGGAGGTTCAGGGTAGTGAGAGGGCTTGCTACAGTTCCCAGTGTTATTCCTAGCTGTCTCGGTAGGGCAACAGTGTCCATAAATTATGTTCCAACAGCTTTACTAAGAACCATATTAATTTTCTCATTAGGTCTCTTAAAAAGCTATGTACTGAATAATTAGCTAGGTTTCTACCATGCCTAAAAGCAAATCTAGGTGTAGTTATAATGGAATTCCATAAAGCTTTGACATCTAATAAATGTTTCCTTCTCTAACAGCTTCTTGGACCTGTTAATGCATAAAATCTTATTCCATCACTTAGAAACCAAATGTCTCATTATCATGGCACAAATTACTGCTATTGTTGTAAAACATTTTTTGGGTACTGAAGTTGTCCTGTCATGATGACATACTTTAGAATAGGCTGTTTGTGTCCCATTAAGAATAGCCTATTAATAAAAACATAAACCAGGAGGCAACCTCACTGATGAGTGAACACTTTTTTTTTTTAATTCAACATCTGTCTCAATTACTGCTTAGTATGAAATCATGCAACACATTGCCTACAGTACTCTTCTCTTATACAGCCCCAAAATGCAACTAATTTAAATTTAATTTGCAGTGTTTGTCTGCCACATGACAATATGGCATATAGCAGATCAGCTCCTGTGTAAGGCAACAATCCACACTGAGAAATGCATTTTTCCCCTTTAGTAGATACAGAAATATTTTTGTAGACTATCTGCAGTTGGCACCATGATGATAATCTTAGTTGTCACTGTGATGATCAAAGCTACTGCTATGTTTGTATCCCCCACTGGTGGTTAATTTTCTTTTTCAGAATTGATTTGCCAAACCTGTTTCTTAAACGAAGTGATGAATTCAGCCACAAAGTAGTCATAGTCTGATCTATGACTGCATGGTATAAGCAGCGTGTGTGTCTTGGTCAGTTTTACAGCCAAGTATGCATTGTGGAAGACCATCTGACTTCCCAGGGTGCATGGTTATAACAGGATCTGGGACAAAGTCCTGTAGTTGTTTGAATCTCTTCTTTGAAGAGTATATCTTAGTAATATAATTACAAGTATGCACTTTGCAATTCCTTGCTTTCATGCTCCTAAAAGTACAAAAGAAGTAAACTTTAGCTTCGGTACAATATGATGCACAGATGAAAAAAAAAAACTTTACAGCTTTTAATAAACCAGCATGAAGACTAGAGGAGTAAAACAAACTTGAGCTCTAAAGCATAGACACAGCTAATCTCCATAGCAATACACACACATACTTACTCTCTCATGAAGCAACACACACATATCGTCTCTTTCATACAACAACTGACGACTAGTTTAAATTCCACACACTCCTACTCCCTCAGACAAGACAGAGACATGCACCTCTTCTCTCATGCACACACCTACTCTCTCAAACAGTAACACATGCTTTATCTCTCATACAAATAGAACAACTTCATTTAAATTCCATACATACACATGTACTTTCTTTCACATACAGAAGCCTGGTTTAAATGACAGACACACATACACTTACCTTCTTTTTAAAATGAATGGCCACATGAGCACATGTACAATTAACCCCTCTCTTAAATTAACTACTAGTTTAACTTCAGCGCGACTGCAGAACGTCTTTACATCTACATTGGCGTGCATGTTTAAGATGCATGCATGTTCCTCCTTAAAGGAGAAGACTCATTATTTAATTGTTGAAGCCTCCTTGCCAACCTGCAGGCACAAAAGTGGGAGGATGCTCGCCCCTCCCCCTCTCCCTATTATTCCGCTGTTCGCATAATGAAAAAAGTCAATTAAAATGAATAAATACCTGCAAATTGCTCCCTTTACATGGCCGACCTGTACAGTGCCCTGGGCAGTTGCCTACTTCGCCTATGCCTAAGGCCGGCCATGTTCATATGTCATGAAACAATGGCTATAGCTCAAATTCCATGAAAGTAAGCTTTTATTTTGGAAACAAAATTAAGTTCAGCCTGATGCAGTGGTTAAATTTGGTTTCTTTCCCACAAAATGTCACATTTCTATAACAAATGTTACACTTTGGACATCTGAAAAGGTGGCAACCCCACCTAATAACCTTCTACTTCAAAAGAGGAACAGAGCAAACTTTTAGCCATAGTTTGTTATTCCAGTTTGAAATTTCAAATAAAGCAACTTGTGCACGCTCTTAATCTGTCCTCACTCTGCCAGTCTCAAACCAGTAAAGGGACCTAGTCTGTTTTGGTGTAATCATTAGAATTTTTTCATATTTTGTAACTATATCAGTCTTACAGCTATCTGCACTTGGCTATAATCTGAACTATTCAAATAAGAGCAGATTCATGAATATCCATAACTGCTCTCTTGACATCAGAACTGTGGACCTCTTTGAACTGCCTTGATTAAATGAATTATTTTGGATGTATGAAATGTGATTTTTGACATTTGTGATGCTGACCCTGTTTGTTTAGAAATACCAGACTACACCATTGATATGCTTATACATAATGTTTATTTGACAATAAATCTTGTACAGCAAAATTATAATTTTAAGAGACAACTACTTTGATGTATGACCTGTATTTCTGACATGCAGGCTGTGTACTCTATTATTATCTGACAAGAGACATAAGCTTACGTGAAACATGAACTTGGAATTTGCTACACCTCACAACTAAATAAAAGGTAAGCTTTGCCAGCAAATAGTATGTAATAGCCGTTCAACATTTAACTATGGGATCTTCTACGCTTCAGAACCACTTCTTAAAATGATAGCCATCTAGCTATTTCTGTAATCACTTTCTAACAAAGTTTTTCAGAATAATAATATTTAAGGCATTCACAAGTCTGCTGATTCCCCTGGCCAGATTATATAAGAAAAAAAAATCAGTGGTTCCTCATATCAGTCTGGACCCAAAATCAGTACTCCTTTCCTTACAGATTCCAGTGCTGGGTTTCTTAATTAAGGAGATTCACTGGTGGTTGTGTCAGCTGTCCCTCAGTCCAGGCCTCCCTTTTTCCCTTCCAGTCTCTTCACAATCTGCAACCACAGATGAATCAGGTTTTGCAAAGTGTGTGGAAGTGTCAACATAAAAACAAACATAAATATCAAAGAAATAATGAAATTATTGAATACTCCCAAATCTGTAAATAATCTCTGATCTCTGTTGGTCATCACAGACAACACCACAGTCATGTGGTTCATAACCAAACAGGGGGGGGGTGACAGAACTTACCCCCTTTGCAGAGTAACAGTGCTAGCCTGGAGTATAGCCCTGCAATTCCGTCTATCCCTACAGGCTACCTACATTCTATCAGAGAAGAATTTTGTAGCAGACAGACTGAACAGAATTAGTACAGACCCCCATAAATGGAAGTTACACCTCAGAGTTTTCCAGAAAATCATCCACTTGCGGGAAATTCATCAAGCTGATCAGTTTTCCTCCTTTCACAACAGGCGGTTATAGAAGTGATGCTCTAGGACTCTGAATAAAGGCCTGAAAGACAGATGCTTTTACATTCTCCTGGATGGGAATGGTCTTGTATGCTTTTCCACCCTTTCCACTGATAACCAGAGTCCTTTTAAAAACTCCAAAAAGGAATCTCCAAAGGTGTTACTGATAACTCCCCTTTGTCCCAATAAACAGTGGTTCTGCCTTCTTATGAACGTGACCAAGACTGAATAACATATACTTCCATACAGAACAGACTTGTTCACACAAGACAGGAGCTCTCTGTTCACGTCAACCTTCAACTTCTTAAGATTGCTCCCTGGATGGTGCAATTTTAGTACCTTTTTGACACATTTTCTCTGAAGATGGTGCAGCAGATATTAAAGAAGGCTGAGAAATATACTACTAAGAAATCATATATGGCTAAGTGGAACATATTTTCAAGTTGGTACCATAGTAGGAATCACAACCCCTTTTAAAGCTTATACACCTTTAATTCTACAATATTTGTGTAAGTAACTATCCTTTGGCCTTTCTTTCTCTTCAGTTAAGATTCATTTTTACACCATTTCTGCTTGTCTGCCTGTCTTTTTTCCCTTCTTTATTAGTCTTCCCTTTCTTCTTTGTAGCAAGTTAAACAGTTTTTGAAAGGGTTATTACATATCCATCCACCTTGAAAGCAGATGGCTCCTTCATGGGATCTTTATACTGGAAAAACTTGCACTTTCTCCTTCTGAACCTGTGCGCAAGGCTGATTTAACATTCTTGTAATTTAAAACAGTGTTACTCATTGTTTTGATGTCTGCTAGAATAGTGTCTAAGTTGGAAATTATTATGGTAACTCAACCCCATCTCATCTTTTATAAGGATAGGGTATCTTTGAGGACCAATCCTTCCTTCATGCCTAATGTTGCTTCAGAGGCCACCTTGAATCAGTTTATTCATCTCCCTGTATTTTTCCAGGACCAAAAACATAAGGGGAAGAGAATTCAACAAATTCTGGATGTTCACACTCAACTCAGATACTATATTGAGAGGGCACAGGACTTCAAAGATTCTGATCAATTTCTTATGAAGAAAGAGAAAAGGGACAATCAGAATCAAAAAAGACTATTTATAGTAGGCAAACATCTGACAACATTAATAGAATAATGCTGATCCAGAGTGAAGCAGAACGTAAAAAAATTCCACAGTCGTTGGTGGTTCTTGATACAAAGAAAGTATTCGACAGAGCAAGCTGGGATTTTATGAGTAGGGCAATGGATTCATTTGCATTCCCTAATGCAATATTAAGATTAATTAGGAGGATATATGACTGATCAGAGGCAAAAATAAAGTGAGAGGGTTTCTGTCTGATAAGTTGTGTCTGAACAGAGGAACTAGTCAGGAATGTCCTCTTTCCCCTTTATTTGCCTTATATTTATAGCCATTGACAAAGAAAATAAGGGACTCAGAAATTCATAATTGGTATGTCAATCAAGAAAAGTTAGCTTTATTTATAGATGATATTATTTTATACCTGATAAAACCAGAAAAGGACATCTTAGTGTTGTGGAACAGTCTGAGACAGTTTCAAGTCTTTTCAGAATAAAAAAACTAATGAAAACAAAACAAACGTTATAGCTGTAAATTATGTACACTCACATGAATTGGTTCAGCAAATGGGAACATGCTAAAATGAAGTATTTAAGACTATAGGTTAAAACTTATTCTGTTATGGCAGCTAAGGATTTGTGGAAAGAGACTAATCCAAAGATATTGCAAAAACTGAGAAACTAGAAGCTCTTATTTATGGATATGGATAGCAAGACACAATCAGTAAAAATGTTCTTAGTCCCTTTAGTTTTATACACAGGTAAGGCATATTATTATCAACCAGATGAGAAGATGTAGACAGTAATTAATAATGATTTGAAGGATTTTTTTTCTAGGTCAAATGGAATAAGCTGATCCTTCCAATATAACAAGGTGGTTTAGGAATTACCTGATTTGAAGGAGATTTTAGAGTTGCACAGTTAAGGTTCATATACATAACACAAGCAGAAAGCTGTAATTCAAAGTGGAACGGGATGATGATGAAGTGGGGCAGGGTTAAAGAAATAAGGAAAGAGTGGGATTTTGAGATCCTTAAGGAGAATAACAACAGCTATGCAGAATATTATATTCATAAACTAGCAGAAAGTATTCTAAGAACTAAGCCAACACAAGAATGGAGAAAGGAGGTTTTGCCAGCAGGGATGACTGCAATTAGGGGTATATAGAATAGGCAAGAGGGGGTGGGCCTGGACTTTACTGTAGAAAACTGGCAAAGGAACCAAGGTATTGGAAGTAAATAACTATATAGGGAGTTAATAGAGTGTGAAGAGGCTAAAAAGACATTTGGTTTGCAGGCTACAGACTGCCTTCCCAATCAGAGTATAAACAAAGAGAAATTGATAGGGGAACCCTGTGTGAAAGACTTGCTCTGGTAGAGCTTTTAGTTGAACCTACAACAGAAGCTGCTATTAAAAAAAGATAATTAGTAAGGCATATAAAATATTGCATGATAACTATTGGAATCAATCAGAGTTTAGAAAAGATTGGGAAGAGAGACTGTATGAGCAATTCACAAAGAAATAATATGAGGACATATGTATGGCCTCCAAATATGCAACAAAGCGTAGAAAATGTAGGATGTTTGCTTGGAAGTGTTTACATGGGTATTTTTGTGCCCTATGCAGACTCCAAAGGATTCTTCCTCAGGTAGATGCCAAATGTTGAACGTGTGATGGGGAAGAAAGAGGTAACTGGAACCATGTGTTTTTGGAGTGTGATGAGTTGGCAGAT
Source organism: Protopterus annectens (assembly GCF_019279795.1). Taxonomy (NCBI): domain Eukaryota; kingdom Metazoa; phylum Chordata; order Ceratodontiformes; family Protopteridae; genus Protopterus; species Protopterus annectens. Next base: position 412,129,995 of record NC_056734.1, read on the forward strand.
GTTAAAAATTCCCTACAGAGTACTCTGTCAGCAATATTGGGTGAGCAAATGGGTGCAATTGAGGAAATGATTTTTGACCTGGGATGCAAGATCTGAATTGCCAAGACATAGAGAGGACTTGTTAAGTATAACTCTAGTAGCTGCCAAAAAAGCAATTACTAGAAATCAAAGTCTAAAATAACTGTAGTTGAAGTAGTGACTATTGTAACAGGGATAAAAGAACTGAAAGTGGGAACTTTAGAAAAGGGTAGTAGCAAATTACATAGAAAAAATGGAAATTGTGGAACAATACATGGAGAATAATGTTTTGGAGAAGGAGTGAGGTTTAAGGGAAGGCAGGAATTGAGCAATTTATGCAATGTTGGATTGATGATAATTGTATAAAAGATACATGTGATGTATAATGTTTGTAACTGTGAATAAGTTAACATAGTTTGTTTTCTTGTAAATAAATGTATGTTTGCCTAGGTCTTAAGTGATAATTCAATATAGGTGTTAAAACAAGACTATGTATAAATGTTTGTCCATTATTGGTATTCATATCGTAGCAAGTCTCTTCCTTGTAAAGTCAAAACCCATTTTACTAGCGCTATGGCTATGTCTGCGACCATTTGGTAAGTAGTAGACTAGATATAGTCAAGAGGCAGAAGCTTGGTTTTCTATCCATACCCTTACCAAGCATTACAAATGTGACTGCTTTTCTAGAGGTAGGGCAGAGTTCACTAGAACTATTTCCACATGGTTCCTATACTCTGATCCCTATTCCTCCTCTTTTCCATCTGACTTCCAGTGTTCATCCCATATAGTTTAGACTACTGCAGCAGTGATCTAATGATGAGCGTGTTACAGTTGTGTAAGTAAACTTATCATAACAGAAATGTTTGACTAGATCACTGTTGCTGCACAAACACCCTCCCTCCTTCCCTCGTTTTTTATGTAGTGTTTTCACAGTGGGGATCCCCATCTTCTCCTCTTCCCTTAGTATGAACATATTAATAGGACTCTAAGCCTCTCTCATCTCTAGAAAGCTCTGAATTTTGGCACCCATGCATTTACTTTTATACAGGCTCACTTCTGAGCCCCAACAGATATACAGGTGCATAGAATGTGCCCTAAAGCTTTGGAAGCTGGTTGGACATGTGATCTTTGGCAATATATATCCTTATACCTTAGGCTACTGCTATAGTGATCCAGTCAAATATCTACTGTTACGGTAAGTTTACTTACACAGCTGTACTTTCCTATTAACTGGCAAACCTTATTTACATAATTTTCTCTAATACAATGAACAAATTCACCCACCTTGTTTTTCTTACTACTGAACTTTTTCTTTTGATTATGATGGTGAGCTTTAGGGCTATGATGGCTTCTTTTTCAGATTGTACACAGTCTTGTTGCCCTCTTCTGAACTGCTACTACCTCAAATGTCCTTAAAATGATAACGGCTGAATTTCACTTAGCACTCTAATATGGTCTTACCAGTCATGTGCATAGAGGGATGGTCTAGTTTACTTGTGAATCATTTTTCTGGGGATCCTAATGTTTATTAGCCTACCTTGCATGCTTACCTTCAGGTAATAATAACAATAATCCTATTTGTTAATCAGGTAAGCCCATTCGACATACAGTCCATTTTCAGGGGCAGCCCAGGCGCTACGTCTGGCTAAGAGAGTTGCTGAAGGTCAGATAGTAGGCAAACAAGGACTGTGGGAATCAAATCCTGGACTACAGGAACTACAGCTCCCAGGCTTACCCTCTGCACCAACCATCAGAGCGAAGAGTCTGCACTCTGTTTCCGGGACTGTGGGAATCAAATCCTGTACTACAGGAACTACAGCTCCCAGGCTTCACCTCTGCACCAATCATCAGAGCGAAGAGTCTGCACTCTGTTTCCAGGACTGTGGGAATCAAATCCTGTACTACAGGAACTACAGCTCCCAGTCTTAACCTCTGCACCAACCATCAGAGCGAAGAGTCTGCACTCTGTTTCCTGCCCTCATTTATTTTCATTGCCACTTCCTCACACTGTGGATTCCTTCCCTTGACTTATCATTTCCAGCTCCACTATCTGGCATCAGATTTTAACCTGTATGTTTTAGAACAACTCTTTGACCTTGACAAAGTCATTTTCTTCTTTTGTGTGGTGTATATTAATTAACCTTGATGGCTAATAGCATCATCAGTAAAAAAAGAAACATTTCCTTTGTCTTTCTGCAGTGCTGCTTATAATGGCAGCTAGCGATATTGCATCAGTTTCCCCAGTTCTCACAAGCCTTTTATTTTGATTGATTCCTTTTGCTGTGACCCTTCTGTATCCTGTTGCTTCCCCAGTTTTTTCCCTGTTGTCATGCTATATCTGCTTCCAATTTAACTGCATCTGGGCACTGAGGTAGGTAGGACATCAGAGGTGTTAAAGTAAGTCACATATGCAGATGAATTTCATATGAAGTGTTTTTATTTATGCCTGGCCTAATAGGCTGGTTTTCTGGTGTGTGCACTCACTAAGTTCCATGAAAACTTTAAATTCTAGGTTTTATAATAAGTTTTCTGTTGCTGAACTTTTCATTCATTCTTGCAGAATAATGAATTTGTAGCCCCACAAGTCAAGCCTCTGGAGTAATTCTAATGTTCTTTCTTAATTATAATATCACATGTAATTTTTCCCAAGTGTGCAAGTGTGTTTGTGTGTGTGTGTGTGTGTGTGTGTGTGTGTGTGTGTGTGTGTGTGTGTGTGTGTGTGTGTGTGTGTGTGTGTGTGTGTGTGTGTTGTGTATTGCAGGGCATCAGCCTCACAAAAGACTGAAAATCAAACTTCCACCATGTACCTTTTTATAATAAACCCTAAAGTCATACAAATAAATATCTTGGATTTTGACATTTCAGGTTTCACTCTTCTAACTCCTTTTTTTTTTTTTTTTTTTTTTTTTTTTTGCATTTGGTCTTCATAGTATAAACATAGGATACTGTGTTTTAAAGTGTTTGTGTGATCCTAGAGTAGGTCATATAAGCTAAGGGGGGGTATAGGAAGTTAAGACCCCAAATGGGAGAATATCATCACCATCCAAAAAGCTTTTACACAGGATTGCTGGAATACTTTAAAAACATTTAATTGGAACTTTCAACTACATGAGTGTTTTAATGAGATTCAATTTAACTATATATATATATATATATATATATATATATATATGTGTGTGTGTGTGTGTGTGTGTGTGTGTGTGCGTGTGTATGTGTGTGTGTGTGTGTGTGTGTGTGTGTGTGTGTGTGTGTGTGTGTGTGTGTGTGTGTGTGTGTCTATGTAATGTATATTTATAAAATGTGTATGTTTGTGTGTTTGCATGCACACATGTATGTATATATGTCTGTGTGTGTATGTATATATATATATATATATATATATATATATATATATATATATGTGTGTGTGTGTGTGTGCAGGTCTGTGTGTTTTAATGGATCCAAATCAAATTCATTAAATGGTGGTATCCTAAGGTTGACACATTAATATCGACAATGTTAACATCAACATGATTCTGCTCATTCTGTCAGGATTAACCTTGCATGATGCAAACAAAAAAACATGTTTTTGTGGGACTGCAAGCCCCCCTGCACCTCCCCACACCCCAGCTAATAATTTATTCCAGCTCTGAGATTACACATTCCCTGGGGAAAGGGCATATTCTCCAGACCAGGGAATTCTTTATTTATTTTCACACAACTGACAGCTACCTATTTTGTTGACCAAACTGTGAAGACAAAAGCCACATTCAACTAAAACAAATGCATGCATGTGCGCATATATATATATATATATATATATATATATATATATATATATATATATACATAGACACACATATACACCCACACATACACGCGTGCACGCGCATGCGCGCGGGTGCACACACACACACACACACACACACACACACACACACACACACACACACACACGCGCGGATCTACTTCAGAAACTCAAAGTTTCAAAACTTCGAACTTCAAACGTCCGAGACCATAAGATTGAAGTTCTGAAACTTCGAAAACCTAATAAAAAAATAAAAACAAAACGTTTTTTTCTGTTTTTGCAGGGGGCAAGCCCATGTAGGAGGGTGCACCCCCTACACCCCCTGCTAATTAAATATACCAATTCTGAGATTGCACTACAGTGAGGAAAATAGTAAATATACCGTTCCACACTGTAAGGCAATCTCCATTCAAATCATTCAAAGTTTCAAAACTTTGATCTAATGGTCTTGGCCATTTGAAGTTTGAAGTTTTGAAACTCTGAGCTTCTGAAGGGGAAAAATACATACACATAAACATATCTATGTATCTGCTGAATATAAAGACCCAAACATCATATTCAAAATTTCAACTACAAAATGTTGACAATGCAAACATCACCACGCAACTACAAATGCAGCAAGGTTCTTAAAAAAAAACAAATAAAAACATTGTAATTTACCAGGGGAATAAGCTCCAACACCCCCTGCTAATTATATACCAATTCTGAGATTGCACAACATCAGAAAATAGTTTACCGGGGTAATAAGCTCCAACACCCCCTGCTAATTATATACCAATTCTGAGATCACACAATATCAGAAAAAGGGCATATTCCCCAACCCTGAGAATTGCATTGTCTCACGCACCTGTTGACCATCTGTTTATTCAAGCAATTTTTTTTTGTCGGAACAGATGTCAGTCAAAATAACATTTACCTAAATTCATAGCTCTGCTACATACATATACAGATAGCTAGCCATAGATATAGGCAGGTATGTATATACATGTAGGTTAATAGTTTAGTTATGTTGGTTAGATCATGCCCCATTCCATGCAAATTGAGAAACTCGTTGGTTAATATAAAAAAACAAGTTCACAGTATGTCTCTGACAAAGAAAATATATTTGACAAATAAATCACCATGGAACCCAGTGTGGAGGGGGACATGAAATGGGTATGTCACCCTGAGCACCAAGGTCCCATGCTACAGCTCTAGAATGTACTTTGGGTGAAGATAAAAGAGTAGGCCATGGAAGGCGAGGGATAAATGACTGCAGGAGAAAAGAAAAACGAGAAAGAGAAAACCTCTGTGACTCAAGGGAATGGCCAGAAATATGATGAGAAAATTAGAAAACCTGTAAGAATTACAAAGATCAGGGGATGAATATAATAATATACGAATTAAAAAGGTCAGGGGATGAAGTCCAGCAGGAATAACATAAACTCTTCACTGCCTTTCTGTTTCTTCATTTCCATTTTCCCTACCAGAGTTCATGAATGTTAAGCCATTCATTTTGTTATTCTGGAATCTCACACTGTTTTGGAAAGGGATGTATCTCATGATTCATGAGACAGGGGAGAAAATGCTTAATTTTTCTATCAGTTTAGCATCTTTATTATATTCCATATCGTCTTCATAAATATTTCCGCAAAATGTGTCAATTTCATCTTTTTTGGTGTTGTTTCTATTCCTTTTGATTTTTTCCCAATTCTCTATAAATCTTTTTTGGGTCATCAATGAATTGTTTATTTTGTACTTTTCCTTTATTTTTATCTGTATGTATTCTCAGTTTTTCTGCCTGTGCTGATTTCTTAAGTTTGTTATTTGTAATAGTGCATGATAGATCCTAGTCTGTTCTGATAGTGTGTGTTGTTTTACCATGTCTATCTTTCTAAGTATTTTTGTTAGTCCTTCCTTCCTTCTTCTATAGTTTTCTAATACTGACACTTCTTGTCTTAATTGCTTATAGCATTTTTTTCTATCCGAAGCCTCCATGATGGCATTTTATTTCTTCCCTTCCTTTCCCTTATTGCTCTTTGTTTTTGTGGTGAGGAATGATATTAATTTAGTGATACAGTAATATATTCTATTTACTTCTGTTACATCACATGAATTTCTGTTAATAGTCTTGGTTACTGCATTCATCTGCTTTATCAGACTTCTAACATTTTGGGTTTTTATTTACTTTCAGTAATCTGTTTTTTCATTGATCTCAGTATGTCTATCCATCTCTATTAAATCAAGTAACTCTTTCCTTAGATCATTTTCTTCTAAACATAGAGCACAATCTTTGTTCTCTGTTTCCTGTGGGCATTCTACAGAAAGTTCCAGAACATCTTCCTTTGATAAGTCCTCTTCAGCTGCAACCTGTGTCATCTGCTGCTCTTTAATCTGAGACCTTATTATTCCATCACACCACAACATGCCTGCATCAGAGCTGCCACTGTTTCCTTCAACTCCAACTAAACTTTTGTGCAGGTTTCCTACTGAAGGCTCTAGAGCATCATGTGGAAAGTCATCAGACACTTCTCTTTCCACCTGTTTCTCCTTAATTTGGAGACTCATTGTTTCCTCATGGTATGACATTATCTCTGTTGGATTTTCTACACTGAATCTTTCACATCACAGGTAATCCATTATTTCAGCTTTTATTTGTTTAATTTCCACTTTACTAATCCTCTTTTCTACATTTCCCCTTTGTTTTCTTCTTTTTTTTATTGTGAAATTTTCCATATCTGGGTACCTTTGCCTGTATTTTTCTTCAAATACCTTTGGAGCTGCTTTTTTGCATTGATTAGTTGGGTTTTCTAATTTACATAAATATTGTACCATATCAGATCTCTTTTTCGTTCTCATGTCCATGTTTCTTTTTATGCTTTTCAAAAATACCCCTGTTATTTAATATCTTTGCAAACACCCTCCCCACCACCACCCAGCAAGCTACAATAGTCCAATATGCAAATGATACTACTACATTGATCTGCTCAATGCCTGCACTACATACACTCCAGACTAAAACCCATGAGGCCTTCTCCAATATCGAAAACTGGTTAAAAAACTCACAACTAATACTTAACCCCAAAATGACTCAACTTATACTTTTCCACCTACCAAAACTATTGACTCTTCTGCTCTTTTTTCTATCAATTCTGCCAGTAACACCCAAATCTCCTCAGTATCACAAGTTAAATGTCTTGGTGTAATACCTGACCAAAACCTAAAGTCTGACAAGCATATAACACAAACCATATCCAAAGTCCATAAAAAACTTGGAACCCTATACTGCTACAAAAACTATCTAACCAAAGACACCAAAATTACCACATCCAGAATTCACCTTCTCTCTACATTGCTCTATGCATCCCCTGCATTAACAAACCTTAACACAACAGACGTACACAAATTGTCCATGTGCTATAATAAAATAGCTAGATTCACAACCAACTCTAATTTCCGCTCCCATCACTCTCACTCACTAAAACAACTAGATTGGCTAGAACTCCCCAACTTACTAAACTATAACCAGCTCACCATGGCTCATTATTTGCTCTACCACCTAAACAAGATTCCTGATCTCTCAGGCTTACTCAACTTTCACAGTTCTGCTCGCCAGCTAAGATCCACAAACAAAGCCCTTGTAGAAGTAGCCAAGTGTAGACGCAGTGCTGATGAATCCCTCTACTCCTACACAGTTGCTAAAATCTGGAATTGTCTTCCACCAGATATCAGATTGCAAAACAGCTGTCCCACCTTTAAAACCCAATTAAAAGCCCACCTCAGTCTCATCTGGTAATGTACCTGTACTGACCATGGCTAGCCCTACTACCACCATTCAGATAAATCTTCCTCTGGCACTACTCAAAGGTCAAACACATTAACAAAATACCATAAGAAACTGTATATTAAAGAATGTAGATAACTGTATATAGTATTACTGTGCCTTCTTACTCAAATACATTATATTTTCTGCTTTACAACTGTGCACTCTATATATTGTACATTTCTGTAACTTCTCATCATACTATGCCATGATATTACTGTTTGCTCTATTGTTTGTTTGCTCTATTAATTTGTACTCGTCACTGACTTTTGTATTTTTATCATGTATGTGGAGCTGTTGTATTTTTGTATTTTGCATTTTTATGATTGTCATGTATGTGGAGCTTTTCTGCTCGGGTCTCTGCTGAAAATGGGAACCAGATTTCCCAGTCAAACCAACCCGGTAATCAAATATAAAATAAAATGCAATAAATAATAAATAAATAAAAAAATCTCAGGGTTTTATTCTTTATATTTTCACACTTTCTCTGTCACTTCTTTTTCCAGGCAGCCCGTTTCTTTCTCTATGTAATGTATTTCATAGATCTGTTGTATTAATGAATGCAAATTTGTATTTGAAGCTTTTGATCATTTTTCTTGTGCAAGTATTTTTCTTTCCTATAATTTCAGTAGTTTCATTACCAGATGAAGAGCAAGACAGTAAATACAAAAGCCTGTGTGTGTGTGTGTGTGTGTGTGTCTGTGTGTGTGTGTGTGTGTGTGTGTGTGTGTGTGTGTGTGTGTGTGTGTGTGTGTGTGTGTGTGTGTGTGTGTGTGTGTAAAATATTAAAGAAATTAGTCAAATTATCAGCTTATGCCATAAAAAAGAAAACAACCCCACAAATGTTCATGCAGGAAACAGCAAGTGACTGGAACATCACTGAAACTACTGATGTTTGTTATTTAGAGTAATTGGTATTTATGATTATTCCATTTAAGTTATATGATGCCCTAGACTATGGCAGGTGGCCACGGTGGTGCAGCGGTTAGCGTTGCCGCCTCACAGCAAGAGGCTCTCCGGTTCGATCCTCAGCTGGAGAGCCTTCTGTGTGGAGTCTGCATGGCCTCCCTGTGGTCATGTGGGTTTTCTCTGGGTGCTCTGGTTTCCTCCCACATCCCAAAGACATGCTGTATGTGGATTGGACATTCTAAATTGGCCCTAGGTGTGAGTGCATGTGTGTGTCTTCTGTGGAAGGTTGGGTGCTGGGCTGGCAACTCGACACCATAAAGCTCCACTGCCAATCATGAGCAGATAGATGATTCACTGTGGCAACCCCTAACTGGAAAAAGCTGAAAGATGAAGATGCCCTAGACTATGGCATGAACACAGAGTCCTCCAGTTAACACGGTGAACATTTTTTTCCCCAAAAGTTATGCTATGCATCCCAATCTGTTTATATGAATGAAAAGTGGCCAGAATTTAACTCTAACCATGGAAGAGTCAGATGCAGGAAGAGAAGAAATGACTAAATCAGTAACTGCTACACTTCATTAAAGAGAAGATGTCCTCATCGCTTGGCATTTCACCTGGGAGTTGTATGGGTAGTCAGTACCGAATTCATTACTGAGCAAGGACAGACAGAGATTCAGACCAAATTATGCAAACCTGCATGGAAGTGCCCAAAGTCATGCTAGATGGAATGATGGATGACTATGAAAGGGGATATGGTGGGGTAGAAACTGCTCTGTGGCTTGATCCTGTATGATGCTATATGGGCGTACTATCCTCTGTTCTTGTCCCACTCTAACCCAATAACAGTGAAAGCTTTCATTCCTTTGCAGATTCTTGAACCAATGGATAAGCTGGAAGGTGTAGTTTTAGAATAGTAGAAGAAAAAGAACAGAGGTGTCACTGGTATCTACTAGGTTAATATAAGCACTCCAAAGTGCAACAAAAATATGAAAAGAAGTTCTAAACAGCTACTTCTTTAGGTGACATTTTAACATTTGTATTTATATATAGCTTAACTTCGCAAGATTTACATTTATATATTGTTTAATATTGCTATATTTGCATTTGTATGCAGTTAAACTTTGTTACTAATACTACTGTTGTGGTTCAGTCTGAGTAATTCAAGTTACTTGATTCAATCTGAGTCACTCATTTTTAAATGTAACCGCACAAAGATTTATATCTGGATGGAAATATCTAGAACAGTACAAGCCAAATTTTAAGTTATTTTAAGTTATGACATATTAAAATTCCCATCCAGATGCAAGTTTTCATTAATATGCAATTTAACAAATTAACATTTCCTAACATCATTACAATGTTAATAATCTTCAAGAGAAAAATTATTTGATCTTCTTTCTGGATGAGTAACCCACAATTCAAGGCCTAGGGTTTTAAAATGCTATTATCTCTCTCTATGCCTTGTAGCTATGCACTACTCATCTGTCAGAAAGTGAGAGGTCAGAAAATATATTTGGTAATTGTAACCTATCAAAGTCAGTCAAACCACATGAACAAAAATGTTAAAAACAATTTGAAATGTTTTCTAATTTAGTAGAATGTTTATTTAAGTAAATCCATACAGCATCTCTATATTCTGCTAATGAATCAATGAAAGATGAACTCAGTGGCAAAATATTTTTTCCACCTGTGCTGCAAATATTTTTTTGAAGTCTAGCTTTAATAATACATTTTTTAAATTAAAAATGATTGAGCCAGATTGTCAAGTCCAAAATAGCCTGCAGTTCTTCTGCCATACCTTATATATGGCAGTTCAGTGAAACAGTTTTTTGAGTTACAGTTTGATTGTTTTCCCATAACACTCTTAGGAAAGAGAAAAAGCAAACAAATGACATTTTTGGTTATTTCATGTTCCTATGCAATCATACATAGATGCATTCGCACACACACGCGCACGCAGGTACACACACACACACACACACACACACACACACACACACACACACACACACACACACACACACACACACGCACACATGCATACACACACGCACACACATACACCTGCACACAGACACACACGCGCGCACATGCTCGCGTGCGCGATGGATACTAAATCACCTCTGAAAATGCTGTACCTTGGAAAAACAAATCGTTTTACGTTTATGACAGTATTTATAAGAATAGCTCACTGAGATGAAAAAAGTGTGCTTGAATAAATGCACTTCATTGTTTTTTGTTTCAAACAATTTTTGCGAAAAATATATACTGTTTTATACCAGTCTATCATTTTAAAACACTGTCTTTCTGATCTGTGCATCAATCCATCTTAATATAATGTACTATTATTTATAATCTAGCAGTTTTAAAACTTAGTTTATAGCAAAGAAAGAATATCTAAGCATTTCTTCCACTAAAATTCATGTTTCTCCTCTTCATCTATTTGTTATCCATTCAACCCTCCTTCTACCTTTTTTCTATTCTCATTTTATCAAGTTCATGATCTGAGGAGACAGGAGTGTATCCTGGCAAATGCGGGAGCAAGACACAAATTTACCCTCAGCTGAGGTGCCAGTCTGTTGTAGAATATAGACACACACACACACACACACACACACACACACACACACACACAGAGCCACTCGTGTGTACTTCCTTTAGGGCCACTTTGGTACTGTCAATCCATTTATGAGCATGTCTGTTTGGAATGTGGGAGGAAGCTAGAAACTGAAAACCCCAGAAAAGCCCACATAAACATAGAAAGAAAATGGAATCTACACAGAAAGCATCCAAACCAAGAATCTGCAGACCAAATGGAATCCACACAGAAAGCATCCAAACAGACCAAGCAGTACGAGGCAAATTTCTTCAAAAAGGCCTTGACTGATTTTGCATCTACAGTATATAAAACCATACCATCAATCTTAATAACAATTCATAAACATGCTTAGCCATGCATAGTGCCTGACTGAACAACATCTATAAATATATTGTTAACATAGAGTCACATAAAAATCCATTGGATAGATGTTGGAACTTAACATGTCCGCTCACTTGTTTAACTTTTGTCCTTACAAAATACTCATTTTCATGTCCTCACATCCCCCTTCCCACCTCTGCCGCCATTACTTATTTGCTTCAGATGTTTTACCCAAGCAACCCACCCAAGGCATTTCACACAACCACTACTGATTCATGAAACAATTGCCACTACATTAAGAACTGGAAGTTTGTTCCCCTTCCCTCAAAATTATGTTTTCTCTGAGCATCACTATATTTCCTCTACAGTACCAGCCCTTCTACTCTGTTATATATTATTCTGTACCTGTATAACATGCCTTCCATCTCCCTTCTCAGCAAAAGTATGCTTTATCGGGTATACATAATGAGTTTACATATATATATGTTTTAAAATACTGCTTAAATATAACACAGTATTATATTTATGCCTTATGATGCTATTTCTTATATTTTCTAATGGAGCCAGAACCCTCTTTTCCTATCCTTATACCATTACAACAAGGTAGTGTTGGGAAGTTAAAGGTGTACAAAGTATAGATGAACATGCATTAACTGTACAAAAATAAAGTATAGAGGATGAAGGCTTGGTGAAATAAACTGTTGCCTTTAAGTATTATTTTTGTATAAAATTAAATTTGTAATTGATAATCAAGAAGCAGAATTATGCATCTGTGCTAACACGTTTTAGCATTAAAACTGTATTAATTCATACATGCAACTATAACAGCATATTACCTCATTGCTAATGCTCATGCATGTGCAAAATCAAAGTGGATTATAACAGAACTTTATGCATAACCTACAGCACAAGCAGCATGGCACTAACTCACTCAATATCGCAGACAGAAAAAGCATTGCCAAAGTTTTATGTCCAACAAAAACCTTCATTTGCCTGCAGTGCTGATTTCCACAAGCACACCACTCACCATTTTAAATTTGGCCTTCTTTTAAGGACTAACTGATATCCTTTATAAAAGTATCAGAACCTCTGCTTCTCTTAAACTCATCCCACTTTGATTTTATACTAACAATTTTCAACTCTACTAAATGTCCTCTCAAAAATGTACTTGTCATAATAATTATAATCACAATTCATCCACCACACTTCCGTTTGCACATTTTATAAAGAAGCTTCTCAAACATAAACCACATCTTTATTTCAGCTACCTTAGTGCATAACCTTGCATGCCTGGCATTAAAAGCCACATTCTCTTTCTTAGACCTGATGTCTACTTTATTAACATCTGATTGTAACATTAAACCTCTGTCTTTCACCACCTTCCTTCTCTTATCATCAGCAAAATGTCAACTGGATTAGTAATGAATGCCCAGAAGAAAAATGCCTCATTCTGGCTCAGTGGAATAGAGACATGGTGTCCATCTGGGCCATTGGTAATGCCAGATCAACTACTGGCTCAAGAAGATGGGGACATGCCAGCCCTACCTTTGGAAGATAGACATGATGATGATGATGATGATGATGATTTATTCTCTGGGAGATGAGGGAGAAATGCTGCAGGTCCACCTCATATTACAAGGAAATGGGCTGATATTACCTGCTGGCTTGGATGCAAGTATGTGTCATGCATGCTTGTGTCTGTTTATCTACTACTTTCCATGGTGCTAGGACACATACCCAAGGAATCCCCAGCAGCAGCCATAGTATGACAGGCCACCATGCCTCCAACAACCCCCACATTCTCTTAACTCTTCGTAAAGTGAATTTGTTCAGCACTATCCACCAACAAATAAATCCCTTATTTTCTTTCTTTTTTAGTTCCATAAGACTTGAATATAGTGCAGACTTCAAACACCCTGATACCAAAGGATGTCAAAGAACTGAAATGTGATATTATACTGCAAGCAGATATTGTAGAATTAAATAAAGTTGAGGAATAAGGAATTTGTTTGTTGAAACAAATGGCTAGACGCTTATGTAACCAGCCCTTACAAGATAGCCTTAACAAATTCTGCTTTCATCAGTCCACGTTATAATGTAACAGAAAGGCAAAGACTGTGAATCATACGACTGCAGTACACGTTTCTTGTAATGAAACCAGACACACACAAAAAGAAGGCAAGACCTCTACAGTATGACCAGAAAAGTCTAATGGATTTCTGCTGTGGACCATTGACTGAGATTGGTCTCAAAGCTAAGTCCCATAGAGCATTCAGGATGAAGAAGCTGTATAAAAACAAATGAGTCTGACTGTCATTATATGGTTGCTTGAACAATGAACTCCTTGAGGAATATGGTTTATTTTCTGGTGATAGACTATCCTCTTTTTCTTGTCTAAGCCTGCCAAAAAAGGTACGCCGTTTACTGTGATGCACATTCTGAATGAACTTCTTATGTGATATTTTCAGCCTTGGAAACAATTTAAGCACTTAAACATTTTTGGGACTAGATAAGTTCGTGCTAAGAACTATTGCAGGATGTCTGTGTAAACTCCTGATACAAAAGCTAAGCCCTGCCTTAAATGTCTGGTAAGTCATTCAAACCTTGAACCATGCATGAATAAATGTCAAGACAGGTTCTACAAGATTAGGATAAAGCACCCCTTGTAGACTCAAAAGAAAATAGGTAATTGCCACTTTTAATACCCATCCATAACTTTTCCCAATACCTCATCATTTCAAAAACACAAATTCAAAATTTGAATTTCCTAAACTGTCTGTTTGACTACATAGATGCAGGTGCATGCACAGACCAACACCTCATGCATGTATATGTGTATGTACTTATTGGCTTTTCTTTACCAAGAAAGTCTGTCTAGGAACTGAAATTACCATTTCAGCTGAGGCACGGGGAGAAAAGCTCCAAAACAAGGATAGAAATTCATTTTGACAAATCAAATGAAAAATGGTCAACAAACATTATTTACAAAGCATTGCAAAGCAAACAGTCAACAAACATTATTTACAAAGCATATCAGATTAAGGAAATACATGTTTTCAAGATATTGTGAGTTGAATCAAAAATACTATAATAATAAATTTGTATAGCATCCATAGTGGAGAGAGTTAAGCTTGCATATTTACACACGCACATACACAATCACACAGAAACACACAATGTGTGACGTGTGTGTGATTGATACGTATATATCATATGTGTGGGGGAATCCATTAATTCTGTCAAATAGTTATTTCATCAAAGCAGTGACCCTGTTTCTAGTTTAGTCAAATTACTGTTTTCTAGGTCCAAGAATCTTGGGGGGTATGTGTGGATCGCAGTACAATGGATTACATTTTTTTTAATGTGTGTATAATGTAGGTGTATGTGTGTGTGTGTGTGTGTGTGTGTGTGTGTGTGTGTGTGTGTGTGTGTGTGTGTGTGTATGAGTGAATTTTGATGTTATTTCATTGAACATCCATTTGACTGATGAGTGAGAGGGGTGGTGCTTAATACTGAAGTAACGAATAGTTGAAAATTCAAAATGTTTCATCAAGTAATGTGAGTGGGGTTGGAGGGGGAGAGAGCATTTATGTGTGTGTGGAGAGTAAGGGTTAGGGTCGGGGATAATTGACTGGATAGGTTTTATATGTTTGTGTATGAGAGTGTGTATTTTAGAGTTAGGGTCAGGGTTAGTTAAGGGAATAGATGTAATGTTGTTAGTGGGTGTTTGTGCGTCTGAGTGTGTGTTGCACAGTGAAAATGTTAAGGGAAGATTTTTATTAAGGTAAGGTGTGGAGCTAGGGTTGGGAGGAGGGGCAGGGTTAGGATAAGGGTTGGCACCCATTACTAAGGTGGTGCATGGGGGTGGTGGACCATAGTTGTGCTATTGTGATCCTTAGAATAATAGAACTAGATATGTGAATGTCAGGGAATATATATACTAATTCCAAGGTTGCTTTGCCTCATAGTAACCCCCCATTCCAAGATGCAGTAATTTCAGAGTAAGTATGTATAACTAGTAGGGATATGGGGACCATCTCCCCCATATCAGGGGTGCAGTATACTTGCCCTTTGATATAGAGACGTGGGACAGTAAAACTGTTATATTTTTGTAAGTTTTGCTAAATGAAGTGGCTTGTTGGAGCAGATGAAGACCATGGAAAGGAATAGTCTCTGCTGCAGAAAAATTGTGTCTATCCTGCAACAAAACAAATGCAAGCATCTTAGAGCCCACAAAACCTCTGTAAGGATGTCACCACAAATAATGCTAACATGACAGTGGAAGGAGGTTCAGTAAGGTACAGAAAGTCACTCCATTCTGGTGACCACACTCCACATGGAAGCCATGTTACTGAATTCAAGATTCTGTGGTATCTGCATAACAGTGATAATCAATTCATTATATTCTAAAGGAGGCTGAATTCTTTTTCCTTCTGTTCACAGTGGCATGAGATGCTTCACATCAAAGAATATGAGAAAGTCTGGGCAGATTATTCTGTCCCTTTGTCAGAATGACATTGAAACTTCAAAGGATGACACTCCATAGTAGTCGGGAACAGGATATTCATCCCTGTCTCTGATGGACACAGGCAGCCTGGAATAAATGGCTCATCTCTCAGGCCCCCTGTTTGTAAATGTTTCATCTCCCAAGTCCCTGCTTACACTTATCAATGGTACCAGAACTTCTCAGAGAGTTGTGATGCATGGCTAGGCTTAAAAAGGTCCTTGTAGTCATTAGCTAGTAAACACCTATGAACCTATAATATTTTGTGTTAGAAGTCTGAGCCAAAAGTGTTGCCAACAGTAAGAGGGTCAGTTCTGGTTCTGACCCATTACATTGCTAACACTCTCAAACTCCAAGGACATCAGAAATCCATGTCACTCCTGCAGATATACATGTGCTGATAAAGCCAATGTCAGTAAGCCCAGAGGCATGGGTACTGTCAGGAATTTACTGGAGACAATGGGGAGGCAAACACTTGTCAAAATCTTAATGACTTGGCACATTAGTAAGTCCAGAATTGGTTTTAGTGGTTAAGATCCTTGTCAAATGGAATTTGATGACAGCAATCATTATCAACAATATACCTCTAACACCACAGAGGATGCCTTAACCATCAGAGCAGACTAAGCTCTGGAGTCCTGCGGCCTAAATTTGACAAAAGTTTTGACTTACACCTTTCAGTATAGATACCAACTGCAGACTCCTCTCACTAAAGTAATATGGGACAAGAAACATGTATTACTTTTTAATGATCAGCAAAATTAGTTGGAATTTAAAAAAGAGGTTCTTTTAAAATGAACAGTTGTTTGTTGAAGCCATTTTGTTCAGAATTTGAGTCTAAGAAAGAGGCTCAAAAGTACTTTTTTTGTTGTTTCTCAGCATTAATGATCTTGAGTAAACATACATGCTTTCTGACTTTCTTAACCCTTTTGAAGCTTGTTATTTATGCGCTTATATATGCAATTGGAAGCCAAGACCGGAATAGCTGCCCAAGAGAAGAAGGTCAACGCTGGCACCACACCACATGGAACACATAGCCCTCCAGAATACACACCAGCACTACCTTCACATAAAAACACAAACCAAACACCCACCTTTGCAGAGGATCTCAATAAAAATCTACCCAAACAGCAGAGACCTCCAAGACAGAAACGCATTCAACCACCACAACACAACACTAATCACGAGACACATAACTCTCCTAAACAGTGTGCCACTCAACCAAAGCCCCTAAGACAAAACAGCATGCCCAACACATTTGTCTTAGGTGACTCGATAGTGAGGCACACTGATGTCCCACTCACTAGGTTGAGTAAGGAGAAAGTAACAGTCAGCTGCCTGTCAGGTGCCAGGATCCGCCACATAACTCACGGACTCAGGTCCCTCAACAACAGGTACAAATATGACTCTGTTATTGTACATGTAGGTGTGAATGACCTGAGATGTACCTCCCTGGACTACATGAAAAGAGACATGGAGGAGCTCTTGGATTATGTAGCCCAGACGGGTATTACCCTAGCCCTGAGCAGCCTCCTACCATCACCCAGAATGATACCTCTATACAAGCAGAAAATGATTGATTTCAACACTTGGCTAAGTTTCTGGTGTCATTCTAAGGGGATCCAGTATCTGTCTGCCTGGGATAACATGATTGACAGACCTCGATGCTTTGCCAGAGATGGCCTGCATCTGTCACCCCTGGGCTTCCAGATAGTGCCTTTTTTAGGCAGTGTTCCAAAGACCAAATTACCACTGTAACAGCTACAAACAAATGCAATCTGAGGGTTATGTCGCTCAATGCTGGAAGTCTAAATCTCATAATGCACTCACTTGAAGTACTCCTTAAAATGGAGAACATTGATATTTGTGCTGTAACAGAGACCTGGTTCAAGGCAGCAGAAAGTACCCCTGCACTACCAGGCTATAACTCATTCCACACCATTCGGCCACAGAACTTGGACTGAAGCTCCAAATGCGGTGGTGTTTCCATATTCATAAAGGATGCACACATCTCCAGACTGGTAGCCCAACATAACACATCAGAGATACTTCAGATGCAGCTAACATTGGGTAAGACAGCGATTCAGATCATCACATGCTACAGGTCCCCAACCATGTCCCAAGACTCACACTCTGTGTTCCCAAGCACCCTGGAAAATATTAGGGTCCAACCTAACACTCTCATACTGGGTGACTTCAACTACCTCTCCATTACCTGGGAAAACTACTCATGTACCAATACAATTGCCCAACGTTTCCTGGAATTCATTAATTCCAATGCCCTGTACCAGTTCATTCTTACCCCCACTAGAGGTAGCAACAACCTTGACCTGGTCATTACTAACATGGGCGACTGTTGCTCTACACCAATAGTCAACTCCTCCCAGGTTAGATCCGACCACAAACTAATCACCTTGCAAATCCACATCCCTCCCACCCACCCACAAAGGTAACCACCATGAAAAACTTCTCCAAAGCTAACTTTGGGCTCCTAAAAACAGAGGTGGCTAACTTCACAGCACCCATGCAAATGGAGAATAGTTGCATGACTGCTGAATCATACACCAATGCACTGTACAAACACGTACATAAATGTACGGATCTCGAAATACCCAATAGAACCAAGACACTCAACTCCAAAAAAGGAAGCCAATCTGGAGGTCCCCTGCCATAAACAAATTGTACAACAGAAGGAGGAAACTGATGTGGAACAAGGTGAAGTCCCAAGACTGGAAAAACTCCCTTATCAGCCTCATCAAAAAGTTGAGATCACTCATCAAATCCTCTAAAGCTAGCTATGAAAACAGAATTGCAGCAGATAGTAAAGACAACCCCAAGGCCTTCTATAGTTATGTAAAGAATCTCCACGGCAATACCCAGATTTGCTCTGAGCTACTGCACAATGGTACCTCCTATACTGAGCCAACAGATATTGCCAATATACTGGCCGACAGATTCAGTGCCAACTTTACCCCTCTCTCCCCCAAAAAAGGACCAATCACAATAGCAGTAGTTTGCCAGGCACCCAGTATTACTGCTGCACAGGTTAAAACATCACTGTCCAAGGCCAAGAATACAGCTTCTATGGGACTGACAATATCCCTGGCTGTGCTCTACATGAATTACAGAGGGAACTGGCACCACACCTGTGTTCCCTGTTCATTCACAGCCTCACCTCAGGCTTTGTCCTTACCAAATGGCGCACTGCTACAGTCATCCCTCTCCACAAAGGATGAGCGACTACAGACTCTGGGAACTATCGCCCCATTAGCCTGACAAGTCTGATATGCAAAGCTATGGAACGCATCATCATGGACCTAATAAACAAGGATATAGGGAATCTCCAAACTCTGGATCCCACACAGTTTGGTTTTGTGAAGGGTAGATCATGCCTGCTCAACCTGGTTGACTTCTTTGAGTCAGTCACCAGAGCTGTGGATGAAGGCAAGGTGGTTCTTACAGCCTACCTTGATCTGACCAAGGCCTTTGATGCCATTCCCCACTCAGGAATCATAGAAAAACTCACTAAGCTAGGCATCAACCCCTATATCACTAGGTGGGTTGCAAACTGGCTCACAGATAAAACCCACAGTGTGAAAGTAGCTGACTCCAAGTCAGACTGCTGACCTGTCATGAGTGGAGTCCCACAGGGTTTGGTCCTGGGTCCTCTCCTGTCTACTTCTCTGAAGTACAAGCCAACATGAAGGGACTCTGGCTGACAAAGTTCACAAACAATTGCAAGTTGGGAGCTATTATTAACTCCCCAAGTGATGTTGACATCCTACAAAAAGGCCTCACTTAAACCAATGACTGGTGTCAGAACCATGGCCTTAAGCTAAATGCCAAAAAATGTGTCATCCCCTTCGGGAAAAACCTGGTTCTCATGAATTACCACATTGATGGTAGTCCACTGAATACAGAAGGATTTATAAGAGATCTGGCAACACAGGTTGAAAGCAACCTCTCTTTTGACCACCACATTGCCACGATGGTCAGTAAGTCCTTCTATGTGGCACATCTCATTACTAAGGGTTTTGCATCCAGGAATAAAGAAGTCATTGTCTCCCTCTACTCTTCCCCCATTAGGCCAATCATCGAGTACAATGCCCCATTTGGCTTGTACTTCACTAGACACCTGCAACAACTGGAGAGGCTGCAAAAGTGCCTCACAAAGAGGATCCTAGGCCTTAAACACTTGTCTTATATGGACAGACTCAAAAAACTCTGTTCTCTGTCTCATATCGCCTACTTAGAGGCAATCTCTGCTTGAGTTACAAATCCATGTCTGACCCAACTCTTTTAGAAATGCTACATGGGTTGGGAGGGTGGCCTAATGGTTAAGGTGTTTGCCTTACAAACACAAGGTGCAGGGTTTGAGTCTCACAAGGGATAATTGGCTAGGTTTAAATTGGCTCGCAAGGGCAGTTAGCTTAGTATGAACCTATGAACCTATGAACCTATGAATCTAAAGAAATCCCAATCCCTCCACATCACATGCTCCAGAGACCTCAACCTCATTACCACAATCAACAGAACAAGGTAGAAGGACAGGTTCATGAAAAGATTGGGTAGATCTCAAGAGTGAACCCAAAGCAAGAAGTAACAAAGTACGTAGATAAGAAAATAATATAAAAGATGGCAGCAACCTGGTTTAGCTCTGAGACTTAAAAATGTCTTTCATGTAAAAAGGAAATGGGAGGAAAACTCTGCCCTAGTTAATAACCTCTCCAGTTTGATGCAGTTGAGAGGAATGCAAGTAGTATCAAGTATGGAATACAAGTAAACTATGGTTGTATACATGATGGAGCGCTAAAGAGCAAACTGGTTGCCTTAAGTTAAACTTGATAGGGGAAGTTGGTGATGATTTTTATTTTATTTATTTATCATTTGTTGACCGGGAAAGTCCAACTAGGTTCCACAGAGCCTGTTTTTAGTGGAGGCCCGGGGAGAAATGCTCCAGATGCATGTCTTTGGAATGTGGGAGGAAACCGGAGTACCTGGAGGAAACCCACACGAACAAAGGGAGAACATGCAAACTCCACACAGAAGGCACCCCAGCTGAGAATCGAACCGGTAAACCTCTTGCTGTGAGGCGACAACGTTAACCGCTGCACCACTGTGCCGCCCAATGATGATGCAGATATCATGCAGATATCAAGCAATGGTGAATACAATGAAGGAAATACAGCATAAGATGGCAGATATAGTCAGTGAAGAGCAATATGATGTCAAACAGATGCAGTAAGGAATGCAACAATTAAAGTCAAAATGTATGAATTAAAACAAATGTGCCCCACCAAAAGTATGTGTGAAATAAATCAATTACTGGCAGGTACTAGATGTATCAACAAACATGACTCCTTTTGAATATATTTCGCAGATGGTTACTTTTATTTTCTATAAGCTGTTGCTGTACATGCCTTATAACCACAAACAGTTCAGTATGAGCAAGGCGTTTTCTCTGTCTCCAGCTAAGACAGACAAACAGAACTAACAGAAGAGGACAGAGAACACTAAGAAGACTAAGACTGACTGTAAGCAAGAAATAGAAGCATTTTATAAGCACCCAGGGAAGCCAGCTTGCTTATGATATCACTACACTTATTTACATTTATTTAGAAATGAGATATTTACCCCATTTCAAAAAGGAGTATCCCAGTAGTCATGTCAACTGCTCTTTCTAATACCAGACAGTTGCAATTATGATGTATCTGCTTTTTCTCATTTTCCCTTGTTACATGTCTGCAAACAGACTTACTGTTCTTTTACATCCACATTCTCACATTGGACCTTCTATCGGTGTGGACTACATTCTTCTCAATTTTCCAGATGTATCAAGACTTGTGCTATGCACTCCATATATATATTCAGTGATGCCTCTTATTTAAAATTACCGGAGTCTTAAAAGCATTTAGAAAAGCACATACTAAACTGAAAGATGCACATAATCTGTTCACCAGTGCCCAACAATGTGCAACTGTTTGATCTCCATGAAGCTGTTGGTGAGAGAGACTTTAAGGTGCTCTTAGAGGTTGAATTCATTAAATTGTGTGGGTGACTTAGAGAGAAAAGCAAAGAACTTTAGATCACGTACATAGAATTAGACACACTATTCTACATGGAACATACCCAAAACACGTGGACATTATTTACACCATTTTGCAGATGTTGAGACTGAAAAACAGAAAGGAAGACCCATGAGTGGTGGGAAATTGCCTCTAAGTGGTTAAATTTTAATAAGAGGCCTCTCCTCTTCTTGGATCTTTTCAAAGCATTTGACATGGTGGATCACCAACTTTTGATTCACACCTTCCAATCTTTCTGTCTAAATTCTAAAGCCATTCAATGGTTTAAAATCCTATCTCAATGGGAGGCAGCAGGCTGTTCTCTGGCAGAACAAGCTCTCTAACCTATTACCTGACACCCTTGGAGTACCACAAGGCTCCATATTAGAGGGGCCGTACTGTTTTCCGTCTTTATTAACGACTTATATACATTCATCCAAAATGTCAGCTGTATCCAATACGCTGATGACTCCACCCTGATTTGCTCAGCTACATCTCCTTTAGACTTGAGGTCAGCCACCCAATCCACCTTTAATACTATAGAAAACTGGCTCTCTGAATGTCGATTATTGCTAAATCCCAAAAAAAAGTAAAATGTTGTTATTCTCACCAACACAAAGGTCTGCTACTTTTTATTATTTTATTTTTTTTTTCAAATAAAGTTTTTATTTCACTTTCATTTTTCTACTATGAACAATTCAATACAAAGTGGAAGTAAGATAACAATGGGGTTACATATGATCAAATAACATATGTTGCATACAGCATTCATGACATACATGGTGCTTTTACCTTCACCACAAATGCAAAACATGGAACAATAATCACCCCTGACCCCATCTACAAAACTATTAGGAGACATTATTGATAATAACCTAAAATTTGAGCTTCATGTAAACAAAACTTGGGTCACTGTATAGAATAAAAGCCTTCCTAACCCCTCCAGCTAAGATTGCCATTGCTCACTCTCACCTACTTTCAACACTTCTATATGCTTCCCCCTTCTCTCTAATCTAAACAAGTCTGTACTTAATAGACTGTCAACCTGTTATAATCACATTGCCAGATTTGCCACTGGTCTGCATCAACCTTAAACAGCTTGGGTGGCTAGAACTTCCCAGTCTAATCCAATATAACCTTCTGATTATGGCTAATAAAATCCTCTATAATCCAGATAATACACCAGCTCTTAAAAATATTAGCACCCCCTATAACAGTCCGAGACTGCTTCGATCCTTGAACAGACTACTAATTCAGACAATCAAAATTAACAATGCAGCTGGTGATTCCCTCTTTGCAAACTCTGCAGGCAGAGCCTGGAACCTACTTAGAGCTGATATTACTTTGCTCTCCTCCCTATGCCAATTTAAAGCTAAACTCAAACAACATCTAGCACTAAACTGGCTTTACCACTGCAACAAGCCTGGCTAACTCTCACCATGAATGTGAATAATCAATTAATCAAACTACTGCTTAATTTCCCCTTGACTGTGACCAGGAGTAACTCGAACTTATGAAATTGTCTATTCATATCTGCTTATGTATTCTTTGTAAATACTATATCTGTAATATGCTTTCTTTGTTATTAATGTATCTGTCTACCTTGGAGCTTTTCTCTCCAGGCCTTCTCTGAAAATGGACATGAATTCAGTCGGACTATCACGGTCAACAAATGTAAAATAAATAAAAATAAAATAAATAAATAAATAAAATATTAAATTGTTGCCATTGTATCAAAAGTCTCATGCACACACTGGGGTTAACTGGTGTTTATGACAAGCAAGGGTGAAGATCTGGATAAAATATCCTGACACCAGACCATGATGGGAAGGAGTCAGTAGTAAGATGGTTGCATCCCCAAGAGAGAGATGGCAGCTCTTTGTATACCAGATACAAGGGATGAGAGGCTATAGTTGGAGAAACAGAAGGAGGTAAAGACTTTGTCTTCCACTAAACAGACCAGAGAAAAACAGAGAAAGTTGAGAGCTGGGATGAAGCAGTCCTAAGCAATGCATAAGTTAGTTGTTAATTGATGAAGTGCTGGAAATATACTTCCAGAAAGCTCTGCCAGTGTCACTGGAGGTCACCAGGGTTGATGCAGGGATGGAAGCAGCACATGAATGGAGTGCAACAGCTACTTGCATTGTACTTTCTCTGAGCATATCATGGAGTGAAGCAGCAGAAGCACATGTCTAGAAAGAGAATATGGAAGATGGAGCCAGAGGCCTCTTCTGGATAGTACATAAGGAGAAGACCAGTGACATTGGTGGTCAAAAGGGGCTGATTCCAGTTATGGTAAAAGGCGCAAAAGCCTGAGATCAGAAGATCAGAGAAGAGGGGTATAGCAGTGTTTTGTTTCACATATACAGGATATCAAACTGATGACTGGCATGTCATTTTCTGTTTTGATGCTGCTGTTGGTGATTTTACCTGTTAACACGTGGCTCATGACTTGTGATACCTGAGTGATACAAATGTTATGAAGAAGTGTAGATGATTGTGAAAAGAACACTAGGAAAGTTTGAAGCAAGCTAGAAGAAGTGTAAAGGGATATTACCCTGTGGACAATCAATAATTATCCAAGAAACTGTTCAGTGACTGCTGACCAGATTAAATTCTGAAATGCTGACATATGGTGAGTAGAGGGTTATCAACTCTGTAAAATTTGTTCATGTTCGATCTGTTTTACATATCTATAGGGCAGGGAAATGTATGGAAATCTATGTTTTTGCAGTTACACAGAGTGATAATTATATGCACCGTGCTCAACACAGTGTGTGTTGTTTTCAGGTATAACCATTTCAGTAGTATTTGTTGTATATATACTAGTATAGTTCATTGTGTGGGGAGAAGCATAGGAATGTTTAACCTTCCTATTCAGTACAGTTAGATGAAGTTTTTTCCTACTGTTAAATCTTTATTAAAATGTAGACAGGATGCAAAAAGGTTATGAATGTTATGACATTAATACAGCAGCTTTCATGTCTGTCTAACAGGAAAGGTAATGGCAGGATGGCAAAATGTACAATATGGGGTCTGTGGGGGATATTGCATGGAGAGGGAGAATATATAACAGTGAACAAGAAATAACTAAGCCAATTATTGTGATAAGAAATAGGAAATGCCAATAAATCACAGAGACATTTTAGGCTGAGTATTAATGCACTGATGGGAAAGCAGATAACTGTTCTTCACTGTTGCTCCTGCACAGCAAAGTTGGGGATGTGTTTGATAGCTGATAATTTTGGTGGTTAAAGTTAAGATTGGTAGGAGGTGATAGACACTTTGTATGTGTTTATGTACAGTCTTGGAAAGTGTAGGAAGTTTGGATGGAATGTAGTTAAGGGAAAGGATATGTGTTTTAGGTAATGAGAAAGCTCGTTGTGAATAGAGTGCAAAGAGGGGACAGGATATATGTTTTTAGGAAATTAAAATGCATGATATTAAGGGATTGTAAAGGAGAGGGTGGACTAACATGGCAGTGGGAATTCAGAGAGAGTAGGGTGTACGTAGGTAAGAGGAAAGAAGATGAGCCCAGTGTAAGATTAGTGCAGAGGAATACGGTTAGAGTGGGTAGGAGGTGGAGAGAGAAGCAAAGCGTCAGGTTCATGGGGCTAGATAGTATGAGAAAGCAAGATAATAGAATTCTCAAATTTACATTATGGAGCGGTAGTTGAAAGTTATTTAGAACAGTGAGAGAAGAGTTAACAACAGTGAAGCAAGGGGGACAGGGGAATAGTAGGAGGGGATGAGAACAAGACAGAAACAACTTTGAGATGGAGTTTGGAGGATGGACTACAGCACCAGAAAACCTGGGCAAGGTCTAGGTTAAAGGAATGATGCCACGCAGCTTGCTGCTGATTAAAAGGATAGTGGGTTGAGGGAATACGCTGGTGCAGCATGCAACCAAGGGTCTTTGACTTAGGTAGGGTGTCAGATGAGGAGGAGCACTTATAGCCCACATGGTAAGAGGAGGATGAAGATGAAGGAAGCAGTTTCAAGATATTTTTATGTAATGTTAGACAGGAAAGCACTTAAGCGTGGTGAATTAAGGAGTAAGTTGAAGTGAGAGGACTCAGGGTGCCCTTGTGGTGATGCAGTTGCTCACATCAGCCACCAAGTGGACAGATTAGGACAATAATAATGATGCTGACAGAGACAATAAGCACCCTCATGGCAGCATGAATGATGATCTCTCTGCATGACTCTTGTCCCTGTGTTAGGAATAACCAGTTAAAGAAATGAATGGGCCTTACCCGCACATGTAAAAGACTTAATGGGTAGAAGGTTTGGGGGAAAACACCAATAAAAAAAGAGTTTGGGGTAAGAGGGTATTATAAGATGAAAGGCATGTTACAGGTATACATTTAACAGCTATTAAGAGGAAAGCGGGGAGGTGTGGGAGAGGTTGGTGGAAGTTTGCTGGAAGGAATGACTATAAAGGGGTGGTAGAGAAATGTTAGAAACAGATTTAGGGGTTAAGGGTGGTGAGGGAAGTTAATGATCAGCAGTTAAGGCTAGTGAACAGGTGGTAAAGGACAGGACTCCAAGAAAATTAAAGTGGTAAGTCACCTGCAGCATGAGAAATGTTTGCAATGTCAGCAAGAAGGGGTGTGGGTGCATATGTAGTAGAAGTGTAGAAAAGTAGTAAAAACTTATAGAAGTTGGATTTTGGAAATAACAGAATGTATGTGGAAGTAAACTGGATAAAGATTAGCGAATGTAGCTGTTTATGAGCTGTTAGATGGAAGGAATCATGTTGATATCATGACAACAATTCCGCCGAACACAAAGAAACTGAAAATGCTTCACTAAAATCACTTTTGGTAAATATCAAAAAAATATTTTTTTGTCCCTTGAGTCCCCAATGTGGGGTAACAACCTCCATATCACATGGGGACACACCTCCAAACTTAAAAACACTTAGTCCAAGGTTATACTACAGTGAACTGACACTTTCCTGGATGAAGAGGGGTTTTCAACAGATCAGAACGTAGAGTAGATGTTGTTGATAGGGCAGGCAAAAACAGGATTTCAACAGGGCTGAACCAAGATGATGTGGAAGTAAGAGGTGATATGCATCAAAAATATGTCATGGTATAAGGAGGTAGTGGGGGATTTTAGTAGTAGATGGTCTAGAGAGAAAACTGTAAAAGTTGGGGTGCATGATTTAGGCAGGTGAGATGCAGAAATGAGTAGGGAGGAATAGGCCTGGGAGGATATATGTGGTTAGAGGGCTTGCATTGCATAATGTGTCTACACAGTGTAAACAGCAGTTTGAGAGATGGAAAACTGATACTGCCCATAGTGAGACAAGGCAAAATGTCCATAGTGCAATGTTCAGGGTATGACTGTGGTGATGTTATCATATCCCTTTTCAAATTCAGTAAAGATTCATTCAGTCATTTTCCAATATCCAATTTATCCTTTTCTGGGTCATTGGCAAGCTAAATCCTATCCCAGCATTCAGTGGGCTCAAGATAAAGAACTAATCCTGGATGGAAAGCCAGTCCATTGCAAAATGCATGCTCACTCACATACTGCACACACACCTAAGGGCAAACTGAAGGGTCTTGAATTCAGAAACAGCATGTCACTGGTATGTGGACAGAACCTAAGGCACCCAGCAAAAACCCATACTGACACATAGGGGATATGGAGATTCCATTCAGAAAGTGCAAGGGGAGATCAAACCTGAGAACCAAAAGTAAAACAGCATTATCAACCTCTATACCACCTTGCCACCCTTTGGTAAAGATGTTAATATGTTGCTATTCAGTTCTAGATTATTTGACAATCACAGCCTTATTTCCTTTGCACAGTGGAGCTGCCTATGCATTCACATAATTTAGGCAGTAATGTACAGCTAAAATAAGTAGAAGGAAAATTAATTATCTTAATTTGATCCCAAATGGTGAAGCATGCTTGCTGCCTTAACTACATGGTTGTTACACTGTTACAGAAAATGGGGAAAGGAGTCGGGGGCTGCTTCTGTGTTTCTGATAATGGCTCAAACTTGATGCACTGTTGTGTCATAGAGAAGGCAATCTATTAAATGAACCTTTGGAAACCTGCCACTGATGCATCATCTGGTAATTGGATATTCTTCATGTATTAATGGCAAGCTGGGACTGACTCAACATCCAGTGTGTTCTCCTTTTCACAGAGTGGCACACTAGTTAGTTTCTGTAATAGCTTGTTATTACAGCAGAGGCCTGCTGAGTTTGTATGACTCTGAACACACATTAATTAGTTTCTCCCCCACCCCTTACACCAGCCAGCTGCCAAAATCAGTGTTTAACTCCAGTGATCTTTTTATCTGATAATCTGATATAATGATGTGTCAAAATGTACCTACCAGCAATTAATATTAAAGATGACATGCCAGTAAACCTGATTTTATATACAGCTGCATGAAGCACTTTATGAAACTGAAGGATTTTACAGCATCCCATACCTAACTTTAGGTCAAATCTTATAAAACACACCATTGCATCGTTTATTATTTTTGTGAAAATGCTTTCCATTCTGCAGAATCATGGTTCCTAGTAGTTAACTGATATTTTAAAGTGCAATCCATTATAACAATATATAGTAAATAGTACATAGCACCCCACAAAAAAAAAAAAAAAAAAGATCTCCAATATCTTTATAGAAGTTCTTGTATAAAAACACAATATCTCCTGGGCCACGTATTGAAATCTCATCTTACTGTTTCCCTTGCTTGGCCAGATATATTAAAGTGGATTATTTCAGAAAAATGTGTTTCTCAGTGGTCTGCTGCAATATACTGTGTATATTATGAAACTCTACTATGGTGTCTTGTCTGTTTTGATACACTTTATTAACGGGTCCTAATATGCAGTAGTATTATTTTCTGCCCATTTGCAATGATATTTGGAAGCATCCTTCTCAAAATTGTTATTTCAATCCATTTGCAGCTCTGCACGGTCACAATTTATTTTGCATGTGTCATCTTAGAGATGAAGCCATCCTACATGAATATGTAATTATCTGTTGTGTGGTTCTGGGTTTCATGATTATTTGGTTCCTTAAGAAGGCTTTTTTTTTTAAATAGGTTACTTACTTCTGCATCAGGCATAACCTGTGTTAGTTCTTTCACTGTCACATAACCTGTGTTAGTTCTTTCACTGTCACATAACCTGTGTTAGTTCTTTCACTGTCACTCGAGCATCATTGTCATAGGTATAAACTCTTTTTTTCTTTTCTGTCACTTCTCCTCTTAACCATTTCATATTTTATTTCTTTATTGACATTTGATTACTGTGAAAGTCTGAGTAGGTAGGAACCCATTTTCAGAGGAGAACCAGGGAAAAAAGTTCCAAAGTATTAGAAAACATTTTAAAAACAATAATTTTACAATCTTTAAAATAATGCAAAAAAAAACAACAACAAAATTGTCTTTATAATGTGCATTTCTTTTATTATTCAAATCTTCTTTTTGTAAGGTCATTTACCTTTGTTGACAGCCCTCTGGCTGCTGAAATGCCAAAGGTATATGTGTGAATAAAAGGAGAAATTGGTTGCATTACGATGAATAAGCCATGTGCAACAATCAGTGGGGCTTCATTAATTACATTAAAGTCAGCTGTTGGGCATAGGCCAGGGAGTGAGGAAAATTATGCCTTCCAGTACCAGAGAGCTGGTCTAGCAAATTTGGTTCCTGGGGATACTGAGATGTGCAGTGAAGTATGTCTGGGTACTGTTCATGTGACCTCAGATAAGGTTATATACCAGCTAGACAGGTGAATATGGCATACTCCCAGGTAAGTATACATAAATTGTGCCACTGTTTGGTCATGTTTTATTTTCAGGTTACTGTTTCAAGGTTTTCTGCATTATGCATCCTGTAATGAGTATATTGCATTTTAGCATTACTTTTTTATGCCCACTACCAGGTAAATCTATGATTTTTATTTATATATTTAGTATAATTTATTTTTTTCTTAATTTGCAGTCTTTTATATTTGTTCAATGTTGTTTTATCACTAAAGATTTTAATCGCCACATCAGACTGCTATATAAACATATTACAGCAGGCACTATGAAACATATATCTTCCCATTTCAAAGTTACAAGAAGAAGTCTATACAGATAGTTA
Organism: Protopterus annectens; assembly: GCF_019279795.1. Lineage (NCBI taxonomy): Eukaryota > Metazoa > Chordata > Ceratodontiformes > Protopteridae > Protopterus > Protopterus annectens. The sequence continues at coordinate 412,160,125 of NC_056734.1, forward strand.
AAACTAGCTATATTCGGGTATTTACAACAAATAATATAATTTATTTTTTACTACCTATAAATAAATTACACTTTGCTGTTACTACTCGCAAGTTAAAAAGAAGAAATGCCTACTAATCCCTAATTGTACCAAAAGCATTTTAAGTTGTGTGAATCGCTCATCAGACATACACTTTTCTAAAGTTATTATTTAAAAAGGAAATAAAAAATTCTCTTCATGCTACCGGCAAAAATCTAAAATAACAAAATTAATTAATCCTGTCTGTTCCCTGAATATCTACTCACAGTGATAAAAACTCCTATGTCCAACTGCCTGGTATACATAGTTCACACAATAAAAATGGTCCTTAGTAACTATAAAATATGAAACATGGGCTAATATATGTTTTTAGAATCTTAAATCTGCATACTTCTTTATCAAACACAGTGATAAACAGTTACGTTTTACCCTTTGCTTAATGCATATCTTATTCCTGCAATAGTAGACATAGTTTTAAGCATATGTATGCTGTAATTAGTGGTTACAATGTTTGTACATAGTCTTAGTGTGACATGACAAATGTAATTCTAAGCTTTATTTATGATATATAAAGCCATACTTTTGTGTGTCTAGATTAAGACTGGCAAAATGATCCAATTACTGGTATTAAATAGTTAGGAACTACATATATGCCCCTTATAACATTCAGTTCTTTAAAATGCAGTGTATTTCTACCTGCCCAGTCTACATAAACCCTGCTTATAACATTTTTGGCAGGTGAAGAAAAACCTAAAACAATATCACTGCAGTGTTATTGAGCTCCCCTTAAAATGAAACATATTATAAATCTTTGTCCCAGAGAAATATAAGAGAATGGCTGCTATCTGTTTGCTAATTTCAAAACAGGTGTCCTCATTAACTTAAAAGATGAATGTTCAAGCCTCTGGAAATCTGGATGGAAACGCTTCATGTCTTGCGCTGTGAGCACATCAAAGACAAGAGAATGTAAAGAGGAACATATTTACCATTATGGGTGCAAACAAGGGAGTAGTAAAGCAGCTACAGGGGCAAGAAGCCTGACTAATGTACAAATATATTTCTCTTTTTTTGGGCTCAGTGCAGGGACATTTCCTCTTCAGCTTATATTTCTCTGACTTCCAGACTATAAACCCAGAACTACAGCTAACTGAGTCTGCTGATGACTGCAAGCTGTTTTTTTTTTATTAAAGCACTCTCTGACACCAAATAATTGCAGTAAGAACTAACCCTATTTAACAATGGTGTAAAGAAAAGGGGATCAAAATTAAATGCAAAACATGCAGTATTGTCACACTTAGCAAACACCTCAATTTGTCAGCTTAGAATATAGCCAGTACCCTTACTCCAAACTGAGAAGGTAATCACAGATCTTGGCACCTGGGTCGATATCCCATGTCCTTTGACTCCCATACAGCATCATTAGTCAGAAAATCCTTCTACTTAGCACAACTAATATTTAAGGGCATATAACTCAGGTTAAAAGAAGTCATCATTACTCTGTAATCAACTCTAATTAAATCAGGTATAGTGCACAATGCCCCCTCTGGTATGTACCTGTTCAGATACATCAAGCAACTAGAAAGGCCCCAGAGATTCCTAATATCTTAGCAGGCAATAACAGCATAATATTAGCATTGAGTTCAGTTTGGAGGGACAGGTATATCTCACAGAGGATACCGTTGCTGTGGAATAGATTCCCCTTCCACAAAAAACAAAGTTCATCCTAGTCCATATTCAAACACAACATGGATCTATGGATGAGAAATGGAAAATTTACCCCAGGACTGTCCCCTTTACTGCTAATGGTCAGAGGCAGCTCCTAAATGCTTTAACCCATTCATGTGTCACTTGAACTATCTGTTCTATGAGCCCATTTATTCTCATTAGGGGTAATATATAACTAACAGCCATGGGATGGGTAAGACCAATCTCTAACCAAATGGGACAGGTTAATTCAAACACAAAAGGGGGAAATGGTTAGGTTTAAAATAACGCACAAGGGTAGCTAGCCTAGTACTTACTTATGAATTTGTGAACCTATGAACATCAAAAGTAGCTGTCACTTTAATGATACCATGTTACTAAAGTATGCTTTCCTACCTCTTCATATGTTACTTACTACTATTTGTTTCCTCTCTAGTGTCCTTTCTTAATATTCCCATCTCGTTAATACTAATCAGCTCTCTCTTGATGTCATTAATTTTCCCTCCTGCATATTTTTCCTCCTCATCTCGTTCATAGGTTCATAGATGTATACTAGGATAACGACCACTAGGGTCCTTAAACACCTAGCTGTGCAACCAAAATGTGACTCACAAATTTGATTTATATTTGATTTATAGGGGGTGATTTACTAACTGCTTCTGTCCAGCAGAGACAGGAGCCAGAGCAGGGGTGAACTTCCAATTACCCATCCATTGATCCAAGCTGCGCTTAGACAGAGATAGGGAGGAGCTCTGTTTAGCCTGTTTCAGAGAATTGGAACTCTCTGAGAAACATATCTGTCTCTTCAATGTGTCCTATTTATGTTGCAATCAAAATTTAGGTCTTTTAAACTAGTAGTTTTGATAACCCAGCCACTGGGGATGCACAAGCCAGTGCATTTCTTTGTGCCGGTCCCAAGCCCGGATAAATGGGGAGGGTTGTGTCAGGAAGGGCATCCGGCATAAAACTTCGCCAAAACATTTCATGCAGTCACCAAGAAAAATTTTTATACCGGATCGGTCAAGGCCCGGGTTAACAATGACCGCCACCAGTACTGTTAGCCTACAGGGTGCTGGCGGAAATTGGGCTACTGTTGGCCGAAGGAGGAGAAGAGGCGGAAGACATGGCCGAAGGCAGGAGGAGAGGAGAAAGGCTAGGACTGTGGTAGTGAGGGTCGGAACTTTGAATGTTGGCAGTATGACTGGTATAGGGAGAGAACTAGCTGATATGATGGACAGAAGGAAGGTTGGTATATTGTGTGTGCAAGAGACCAGATGGAAGGGGAGTAAGGTTAGGTGTATCGGAGGTGGGTTCAAATTGTTTTATCATGGTGTGGATGGGAGGAGAAATGGCGTAGAAGTTATTCTGAAGGAACAGTATGATGAGAGTGTTTTGGAGGTGAAAAGAGTGTCGGATAGAGTGATGTCTATGAAGCTGGAAATTGATGGTGTAATGATGAATGTTGTTAGTGCGTATGCTCCACAAGTTGGGTGTGCAGTGGATGAGAAAGAAAAATTTTGGAGTGAATTGGATGAAAAATCTTGGAGTGAATTGGATGAAGTGGTGATGACTGTACCTAAGGGTGAGAGAGTGGTGAAGGGAACAGAGGGGATGAGGAAGTGATGGGTAGGTATGGTGTTAAACAAAGGAATGCAGAAGGTCAGATGGTAGTGGATTTTGCGAAAAGGATGGACATGGCTGTGATGAATATGTATTTTAACAAGAGGGAGGAGCATAGAGTGACATACAAGAGTGGAAGAAGATGCACACAGGTGGATTATATCTTATGTAGGAGGGCCAGTTTGAAGGAGATTGGAGACTGTAAAGTGGTGACCGGAAAAAGTGTCATTAGGCAGCATAGGATAGTGGTTTGTAGGATGACGGCGGTTATTAAGAAGAGGAGGAGGAGTGTGAGGGCAGCACCAAGGATCAAGTGGTGGAAATTGAAAAAGGGTAATTGTGAGGTGGAGTTCAGGGATGAGTTAAGGCAGGCACTGGGTGGCAGTGAAGAGTTACCAAATAGCTGGGTAACTACAGCAGAGCTAGTAAGGGAGACGGCTAGAAAGGTGCTTGGTATCACATCTGGACAGAGGAAGGATGACAAGGAGACATGGTGGTGGAATGAGAAAGTACAGGAGAGTATACAGAGAAATAGGTTGGCAAAGAAGAAGTGGGATTGTCAGAGAGATGAAGAAAGTAGACAGGATTATAAGGAGATGAGGTGCATGGCAAAGAGAGAGGTGGCAAAGGCTAAGGATAAGGCATATGGAGAGTTGTATGAAAGGTTGGACACTAAGGAGGGAGAAAAGGACCTGTACCGACTGGCTAGACAGAGGGACCGATCTAGGAAAGATGTGCAGCAGGTAAAGGTGATAAAGGATAATGAGGGAAACATATTCACAAGCGAGGAGAGTGTGTTGAGGAGATGGAAAGAGTACTTTGAGGGGTTGATGAATGAAGAGAATGAGAGGGAGAGAAGGTTGGATGATGTAGGGATAGTAAATCATGAAGTACAGTGGATTATCAAGGATGAAGAAAGGATAGCTATGAAGAGAATGAAGAATGGAAAGGTTGTTGGCCCAGATGACATACCTGTGGAAGCATGGAGGTGTTTAGGTGAAATGGCAGTGGAGTTTTTAACCAGTTTGTTTAATGAAATCTTGGAAAGTGAGGGGATGCCTGAGGAATGGAGAAAAAGTGTTCTGGTACCGATTTTTAAGAATAAGGGTGATGTGCAGAGCTGTAGTAACTACACAGGGATAAAATTGATCAGTCACAGCATGAAGTTATGGGAAAGAGTAGTGGAAGCAAGGTTAAGAAGGGACGTGATGATTAGTGATCAGCAGTATGGTTTCATGCCCGGAAAGAGCACTACAGATGCGATCTTTGCTCTGAGAGTGGTGATGGAGAAGTACAAAGAATGTCGGAAGGAGTTGCATTGTGTTTATGTAGACTTAGAGAAAGCATATGACAGGGTGCCTAGAGAGGAGTTGTGGTATTGTATGAGGAAGTTGGGAGTGTCAGAAAAGTATGTAAGAGTGGTACAGGATATGTACGAAGGTAGTGTGACAGCGGTGAGGTCTGCGGTGGGAGTGACAGATGGGTTTAAGGTGGAGGTGGGGTTACATCAAGGATCAGCTCTGAGCCCTTTCTTATTTGCAATGGTGATGGACAGGTTGACAGACGAGATCAGACAGGAGTCCCCGTGGACTATGATGTTTGCAGATGACATTGTGATCTGTAGTGAGAGTAGGGAACAGGTGGAGGAGACCCTGGAGAGATGGAGATATGCTCTACAGAGAAGAGGAATGAAGGTCAGCAGGACTAAGATGGAATATATGTGTGTGAATGAGAGGGAGGATAGAGGAATGGTGAGGATGCAAGGAGTAGAGGTGGCGAAGGTGGATGAGTTTAAATACTTGGGGTCAATAGTTCAGAGTAACGGTGAGTGTGGAAGAGAGGTGAAAAAGAGAGTACAGGCAGAATGGAGTGGGTGGAGAAGAGTGTCAGGAGTGATTTGTGACAGACGAGTACCTGTAAGAGTGAAAGGGAAGGTCTACAATAGGGTAGTGAGACCAGCTATATTATATGGGTTGGATACAGTGGCATTGACAAAAAGGCAGGAGTTTGAGCTGAATGTGGCAGAATTAAAGATGTTAAGATTTGCACTGGGTGTGACGAGGGTGGACAGGATTAGGAATAAGTATATTAGAGGGTCAGCCCAGGTTGAAGGTTTGGAGACAAAGCCAGAGAGGCACAATTACGTTGGTTTGGACATGTGCTGAGGAGGGATGCTGAGTATATTGGGAAAAAGATGCTAAGGATGAAGCTATCAGGTAACAGGAAAAGAGGAAGGCCTAAGATAAGGTTTATGGATGTAGTGAGAGAGGACATGCAGCTGGTTGGTGTGACAGAGCAAGATGCAGAGGACAGGAAGAAATGGAAACAGGTGATCTGCTGTGGCGACCCCTAATGGGAACAGCCAAAAGAAGATGATGAAATTAGAAGTTCTGATGTTGTTTGTTTTTCAGACATACAAAAGTTTCATCAAAACAGGGTCCAGATATGCCTTGTATAGCAGGTAAAGATCAACTCTCAGAAGTCTGTATGATACAGAGTAAACAGGCATAGCTTTGACGCAATCAGCATAAGACATTTGTGTTTACTCCCTGTATTTATTTTATAAGGAACCTTTGTGGACATTCCAGTTACTGTATGTGTCTGGTCAGGTACAAACCAAATAGGGCATTATACTCTATGATGGGCCTGATGAGGGCCAAGTAAAGTGGCATAATGACCGCTCTGGACCTAGATGCCATGCCCTTGCTTATAAGCTCAGCAGCATACAAGGATTTTCTTTCTGCCTTGGACACATGTTGGTTGAAGGCTAGGTTACTATCTACATGAGTTCCCAGATCTCTGACAAGTGAATCAACTTTTAATTGATAATGCAGTTACATGGGGTGACAGACTTCCCAAAACACTCTGTGTACTTTGGCATCAGAATACTCTACTATTTCTCACCTCCATATATTATTAGAAAGAATAACTGTATATCAGTTTACTTGGCACTGGCTATTCACTTCTGCAAGGTGTCTTGCTACTTGTGGTACATATAGTATTCCTGATAACAATTTCTCCCAACAGTATTCTGCAAATGTATATCAGTCTGTTGTTGGGGCTATAATTCCTTGTATACAAGGGACACCCCAACCTATTTTAAAGTGATTTATTTGTTGTGGGGCTTTTTTCCCCTTATATATAATTACTCAGCAGCTATGGTAAAATGTTTTTGTGTTTGTGGAGTCTTTCTCCCTAAGTCATTGTGAAAAATTGAATCTGTTGCAAGGCTTTTCTCCCCTTGTATATAATTGCTCATCAACTATTATATAAATGTTCTTGAATCTGTTGTGGAGCTTATCTCCCCTGTCTTCCACTGAAAATGGGCCATTGGCTCAGTCAGGCTTTCCCTGTTATCAAAGGACAAATAAATAAAATAAATAAATAAAAGGATTAGGGTTGTAAAGACACTAGACCACAGACATAGGTCTGGTCTCTTACAGGTTCTTACATGCAGATCTATTTTGCCATTTGGGATCCAACCATCCTTGATCTCCTGCATTAGCTTTCCAAATATCCATACTAAAGACTTAAATCACCACCAATATATAAATAAAACACACTGGAGACTAGATTTATTACCCAATTTTACCCTATCTCTGGGAAAAAATACCATTGCATGTTAATCAAAGTGACACCTTCACATCCTTCAAATCAAACTTTGATGATCGGATGGGTTTCCCCACAAATTCATCCTAGACTAATCTAATATGTCATTCTAGAGATGGGGGTACAACATGAGTGTGGGCATTGTCAAAGTGAAAACAGTGTTGTAGATGTATTTGAACTGTAATTATTGTGAACGTAAGATCAGAGTCGACGGTGACAAATAATTGCTGGTCATACCGCTCAACCTCTCAGTGCAAGAAATCTCATCAATGCCAGAAAAAATGGGGGGAAGGCCCAAAAATAGGGACAGGTTTTATAAATTGCTCCTATAAACTTAGAAAGTTGCTAGAATGACAGATTTTATCTTATTGTATATTTTCTGTCTGAAACTAAAATTTCTGTTGTTATTAAAATATTATTTAGTGACTTCAATCCTCAATGATTTGCCTGAAAACAACAAATTTTATGAGGAACAGACTAAAAATAAGAGGCAAAAATCTGGACAGACTATGAAAATCTGGACAGTTGAGAGGTATGTTGCTGGTTCAAGGAAAAACATTGTAGAAAGTGCCAAAAAGCCACAACAAACTGTTATAAAATTAGAAACTTCCTAAAATGGGTATAAGTAGTCCATATAATATGCAACAAAGTGCATGGAAAGGGTCACATGGTCTATTATGTCTGTGGTTAACAATAAGGAAATTACTTCAGATGCACCACTGTAAATGTCAAAAAGTGTTGTTAAATATAAATTCAAGTGAGAAAGTGGCCCCTGAATGGAAGCTTAAGGTACTCATAGTGGCAACATAGCCATACTGATTATACAAGACTGTTTATATGCTCATTGCTCTTAAATGCTGTGGATGATGGTTGTGCTGAAGGCTAAAGATAACTTGTCATCTACCTCAGAATTGGGTGCTGCAGTACTAGAAGAGATGGTCAGAAGGAATGGACCGACAAGATAGCTGGTCAGTGACTGTAGCCTACATATTACTTCTGAAGAGATTAAACATGTTTGCAAAGCTAACTGGCATGCTCAGTTTCACATTTGCTCTCATGCCCAGCTATAAATGGCTTAACATAAAGGCTGATTCAAACATCTCAAAAAGAACATCATGAGCATAAATCATTACAACTTATAAGAAGTAAGTGTCCAATGTCATACCATAATGTATTACATGCTCTCATAGCCTTCCAATTCCTATTTCATTCATCACAGATCACCAAAACACATAAAAGTCACTTCAGAGTTTCTATTTTAACAACCTCACAGCCAATGAAACCTTGCTCTTTGTGTTTCACTTTCCTCAAATTCATAGTTCTTTTATTAATTAATAATTAAACATTCTACGGGGTATGTTTCAGCTTCTTTTGGCATTCTTCAGTTGCACACTATCCTTGATACTTTGTGCCAGTTTGGCTGAGCACCTTTGTTTTTAGATTTGACCACCTCATTCTGATTTCACTTCTTCTCAACCACACCTTCCAGATACTTGAAGCTGTTACCTGTCCCACTACTTTCCATTCTCTTTCAGTTTCCTACTTCCCCATTTGCTGCCATGATAACTCTTGTGTCTGTACACACTTTTATCTCATGTTACATTCCACTCCTGTGTCATTTGCTGCAGTTTGTGTACAGTCTGCCCATAATGCTACATTGTCTGCATACAGCAATTTAGTTGATATGTCCTCTCAGACCTGTTTGCTGATGTAATTCATCACCAGTATGAACAAGAGCGGGCTTAGAATTGAGCTTTGATGCACACCCACTCCCACTGGGAACCCTTCTGTGAACTCAGACATTGTTCATACATATGCCATTGACTCCTTGTGCATAGCCTGCTCAAATTCTTCCAGGACTTATAACCATCACAGGACTGCCCATATCGGGTTTCTTGTGACCTTGTCATATGCTTTCTCCATTTCCAGGAATGCCCCATTCTGACTCTTTCTCCTCTCCAGCTTTTTTCCACTATCATTCACGTTACTTGTACCTCATCCGGATCTGAAGCTGAACTATTCATCTTTCAGCTTACATTCTCCTACTGAATATTCATTAATGAGGCTGCCTCTCCAGCACTTTCATGCAGTGAGACAGGAGTTTGATACCTCTGTACTGTCCACAGTTGTGGCTCTCCTCTTTGTTCTCGTACACTGGTACTAGAATGCTTACTTTCCTCTCATTTGATTTATTCCTGCCTTAACATACTGTGTTGAGTACATTCAGAAGACATTTCTTCCTTAATGCACCCAACATCTTGATTATATCTGCTGTGATTTCATTGAAGCCACTTTCCCTGACTTTATTAACCTCAGTGCACTTCTTACTTCTTTTAGGGTGAGGTCTCCTCACCCTCAACTTAAAACTAGAGCACTAACCCTCTCTAAAATGTCAACAGTAAAATCAGGGCAAAACAGAAAGAAAGAAAGAAAATATAAGAAAAGCAAAGAAGGAATGAGTAAATACTTTTGAAATAAAAAAAAAACTCCATCACATAAGGAAAAATGTCCACCCAAGCTGCACTAAAAATGCAAGCTTGTAAAAATAACCAAACTAATAATAACTATTTTTAAAAAACCCAAACAGAGGACAATTACATTAAAAATTTTTCCTGTAGGCCTTCCTCCAACATGTATACCCAACTTGAAGAAAACAGCACTGCAATAATTCTGTACTGCTCCATATTAGACAAACATGCTATCCTTAAGCATCCAATGGCCATTTTGTAAGTGCATCTAACAAACTCCTTTAACAGTAATCTTCATCTTAAGGTCTAGGGCTCATTCAAAATGACCCACTGCAAAAATTTACCTGTTCCCCAGCTATCAAAACCAGGTCATAATCCCTAACACATACCAATTCTTTGTGTCTTTCGGCTTTTCCTGGTTAGGGGTCGCCACAGCGGAACTCCGGTCCGCTAATGATTGGCAGTTGATTTTTACGTACCGGCTTGCCAGGCCTGATGCACAACCTTCAATGAAGGTACGCCCATTCAGGCATGTCTCCACACAGAAGACACTCTAGCTGAGAATCGAACCGGACAGCGTCTTATTGTGAGGCAACAACGCTACCGCAGCACCACCACCACAGGTCCTTAACACATACCAATCTAGGACATGAATTAGGACCTCCCCTGTAAAAAAACCCACAACCTAACTTAGTTCCTCAACCAAATGATGCCATTCTCAAAGCACAGTAATAATAATAATATTAATAATAATACCAGTAAATAAGATAAAAATCACCAAAACTAATACAAAATATCAACATAATTGCACTCGACCAATTCTCGCTATGGCTTTCTAACAGAAGAAAAATATGTAAAAAAGGAAAAAAACATTGTTTCCTGTCCTCTGGCCAAGATCCCAGTGGTTGAAAACTGACCAACCAAATGACTGCAGTAATGGCCAATGTATGAATACACACAAACATAAAAATTATATAGTCACTGAAAATACATTTCTGTGACACATGTAGATAAGCCCTACAAGCATGTGTTAGTCAAAACAGAGAGGAAATCCCTTCCTTCATAAAATAGCAGCTAAAACAGCAAGTAACTATCTTCTAACTACAATCCTCAATAATTGTGAAGGCTAGTTACTACTACCGAGAAAATAATGACTACTATCCATATTTACATAACAGTGGTGCCAGCAGTGTTTGTCCTTCGACAAGCATCCCACATCTACCCATACTCATTGCATAAGATGGATTATCTCTGTTCCCTGAATGCCCCATTCCCCATCACAGTCAGTCAATAGTCTGTAGTACATCATGTGCCTTAAGTCATTGTCTATGCAACATAGTAATTTAGGCACTTTGTTCCCCTTTCCAGTCCTGCTTGAATGAATGAATGGTGACCACAAAACTGTATGCCCTCAGACTTTTTCAGTGTTTTACCCGCAATATAATTGACAATGGCAAATGAATAATTTGTGTTTCAGCTGTGTGTTCTAAGCCATGTTGATTGCAAATACAGTCCCCACAACTTGATAATATGACTCCAAAAAAGCACACTTTTCTCACAAAGCCATGCCCACAACCAGTACAAAAACCCTAATAAATGAAATCTAGGAAATCAAAATACAGAAAAAGATACCACAGCCTCAAGTGATAAAAAACAGGTTAACCCAAAAATAGTGAAAAACACTTTCTTTAAATAATTTTATACCTCTAAGCCAGAAAACCCATGCAAAACATTGAAGTGATGTATCCTAGTACAAAGAGAGTACATAACTGCAAAGTGCAAGAAAATAACAACACCAAAAATAGCTTAAGAATATGAAGAAGTAAATATGAAAGGATGAGGTGGTGGCCATATATAACATCTGAGACTGTAGGAATAGGAAATTCATAGCTTCACCACTTCACTTTTTACATAACTTGTTCCCCAGCCACAGAGTACCAAATAGTATGCATATATCCTACCTCATCTACACATATTATTCATAGGATATGCAGGACATCTGAGTGTCTGTGAAAAAGTGCAAAAGTAACAGTACAAGTGATGGCACCATGACCATTGTTAGGTCATCATCTGTCTCATTTCAGGTACCTCACATGCTCATTGCATGAACAGTAAGCAAGTGATTTATACAACAGTGGACTGTGTTTATACAGACAGGAAAAAGCAGAAGTTAATTTCTAAAAAGATCTCTGTATTATGAGTCTTTCCTGAAAAGCTGCCACTGATTAAAGTGATCTGAAAGAATTCATAGGTATCATAGGATTTTCAGAGTCATTTAATCCTAAAACCGCGTATGCCTTGCCAGTACCCACCCTCAGGCTGTACCTCCTTTCTCAAGAAAAGAGAGACCAGTTAGCCCCAGAGTAACATTCAGAGCACCCTTCCAGTCATCTAGGTGTAGGATTGAATCTCATTGTTTAACCTGTGGACGAAGTTTATTCCAGAGAAGGGGTTGGCCTTGGTGATAAATCATGTTCTGTTTATCTGTTAGTGAAGGTTTAGCTCCCTGTATCTCTAATAGTAGCCAAACTATTTGACTTACTGAAATACAGAGGGTCAAGGACCACCAGATCTATAATGGTGCAGTAACCAAGGCACAGATTCCCCTCTCAGGAGTCTGTAAGATACAGAGTACAAGGATGTGGCTTCCAGTCTCTCATGGATTTGTAACATTTAGGTGACTTAGAGTCACACAGCATTAACTAGTGATTGTGTGAATCAAACCCAAGTCAGCAGGCAATAGTTAGCAGCTTGTAGCCTTGTCCATTTCAGCCATATTGACAGTTGCACTGAGGGCATTCAAATCTAGGTGACATGGGTCAGACAGTTAAAAGGATGATGTCCCTAGTTCTTTCCATTTCCAAGTTCACCTGAAAAACAAATACTGCTGCCTGTGCCCCTCTACTTGGTGTGGTCTCCTGGGCAGAGACTTGGCAGCTAGGGCTTTGATATTTAAGTTTATTGTATATATGCATGTGTAGACATTAGCTGCATGATGGTTTGTTTATCTGATTCTTTACAGCATAATCATTTTCAGATTTCTTCATTTCAAAGAACTTTTCTAGTATGAGATACACTGACTATCTCTGGGTTTTGGTATTTTGATATAAACAGCAATATTTTTACACACATTTCATATATTAAATTGTTGTTGCTGTCAAACAATAGACTAAAAAACACATTTTGTTTCCACATTTAATATTTGTTTCCAATATCATCAGTAGAGTTTGGCAGACCATCTGACAAGCCTTTATAGGAAGCAACAATTTTCACTGTTAACCTCACAGACCTTTGTTGTTAAGACATCACAATATCTCTATAGCAACAGAAAATGGCCTCAAGGAGGTTAAGCAAGGAGAGCCAGGTGTATTTTAAAAGATTCTTCAGAGAAATTGTGATTGTATAAAGTAATAATTGCAACTACATTAAGTACTGTTTTATTCATTGCATTTGGTGGTCTGCAGAGAAATTAAACACGTGAGAAACAGGACAGCAAACAAAACTGAAATGTTTTGCTGTGATAGTGCCCTTTAAGCAATTCATTATTAAACAAAGTATATGGTAATAAATAGTTTGAAATGTGCAGTGCCCTCCTGATTTTATAGAAAATGTGCCATGCCCTAATACTCAAAGAAACAGAAATGTAGACTGCACCTGGAAATGAAACTGTTCAAGTCATCCACCTGCCAATTCCCAGAACTTGGTAACCAACAGCTGGATAATGATGCAATTGTTTGGGATTTGGGAACTTATCTGGACAATGACCTAACTTTAGACAAACATGTGTCCATTGTCATAAGAAAGGCCTTCTATATTGCGCAGCCTATAAAAATAGAGATTGTGTCTAGATCTATGGATTCCATTGTCCCTCTTTACTCAGCCTTCATTAGACCAGTCAATGAATACAATGCCCCATTTGGCATGCGTCTGTGGAGACACGTGCAACACCTGGAACACCCACAGAGATACCTTACTAAAAGGATATAAGACATAAGAAATATGTTCTACATGAACAGACTCAAAGCCCTGTCACTATACTCGGTGTCCTACAGACTGCTAAGAGGTGACCTGTGTCTGGCATACAAGGCATCTTCCAACCCGATACTGGTGGATTTACTGAACATCAGCAAGTCAAAAGGCATCAGAAATGCTCAGTCAAGGGGTCTTAACGTCTACTGCAATATCAACAGAATGGTTTGGAGGGACAGGTTTATCTCACAGAGAATACTGCTGCTGTAGAACAGACTCCCAGTGCAAATTCAAGTACAGCCTGGATCTATGGATGAGAAACAGAAAAAAGTACTACTAATGGATAGATGCAGCCCTTAAATGCTAATGACTCCTCTCAAATTATCTATCATATGATCCCATGTATTCTCACTAGGGGTAATATATGACAATCTAAAACCAAATGGGATGAGATAGGATAATTCAAACACAAAAATGGAAACTGGCTAACAAGGATAGTCAGCCTAGTACTTACCAATGAACCTCTGTCTCTCACCATCACTGCCTAGCCCTCAGAGACTTAAACTGGTTAGAACTATCAAATCACCTAGCTCTTTCTTAGCTAACTACAATACACAGACTTCTCTGTAAGCCAGAAAACTGCTCATCGCTTAACAATTTAATACATCATTACTCCCCCAAATGAGTTTATGTACTAGAAAAAACTCACTAATCAGTATTATCAGATTGTGACAACCCAACACTGGACCAGTAATCAAGGAGCCTCAATCCTCATCACTGGCAACAGTGGGGGACATTCACTGGGAGGATAACAGGTACACACATTATTTCCAGATGCAGCTCTCTGCATCAAGTGCAATTTCCCTTAAGAGCACACAAAGACCACAGTCAGTCCAGGGCTGATTTCTCTACCTTCCTCCAGATCCCCAATAAGACTGCCCACTGGCACAGCTATAGAGTTGAGATCTCAGCTGAGTGACCAAGCCTAGATCTCCAGCACTCTCTCTCTGTCCAACCAGTGTTTCGTGTCCCTGCCTAAGTAGCTGACACACACACACACACACACACACACACACACACACACACACACACACACACACACACTTTGAGGTTTGATTTACACACACACACACACACACACACACACACACACACACACACACACACACACACACACACACACACACACACCTAGGAAAGGCTGGTACGGGTTTACTAGCTATGCCCCTTCTGCCCAGATGATAAGGTAGTTTCCACTGCCACCAGTCACTCCTTATCAGCTACTTTAAGGCCCTTAACAAAGGGTGTCCAATCTTACTATGTAATATTAATACTAATACAAATGGTAGTTTGACCAAAAGCAAGGCTATTAGGAGTGGCCCACACAGTATCACCAAATAAATATGCAAGTACTCTCAAAACTTAAATATCTCTACACAGATCAGCCACAATGAAAGGTTTAAATATATTTAATAATAAATAATAAAAGAACAAGACAATATTAAATATATATTCATAGTGACATCAGAGTTCAAAACCACAGGAAATATTTAAAACAACATTGTAGGAAAGTCTCAAATAAATAAAGAAAAATATCTAAGCTAAGCTTCACTATATTCCTGACTGAATCTAAGAGAATTACTATAACCTAAGAACTTACTATTAGAGCAAGGCATATGTGGTGAATGGATCATCTAGTTGTTGTCAGGTCCAAGACAGAATACAGAATGCTCTGTCTCACTAACAGACCTCTCAAATTAATATCTAAATTATTACTTCTGGTACAGCTTGCAAAATGACATCATTTTTTGTCATCTGACTGCTAGTTCCCAGGCCAAACAGCCATTGATGAAACTGGCAGTATTTAGCAATACCTCTAAAAATATACAGACAAGGGCTTCTCCTCAGATCTCTGGCAGATGCTGGAAGTCGTAAAACAATTGTATTCCTTCATGCTTTCTAGACTATAAATTAATTCACCCTAAAGACAATACAGAAAGTTTCCTAGCACAAACATTGTGTCTCTTGCTGTGTTGAAAACTGAAAGATACCATCTTTTATGGCCTAGCCATAAAGGAATTTAATTTCAGTTGTTTTTCTAAAATTCACTAGACTGAGGTTAACCTCCTGTATCCCAGCTTCCACTGTTAAAATATATACATTTAAACAGTTATAATAGTATATGTACATTTCTGTTCTCTTCCAGTAGGGCACACTATGGTTACATTTCAAACAGCACTTTGCAAATACCTTTACAACACACACATCTGTACAAGCAGCATGACATACAGTCCTAATACATTTCTAGCACAAACATCTTATATAAGTCATTTTGATATTCACCAGTGACATATAATTATTTACAAAATTCCAGCTTGCTGGGCTGGCAGTATCTTCTTTCATCACACAGGTCATCTAATACTACAAGTGACACTCTATACTCAAATAGTGTAGCTAAACTATGGAAACATATGCCACTACCAGTGAAATTCATTTACAATGCAAAATCATTTAAAACTCAACTAAAACTTTACCTATCAAATCAATGTATCTGTTCCTAGACATCTCCAGGATAAATGCCACTGTTAGCTTCAGCTTATCAAACCATTTCTCCTCATTCAGAATCCTACACCCCACAACCAATCTTCATCTGTGCCCAAACAGTTTTAATAGCATCTCCCAACTATATTCATTATTTTCTGACACTGCTCATCCCACCTCTGTACTCCTAATATAAACATGATGATAGTCATATCTATATCTGTACCTATATCTATATCACTAAGAACTGCTTTATATTCACCTGTTAACTATGATATTAACATTTTCTGCCCTACCTAGCTCCTTCTCTCACCTCCATTTCTTTTGATTTCTAAACACTAATCACTTAATCTATTACCACTAATACACCTCTTCAAATACTCAGTGTTCAATATCTACTAATACATAATTATGTTTTATACTGTAATAGCAGCCTCTACTTGTATATGAATGTAATCTAATCAGCAAAAGTATTTGTAATTGTTAATGGGTATTTTTTAATGTCTGATCATGTATATTATTGAATGTATGTTTAAAGATGTTTGTAATGTATCAGAGCTTTTCTCCACAGGCATCCACTGAAAAGAGGTTTTTGGCTAGACCCAGTTAGACAAACCTGGTAATCAAAAGCAAAATAAAGTGAATTAATCCCTAAACTACTGTATAGCTGCCCCTGAATTGTTGATTTTATGTCTTTGTTTTTGAAGATACTGCCTCCTTGTGAATTTTTTTCTTAGAGTAATCATTTAGTAGTAGCAAGTGCTACAAGGATTTATTAGGTAGCATCTCGTTCTTGAATATCACCACTTAAAATGTCACAGCAGTAACATTGTGGATCCAGAAGGAGGCCAGAGGCTGAAAAACTACACTGCAGAGAAAATTGGCTAATAGCATGTCACAACACAACTCAGCCATTAAGAGTCCATAGCCATTGCCAGCTGTGTATATCACATGAAAAGGGGAACTGTTTAAAACAAGAGTAAACACAGAAGCTACAGCACCACATACAGGTGGGAGTGTAGTTTTGCAGTGTTGTCTGTATCTCACCTACATCTCAGTGTGAAGGCAATTTTGTCTCTTTTGTCTTTTGGCGCATAAAGAGCAAGAGGGCAACCATGTTAGCTGTCCCAAACGGCAGCAGAGATTTTTGGCACAGAAAAGTTAGTTTGCATAACACCTATTGACTTGTATTATATTTTCCTCATACCATTTGTAGGACGGCTTCATTCTTGTAGTCCCTCCCAGTATATCTCCTTTCTGCAAGTTATAATAATGTCACTGCAATGCAGGTATATCAGCTTCCATCATCCCCTGCCTGTGGTTGTGGGTAAGAGGGCTGGGAGTAACTCACCAGGGGGGTTGTATCTCAACCAGACAGGTAGCCATGCTTATGCACCTGCTGTGGCCCAGCTGTCAATGCAGGAGATGGTGGAGGAGGCAATTGACAGGGTAGAGATCTGTTGAATAGCTGCTACTGTGCCCATCCTGGAACAAATTAGCAAACTGCAGAGCTTCTGCCATTAAGCTACCAGGCTAAGGGTGTAGCCCCTGGCACTGGCTACACTGACCCATCTCAGCCATTTGATGGGTCCTGTTGCCATCCTTCTAGGTTGATTAGCAGCCAGCATGCTACCCATACCCGGGCCTATCCCCAGCCAGGTGTATGAATATCCTGTTGTGCCACAATCCACATTGTCCACTCTCTGCTGTCACTATTTTTCCACATTCTCTGTTTGTAACTTTCCAGCCCATGTCTCCCTTCTGCTGTGTTCATATCCACCCATTTGTCTGTATTGCTTTGTTTTGTTTGTGTGTCCCCTATCCTTCCCCATTTTCTTCCATCTGTTTTCCTACAAACCCTTCAAGTCATCCTTTGTCACTCTGCTATCTGCTGCCTGATGGTCTCATGAGGATTGTGCTAAACAGTATGTGGCTGATCCATTGCTTTGCAGCTTCATTGTTGATATGCTCCTCTGTGGTTGGCTTGCAGCTTTTTAGCATTGCTCCAGTTTCCACATCAGAGCACAGATACTTGCTCAGGCACCACTGTGTCACCATGTGGACATTCATGTATACTTATTGTATAATGAGGACTATAAAAGTAGTATGTGGTGAAGTGGTGCAGGCTTTGCTCTGGGCACAGTGCATCTCTACAAATCACACCCTATGGTACTATATCTTGTTCATGCACAACACAGTCCATAGCATCACTACTGTTGCGTATGTAGTGTATACACATGGTTCTGCATCCAGACCAGGGCTAGCCTTACACATAGGCAAACTAGGCAATCGCTTAGGGTGCCATGCTTGCCATGTTTGCCGGGGCAGTCTTTCTTTCTTTCTTTATTTTATTTAATGTTTCTTTGTTCTAAAAAATAAATAAAGCAGTGCAAAAGAAAATGTTCCTACAGAACATCAGATGATCTAGGAGGAGGAGTTTAAATGTTGTGAGGTCATGGGAGTAGAGACCTTACAGCACCTGAAGAAAGTATTTTTTTTTTTTTGGTATTTGTATACATAAAATAAAATTATGGACATTCTACAGAACTATAGACAGATTTCAAGGAATGGCATTGTGAATTAGTGTTACTGCTATTTTAAAATAGTGTTGGCGGTGATCAACAAGATACTTTTTGACAATATTTCTAGTTTGGGAGGACAGTTCAGATGAGAGGAATGGTGTAGTGGTGAGATAATTGTTATTACTATTTTTACAATTTTGCTGACAGTGAAAAGCCAGATATTTTTGACAATATTTCTGGCTTTGTGATTTGTGTGGACAGTTGAATTGAGACATGTTTTTGCTATTTTTTATAGTGATGTTGGTAGTGATCAATCAGAACAATGTTTCTTTGTTTTTAAAAATAAAAAAGATAAATAAATAAATAATCACAAAAGAAAAAGAAAATTCACCCATGGAACATTGGGTGATCCAGGGAGCTGCGCTCCACTTAATTTGCTGTTCAAGTCAAGTCAAGTAAAGCACGCCGAGTTTAAATGTTGTGAGGTAACAAGAGTAGAGACCTCACAGTGTTCAAATATACATGCAAAGGACTGGCTGAAGGGAACCAGTATTCTTCTGGCTTTGGGATTTATGTGGAACAGCTTCTACTAGAATACTTTAATGTGTGGTACCTTGTTTGTGGACTGTGGAGGTGAAATAATATTACACAACCATCAGACATCATAGCTATAACTGCTGGTTAGGGGTGGCTGAATGAAAGCAACTTTCCCTCTTGTCATTTGCTAAGTTTAAAACAGTCACTGTCTGGCTTTGCAGGACTATTGTGCATTTGTGTGCAGTAAGATGGAATCCTTAACTGGAACTTTGATATGCACAGCTAGGCTAGGTATAATTGCTGTGGCTATCTTATTTGGAGGGAAATTTATTTTATTTATTTATTTATTTTACATTTGTTAACCAGGGGTGTCTGACTGAGCTGAAAAGGCCCTTTTTCAGCAGTGGCCTGGGGAGAAAAGCTCCACATAGAAAAATTACAGATACATTTAGATATTTAGACATGATCAGTATACACACAAATTGCAATAGACATGTTTTTACAGTGGTATACAGCACATCAACAGTTACAGTGGAGATAACAAACAAGAAAATATTAATTTAAAAATAAAGATAATTAATAGATTTGTGGTGTACAGCTGAAATTTGGAACATAGGTAGAATACATACATAGTACACAGGAACACAGGTACAGTACATACATTGTACATTGGCCAGTGTTTGTGAGTAAAAGTGAAAACTATTATCAAGTACTCTAGGTTTAGTATGTGTACCTTATCTGCTTTCACTAGCCTGGGGAGCAGTCATGGCACTGCCAACTTTGCTTGAGATATTGCCTAATGAGGTTTTTAAAGGAAGCTTTGGACAATGTGTTTTGTATGCTAGTGGACAGAGAGTTCCATTTTTAGCCATTGAACTACTATATAGTGTGTCTCCAAAGATATTGTAGCTGTTGGTGACTTCTAATGGTAGTCTGCTTGATGATCTAAGAGGCCTTTTGGCCGAGTGATGTACTAGATTTTTGAGGGCAGGACACTTATTGGGGAGGTAATAGATAGAATGACAGAAGCAGAGCTGATTGTAGGTTAGGAGGTTCGGCAGTTCAAGCCAATGGAGCTGTCTCAAAGCAGTACAGTGATGAGTTCTATATGAGCAATTTGCAGCAAAGCGGGCAATTCTGTTATAACAGGCTTCCATTTTGCTTAGATCTTCTACTAACCCAACAGCACTCCTATACTTTCCAATCTCATCCTCCCTTACAAAAATCTGAATTCCCTGCGCTCTTCTAAGAAACTGCTTGCTTGCATATGCAAGTCTAACAACCTGGCTGGAGACTCTCTTTTTTCTAACAAAATGGGAAAATACTGGAACCTTCTGCCCAGTGAACTAACATTACTTTCTTCCTTGCCTCTCTTTAAACATAACCTCAAAAAACACCTCCAAACACACTGGTTATGCCCCTGCAGCAACCCTGACTAATCATTTGCTTTTTACTAATTAAAGCTCCTTTTACTTCTTATTCCTCCTATTCTTACTTAATTACTAACACTCGTAATGGATTGTTACATGCTAATTACTTAAATTACTAACACTTGTAATGGATTGTTACATGCTAATTACTTAAATTACTAACACTCGTAATGGATTGTTACATGCTAATTACTTAAATTACTAACACTGTAATGGATTGTTACATGCTAATTACTTAAATTACTAACACTGTAATGGATTGTTACATGCTAATTACTTAAATTACTAACACTCGTAATGGATTGTTACATGCTAATTACTTAAATTACTAACACTTGTAATGGATTGTTACATGCTAATTACTTAAATTACTAACACTTGTAATGGATTGTTACATGCTAATTACTTAAATTACTAACACTCGTAATGGATTGTTACATGCTAATTACTTAAATTACTAACACTCGTAATGGATTGTTACATGCTAATTACTTAAATTACTAACAATCTTAATGGGTTGTTACATGCTAATTCCTTGTAAGATAGACTAACTGATGCTCCTAAATTAATATGCTGATAAACTCTCTAGTATAAGTATTAAACTTATTGGAGTAATTTCCTACTCTATATTATTATTACTTGTTGTACAGCATACTTTTTATTTCTGGGTAGTATTTCTTGTTGTACTTTTATTATAATCCTTTCTGTTAATTTTTAATTTTTAAGTTCTATAATTGCCGGAGCTTTTCTCCCCGGGCCTCTACTGAAAATGGAAATATATCCAGTTAGACTAGCCCGGTTAACAAATGTAAAATAAATAAATAAAATAAATAAATAGTTCAGTTTTGTTGAGATTAGTCAGAATGGGAGATGCATAGAGTAGGGTGGATAGAAGTTGGGAGCGAGCAATGGCTGATCTTGTGTTGTTGGTAAGAAATGGTTTGATACAGTAGAGTGATCCCAGTTTGGCATGTACTTTTTTAATTGTTAAGTTGAGATGACTATCAAATTTTAGGTGGGAGTCTATGGTTATTCCCAGTAGCTTAACCTGTACAACTGAAGTGACTGAAGTAGCATTTGTGGAGTAGATAGTGAATTGACTGTTATCAGTGTTTTTGTTAGAACTGGTTATAATCATAAGGTGAGTTTTCTTTGGATTGAGGATAAGTTGGGCTTTGATAAGGTAGTTTTCAATGTCAGAGAATGCTAGCTGAGTTGTTTGCAGGAGAGTGGGAATGTTTTGTGCAGCACAGATTAAGGTAGTATCATCTGCATACTGAATGATAGATGCATGCTGTGTGGAGGTATGGAGGTCATTTGTGAAGATTGTGAATAGTAGTGGTCCTAAGATAGAACCCTGTGGGACTCCTATAGTTATGGGCAGCTGAGAAGAGAGAGAATTTTCCCATTTCACAGCTTGGTACCTGTCAGTTAAGCAGCTTTGGAACCAGGTAAGAGTAGAATTTGATAGGTGATATTAGTTTAGTTTATTTAGCGAGATTTGGTACGAGACTGTGTCAAATGCTTTGGACATATCCAAAAAAAGAGTTGACACTTGCTGGCCTTCATTTTTTTTAGATGGTTTACTGTGTCTGTGAAGCAGAGGAAGGCTGTAGTGGTACTATGGGCAGGTCTGAAACCATGTTGAGTAGGTGACAGAATGTTGCTGTCTATGAGATATTTTAGCACTTTTCTAGGATTCTGGCCAGGGGGAAGAGTGTAGCAATGGGTCTGTACTTATTAAGTTCAGTGGAGGTCCCACCTTTATGTATGGGTGTAACATAGGATATTTTCCAGAGTTTGGGCACATAGTTTTCAACAATTGATCTGTTTATGAGAATGGAGATTGGGACAGTAATAGCATCTGCTGTGAGTTTCAAGAAATGGCTGGGGAGTAGGTTGGCTGCTGTTGAGGTTTTTAGTTTGGAGAGCATGCTTTTGACTGAAGTGGTGAAAACCTGTTCTGAAGGTAAAGCTTGTATTAGTGTTATTTGTTTTTGGGGGATAGTGATGTTGGAACTGTCCTGTGATACTAAGGATAGAATTGAGTTCACAAAGTGGGAGTTAAACTGTGTTTCAATGGGAACTTTAGTGTCAGGTGTGGTTGGTTTGGGGCTAGCCTTTTGAGTGGGTTTTAGTAGCTGGTTTGCATTTTTCCAAATTTTGGGGGGTTGTATTGGTATTTAGTTTGTAATGTTGTGTAGTAGGATTTTTTGTCCAGCCTAATGCATTTTTTTTACATGGTTGCACAGTTCTTGGTACTTAGTTAGGCTTTGTGTTTCTTTATTTTTTTTTGATAGTAAAGCCAGGCAGTGTCTCTGGACTTGAGGCTTTGTTTGGTTTCTTTACTGAGCCAGGGGTTTGTAGAAGTTCTAACCTTGATTTTGCACAGTGGAGCGACAGTCTCTAGGTGTTGTAGAAATGTTTTGTTGAAATATGCTACAGCCTGGTCAAGTGCGAGGGATTTTAGGGGGGGGTCCAGTCACAGTTACAAAGTAAAGTATTGAGGAAATGACTAGCCACCTGTCGCTGTCTGCTTATTATTTTGACTTTGCTGGATTAATCTGATTATGGGATGCAATGTGTAATATTTTAATGTGTGTCAAATGTTTGTTTGGAGCAAAGATTAAATACCAGAGTCTGCTACTTCTCTGGACAAGCTTTCAATTCATGTGAAACAGACCCCCTACCCTGACCCTCTTCAAACGCAACTTAGATCAATGGATAGATGACCGCAAATTCACTCTGCATGTGGTGCCATTGTCCCTCCTGGACAGAGGAAGTCAGTATAAACTACCACAGACTCTTACCTCTACAAACTTCACTCAGCTAACCACTGACAATTGGGACAACTTGGGATAAATATGGCTAGGCTTGTAAAGGCTCTAGGGCTGTTAGCCTAGTAACCTCCTATGAAGCTATGAATATTGCACATTCATCCACTTGTATCACAATCAGATGTCTGAATTGTACATAGACGTGGCTATAACTGTCTGGTGGGGATTGCCTGGATGAAAGTAACTTAGCCTGTTGTTATTCAGATTAACAGTCGTCTCTCAGAAAAGGGATAAGTACATTACAGAATACCCAACCATCAGAACCCCTGGGGGTTGGTGGCCCCTGTACACACAGCCTGTATAAGTGTACTTTGACATGGGCTTAGTAATCACCTCTGCCCTAACCCACCTAGTCTAAAACCAGCCCTGCTCATAGGTGTACACAGAAGGTCACTGTACTTGTGTGAGGGGCTGGGAATGATGTCATTGCTTCTTTAACATTCCTTCCAAACTGCAGAGGTCACTATATCTTGTGTTGGTCTAGGGATAGTATGCTCCTTATTTTTTTAACTTTCCTCACAAACTTCAGAGAGGTGCAAAGAAGGTCACTATAACTGGAATAGGAGTACTATACTGTATCTAGAAGTAACAAGTTGGGCTGGGAGCAGTGTGATCTTTATTTCTTTAATTTTCCTCACAAACTTTAGAGAGGTGCACAGCGGTTCACTATAACTTGTGTAGGTGTACTGCATTGTCTCTAGAAGTAACAATTTGCAAATGTTACTGTAATCTTTATTTTTTTCCTCACAATCAAATATCTGATGCAAATAAGGTGGTTATCTTTTGGAGGAGAGTAAATAAGCATGCTGCTTGTATATGTCTGATAGCAAATATGCTATGTTCTATTTGTTTTTTTTTTTTCACATTTGTCTCAGTCTGATATCAGAAGGGTACACAGAAGACGGCTGTCATTTGAGGGGTGGGGGGTAAGGAGGCATGCTGTATATAAATATGATACCATCAGCTTGAAATGTGACTGTAAATATTTTTGCCTCAATTTAACATCAGAGGGGATGCACAGAAAGATACAACCTACTTTGAGTTGAAGGGCTGGGGGCAGGGACTATTCCCAGATATGATTTATGAATCCTCACAAGCATTTGTCTTCTCAGTTTATTGTGAACTGATATTTGGTAAACTTACAGCATTAAAAGTTGGATGCAACTTATTTTTCCTTGAAATAAAAAAGTAGGATTGAATTTCTGGTGATTGTGTACTTTAGGACACGCCAGGATGGACAATACCATGCACCACCCCATGTTTCATGTGGGATGACACAAGGCTGCAAGGATTCAGGATGATTGCTGTCCACTTAAAGGGAAGTTTATTCAGGAAATTAGTATTATTTGTATTATTATTATTATTTTATGCTTTAGGAGATGAGAGATTAAAAATACAGGCAGCATAATGTACATAAGGGGACTTCTGTCCCTGTACCACCCACAGTAGTATTGCAAGTCACTTAAAAATATGTACAGCAGGGGGTGGCAGATTCCTTGGTTGATGTGGGTAGTTGTCTTCCTGATTGTTTTCTTTAGAATACCTTTTATAAAAAGAATTAAATTCACAAATTGTCCCACCTGCAAATACATGTAACTGACAGCCCTTTTGGGATATGAATCAAGTCAGCACTGCCCATACTTGCATGAATTGCAACAGTGCGTCTTAATATAAGCAATCACCAAATTTCTTTTTTGTATGCATGATTTTTCTTCAGGCAATCATCCAATCAAATGGTTGGGGAAAAAAGGTCTAAAATGTACTTCATAAAATCTGTAACCCCATGACTTCTGAATGCCTAGCAGCTTCCAGACCCAACTTAATTTGGTTAATAGAGAGTAGACTTGGTCAGTTAGGGTGTGCTGAAAGGATGCAGGGGAAAAAGTAAAGTTTAAGAGGAAGTCTGAATTTCTTTCTTAATCATGGTTTTCAGTTCAGTATAGCGTTGGATGTAAAGGTTCTTTAGAAAACGTTAAAAACACATCTCAGAACATCTAGAAACTTCATGGCTTCTGTAGGCCTTGCAGTTTCATACAATTATTTCCATTGCAGTTATTACAGTGCAATGTTGATTAGTTTAGATGTGCTGAGAGGATGTAGAAAAAAAGTTGAAGAATGAGACTAAACTTCTTTCTATAATCATGGTTGCTGTTCAGGCAATCGTTGGATGAAAAAGGTTGCATAAAACAATCTAAAATGCACCTTAGAGTATCTAGAACAACACATGGCTTAATGAACTTGTTATTTACACAGTTATCAGAATACAGTCATGCTTAGCTAAAATACGTTGTACGAATTAATGAATGAATGACTGCAGGAAAAAAACTGAAGAGTAACAAAAACAAAGAAAAAGAAAGCATAACCTTTGTCACTCGTCCTTCTCTAACATTGAAGACAAGCAGGCGGGGGATTCATTTGTATGCTTTAATACATAGAAACACATCAGGATGGATAGGAGCATCATTGAACACAAGCAAACTAGTTAACAGACAGATCTTACACATATGCATGCTTACATCTCAACAGCTAACTACAAAATGGCAGTCTAGCTTGCACGTGTTCAGTATTTATACATTTGTGCAAGCCCTTGGATAGCTTCTTAAAGGTATATATACACACATATTGATCTACATCCTCCCTCTTAAAAAGATTGGCCTTTGAAAAAACAATATTAGAGCTAGGCATACATTACTATAGACATTAGAAACAAAACATAATGTTCCTGTCCAAGTTGCTTCATATCTGCTACAGGGTTTAGACATGTGACCATATATCGTAACATAACAGCTGGGACCAAATTTAGCAACAGGGACACTCTACGGTGCACAACTAATATCAGGAACTTCTGGATTCATCACAGAAATGGGAATGTCCTCTGGAACTTCCTCTGGAATTGGAACACTGGATAACTCACTCTGAGATAAAGAATATTTATCATAGGCTATGTGCTGTGGTATAGGCTTGGACATCAGTCTCAAATGCTTCTGATTCCACCTAAAGATTGATCCTTCTGAGTCCACAGTGTATGAACTCAGCTCTGGACCAATATTCTTCACAACGCCAATCCGATCATAACCTTTGGACATTTGCATCCTTACCACTTCTCCCTCTCGTAATGGATTGAGCGGTTTACTGTTTTTATCATAGTTGGACTTCTGGGTTAGGCACTTCTTCAACAGATTGGCTTTCACTAACCTTTTGTTCTTGACACATGGAACCAACAGTCGACTACTGATTGGTAATGTGGTTCTGTTTTTTCTCAACATAAGTTTCTAAGCGGGTGAACCAAGATGTTTATCACGAGGAACATTTCTGAGATTCAAGAGATTCAGGAAAACATCACTATTATCTTGTTTTGATTTCTCTAGTAACCGTTTTGCACTTTGAACTGCATGTTCTGCCAAATCTTTTGACTGTGGGTGCTAGGGGCTACTTGTGACATGTGAAAAGTCCCATTCATCAGCGAATCTTTTGAACTGTTGGCTTGTAAACTGCGTACCACTGTCAGAAATAACTTTGTGCGGACTTCCATGAACAACAAAACGATGCTATATCTTAGTAATGACAGTACTGGATACTAGGTTAGGAAGTAGGTCAATCTCAAACCAATTGGAGTAAGAGTCTACTAACACCAAATAATGTTGACCATTCCACTCAAAGATATCAGTGGTTACTATCGACCAAGGTAGTTCCGGAATTTAGTTAAGATGAAGTGGTTCTTTCTGTTGATGTGGCTTTGTACTATTACATACTGAACTAGATGAAAGTGCTGTCTCAATTTTGTGTGAAATAGAAGGACAAAATACTTGTCCTCTCACTCTTCTTTTGTTTTGTTGTTTCCAGGGTGACCACAGTGCAAGATAGTAATGTACCCTTGCTGCAAGGACTTTGGAACAATTACTTTTGGGCCTTTCATAATGATACCTTTGCCAGACAAAATCTCATCTCTTTATGGAAAATAAGGTTGCACTTCTTGAGGTAAACTAGATTGCTTTGATGGCTATCCTTGTTTGATAAAGTGGTTGAGCCTCTGTAAAAGTGGATCTGTAGCTGTATGATCTCTCAGCTCATCAAGATGTGTGGAAGGAAAAATTTCTCACTTCCATGACTTCAAAACCAAGGTTCTCATGCTTTCTGTGGTGTTTCTGGCTGATCTGGATAAGGTATCAGCAAGATAAAGAGGTTTGCCTTTCTTGTAGACAAGATTGAAATTATACTTTTGCAATCCTAGCATAATACGTTGCAGTCAGGCTGGAGCTGAATACATTTGCTTTCTCAAGATAGTGACTAGAGGTTGGTGGTCTGTTTTAGTTTGGATAGTTCTAGCATAAACATAATGAACTTCAAACATGCAAACATAATTGCCAAAAGCTTTTTCTCAATCTAGGCATACTGCATCTCAGTTTGGGTAAGAGTTCTCGATGCATAGGCAACAGGTTGATCCTCTAGTAGAATGACTGCACTAAGACCAAATTTCAAAGCATCACAGGAAAGTATAACTGGTTTGTGAACATCATAGTATTTGAAAGTTGGTGGACTAGCAATTCTCTGTTTCAGGACATCAGAGGCTCTTTGGTGTCGCTCTAACCAAGACCAGGATACATCTTTAATGTCAGCTCTCTGAGTGGTGCTGAAAGTTGGCTCAAGTCTGGTATGAACTTGTCTAGGTAGTTGACCATGCCAAGAAAACTTTGCAGAGCCTGAACATTGTCTGGAGTTGGCATCTTGAGAATGGCTGTTTGCTTTGAAGGGTCTGGTTGTAAGCCTGTACTAGTAAATAAATAACCAAAATAAGTAACTTCTTGTAGCCTGAATTTGCATTTCTGTGGATTGAGCTTAAGATTCACTTGACGTGCCCTTTCTAGAATTTTTCTGAGGTTTCTGTCATGTTCAACTTCATCACAACCTCCTACCAAGTATGTTGTCTACTATAACAGCAAAAGGATACCCAGAAAAAAATTGCTCCATTGCACATTGAAAGACTTCACTTGCAGAATTTATCTCCAATGGCATTCTCAAAAATCTATACCTGCCAAATGGAGTACTGAATGTGGTTAGCAATGAGGATTTTGTGTCAAGCTGAATTTGCCAAAATGAACTCTTTGCATCCAAGACAGAAAAAATATTGGCATTTGGTATCAAGGCTGTGACTTCTTCAACTGTGTGCATTGTATGATGAGGTATTTTTAGTACTTTGTTCAAATCTCATGGATCAATACATATTCTAATGTCATCTGTGCTTTTCTTATGAGCTACCACCATGGAAAATACCCATTCAGTTGGAGTTTCAACTGGACAAATCACACCATTTTATCCAGATTTGGCTTTGTTTCTGTCCTGCATGGCTATTTCAACTTTACATGTTGGCCTGATAACTGGACTGACCTCTGAGTCTAACTTCATGCTTGCCTAGTTTGTCTTCAAAGAGATCAACATACGTAGAAAAAATGTGCTGGGAAAATTTAAAGTAGTGGTTTTTCAAGCTAACTTGGTGGACTTCCTTATTAAATGAAAGCAGTCCTATTTTCAAACTGTATCTGAGCCCTAATAATAACTGAATGTGCCTCTTAACCACATAAAATAACAAGTCTTAACATCTTCCAGCAGAGTAACATGAAAGCACTACTGAGCCTTCAGTCTGAATTTCTTTACCTCTATAAGCAACAAGCTTCCCATACCTTGCCAAATCAAGCCTTTCATCATGACACACTCTACCAAATGTTTCTGCTGACATAACATTGCACTTGGAACCTGTATCAGCTTTGAGCTCTGTGGGTTTGCCATTTATCTGAACAGTACAAAATACTTCATTCTTTGCCCTTAAATCTACTGCATTGACTGTTTCATGAAGCACTAGTACACCACCAACATAAAGAGTTGCCTGCAACCCTACCCCATAGCTTTCTAACTGATCAACTCATTTCTTAAAATGTTCCCCTTTAATAAAATAATGTGGGCCTTTTGATTTACAAAACCTTTTGAAATTATTCCATTTATTGCATTTGTGGCATTGTTTTTCCCTTTTAGATTCATGACTTCCACCACAGTTATGACAGTTGGCAATGAAACTAGGATGGGGCCCATGCTTTGAGTTTGCTGACTCACTCTTATGCTTCACTGAGACTGTGCAAACTCTGGAATTGCTGGAAAGTTCTGGAGTTTACCAGTAAGTACTGCAGGGGCTACAGATGCTGATATGTGCTTAGGCCTGTTTCTTTTAACCACGTGCTGCATACTTTCAACATGAGCTTTATCACTATGCATTCTACAGCTATTCTCATTTGTAAGCATATTTGTGGGCTTTTCTGTGAGCTCATATATCTGACAAATCTCAGTGGCCTTATTCAAAGTTAAATCACTGTCACAAAGCAAAATCTTTCTCACTGCATCATCTTTTATACCACACATAAGTCTGTCCTTTATCAGCTTATCCCTTAAATCACAAATCTGCACATTTTAGCCTTATTTCTCAGGTCAATTATATATGCTGCAAAAGTTTCACCAGACTTTTGATCGCTTGTGTAAAATAACTGCCTTTACATTGTAACATTTCTCTGGGGGTTACACATTTCTCTAAATTTACATTTCAAGCACTCTGGCCCTCCCTTAACTCAGCTGGTATAACATTATGATGATTTTCTCCCTCTCCTGTATAGACAGCAGGTGCATACACAAATGAACGCTCCCTTTCAATGGCTTCTGACTGTGATGCCCCTATACCAGGCCAGTAATCAAGGAAACTCAACCCTCACCACTAGCACCAGTGAGGGACCCACACATTGGGAAGATGACAAGTACACGCACAGTAAAATACAATTTACCTTAAGAGATCACAGTCAGTCTGGGGCTGGTTTCTCCCTCTGTCTCTCCAGATCTCCAATAAGACTCCCCACTGGCACAGCTATAGGGTTAGGATCTCAGCCGAGCAGTCAAGCCAAAACCTCCAGCACCCTCTCTGTCTAACCAGTGCTTCATGTACCTGCCCAAGTAGCTGACACGCACACTTTGAGATTTGATTTATATACAAATACACACACACACACATACACACACACACACACACACACACACACACACACACACACACACACACACACACACACACACACACATTCCTGGGAAAGGCTACTAGCTCTGCCCCTTCTGCCCAAACTAAAAAGTAGTTATCACTGCCACCAATCAGCTCTTTATCAGCTACTATAAGGCCCTTCCCAAAGGGTGACAAGTCCTACTGTGTGATGTTACTATTATCCAAATGGTAAGTGTGACCAAGGCCAAGGCTATTTAGGAGTGGACTGTACAGTGTCACCAAATACACATGCAGGTACTCTAAGAGCTTAAATATCTCTAAACAAACTAGCCACAATCAAAAGGTTTAAATATATTTAATAATAAATAATAAAAAAACAAGACAATATTCAATAACTCAGCACAGTGACTACAGAGTTCAGAATCACAGGAAATATTTAAAACAATGTTGCAAGACAGTCTCACATAAATACAGAAAACATCTAAACTAATCTATACTATATTCCCATCTATTTATAGAGAGATTATTGTGCCTTGATTACTTACTATTAGCAAGGCAAGTGCTGATGAGAGGATGTTTCCAGGTCTAAAGACAAATACAAAATGCACAGTCTCTGAGAGAGTTCCCAAATTAATATCAAAGCATTACTGCTGTGTCAGTTGGATGACATAACTTTTTGTCACCTGACTTCAGTTCCCAGGCTAAACAGATACTTAGAATTTAGCACCTCTGTGTCAAAAATACTTATCTCTCAGAAGTGCAGCTGCTAGGAAGTCACAGAGCAATAAAAATACTTCAAATTTTAAACCTAGTAATTATTTCTGTTTCAAGACAATAGAAAGAAACTTCTAACTCTAAACATCCTGTCTCCTTCAGTGATACTGACAGATAAACATAATCATAAAACATTTTGTTATTTTTCAATAGGGTACAGTGTGGTTACATTCTTGAATCTCAGTGCATAACATACAGTTCAACACACACTTTTGAACCAATAGTTTAATATACACATAACATATAGTTCTCTTACATTTGTAAGACAAGCATATACATCACATTAATATTCACAAATGACAAATGATTATTTACAAAATTCCAGATAGCTGGGCTGGCAGTAGCACATTCTATATAAATCATATTAATATTTTCAATTGACATATAATTATTTACACAATTCCAGATAGCTGGACTAGCAATATTTCCCTCGTGTCACACTGACCCAGTAAATTAAGCAGAATAAATGCCTTTGCATGATTATCTTTATGAGAAAATGCAGCCTGTATGAAAATGTCATACTCTTGCTCAAACACTATCCAGTTCTCAGTAATATTACTGTCAAACATAAGTGCACTGGGTTTTCGAAATTCATCTGCCATGCCCACAAAGTATGTAAAAACACACTGAAAATATGGCCCTTATAGTTATTTATGAACAAACTGTTCTGTGAGCTTACAACATTCAAATTCACAATAAAGTCTTCAAAATAGTGTACTTTGTGAAATATGCTCTGTAATAGCTGTAGTCTGAGAAATATGCCCTCTAATTGCTGCACTTTTCCAAAATAACTTTACTGTAACACTGCACAAACATGCAAACACTTTATACACTTCTGATAACTTGAATATCTTTGCTTAATACAAAAAATACATGATTTGTGAAAATGCAGTCATTCCCCTTATTTTATTAATTTTATGCAACTCGGACTTTATTTCAAACATTTTCCATAGTAATTTGAATATTTCTATCGATATCATACATATCAGTTTATGCAAAAATCATTTAGAATGTTCTGTATGCCCCATTTCATATATTGCGAAAAAGAAATAGTGCTGAGCAAGTTTTAATATCTAAAATTTGTTTCTGACCTGTTTTGTGAAGTATGCATATTTTAGAGATGATTCATTCCTTTATATTAGCTGCACATCTCTCAGTCTTGCGTCTGGATCCTGTTCTGGCACCGTGTCCTTTAAACATCCCATATCTGACACCATGTCACTTGTCCTTCTCTAACATTGAAGACAAGCAGGTGGGGGGGTTTCGTTTAGATGCTTTAATACATAGAAACACATCAGGATGGATAGCAGCATCAGTAAATGTAAATGAACTAGTTAACGGACAGAGCTTACATACATGCTTACATCTCAACAGCTAACTACAAAATGGCAGTCTAGCTTGCACTTGCTCAGTATTTATACACTTGTGCAAGCCCTTAGATAGCTTCGTAAAGGTATACACACACACACACACACACACACACACACACAAACACACACACACATATTGATCTTTAATCTGGATAGCATGAATAGGCCAGAATGTCTTGGGCAATGTGAGGGGGTGCCTAGTAGCTATCAACCTGTTACCAGATTGCCATGCATTCTCTACTGCAATATTACTAGCTTACCATTTTTAATGTAACACAGGCAATTTATTCTTCAAGGGCAGCAGGTACTGAATTTGTAGATGAAACACTAACTATAAAGTTGCTTGCTAGCAGCAAACTCTTCATTAGTTACAGATCTCTTTAATGTGGAATTATTCAGATGACTTTTACTTCTACAGAAATTGTGCATATTGACTGATATTGGTGGATTGTAATGACTGAAGTTTGAGTGGTCTTGAAATGTTCTGAATTGGGAAGTTTTGTCATTGCTGGTTCATACGTTTTGTTTCATTGCTTACAGGAAAAATGTTCAAAACTATAAATTTAAAACATGCTCTAACAAGTGTACTGTATTATACAAGGAATATAATTTAATACAAACAGGAAGGTGAATCTAAGAACTCATGCATGTTTGCATGGCCCTAAAAATGTGTGCAAGGGGCCTATGATTTGAAAATGGCCCAAAGGTAAACTCTGTCCACCACTGGTCAGATGCATTTTCTCTGAATGTGGGTTTCAAAGCCATTTGAATGAATGTGGGTGACAAGCACAGAGAAGTTTTAATGCTAAGTCTGTTTTCATTATGAGACTGTATTGCCTTGTTTTGCAAATGTCTATCAGTGTTTGTGCTATAACATTTGACATCCAGCTAAAATTATTTATTCATTTCCTTTTTAGTTATTTCAGAATTATTACTTAGTAAATCCCATTTAGTAAAGCCCCTTCTACAAGAGTGATTCAGGGAAAAGTTCTTCTCTG
Organism: Protopterus annectens; assembly: GCF_019279795.1. Lineage (NCBI taxonomy): Eukaryota > Metazoa > Chordata > Ceratodontiformes > Protopteridae > Protopterus > Protopterus annectens. Next base: position 412,193,552 of record NC_056734.1, read on the forward strand.
TTATTTAAATATATATATATATATATATATATATATATATATATATATATAATGTGTGTGTGCATGTGTGTGTGTGTGTGTGTGTGTGTGTGTGTGTATATATATATATATATATATATATATATATATATATATATATATACATATTTAAACAAAATCAGATGACACGTGCATATGCTTTTGTATAATACATTCATTGCACAAACCATAGAACATAGAGGAATGCTTGCTTTGCTCAAAAACACTCCATCACTGTATCTCAAAGGATGCTGACTCCCACACTGTACAGTAAGGGCAAGAGGAAAATTCTTTACCTAAAAAGTCCTACAACCACAATAAAATGAAATCAAATTGTGATAAAACACGGAGTCAACTAAAGACATTTGACTGATCTCACTGCAAGGAAAGTCAAATCCAATTCACATGTTCCCTAAAATCTGCACAGACAGGAGTAGTTCATTTCTACTAATTTTCTTCACTTTATATATGATCCTTCTGGGGCATCATACTTTTAGTTCTCTACAAACAGAAAGAAATGCCACATAATAGTTGAAGTCCAGCATTTTCTTCCCAGCAATGTATCATATCCAACAAGAGTATTTTATGGATTCATCAGTTCATAGGTAAGTACTAAGCAATTGGTCTGCATACCATTTCAGGTCTAGCCGAAAACACCTATTCAAAATTTCCCTCTAGCCTGAAGGAGGGCAAGACAAGATAGGCAGGGAGAGAATTTGAGGCTGCCAATCCAATTATGTAGGTTTACCTTCAAGTTGACAAGGGTGCTACACTGCTTGACATGTAGAGAAAGTTTGTTCCAGATGTGAGGGATATGCTGGAATATATCTATCACACCACTGTGTGTTTTTTAACTGCTGATGAAAGTTTATTTCTTGTAACCTTATATTTGATGTACCGTTAGTTCTGTGAAGGAAAAGGAGATCAGATAGGGTTGTATCTTTCATGACTCAAAAGGCTAGACATAGATCTTCATGGAGGAGTCTGCAAGAGACTGAGTGCAGAGAAAGGGCTGCCATTCTTTCCTGATAACTAGGATTTTTGAGGCCACTGATCTGTTTAGTTATAAATCTCTGTGGTCTCTCAAGTTGGGCGATGTGTTTATATAAATGTATGCCAAAAGGTGCATTCTATTCAATAATAGGTCTGATAAGATATAAGTAAAGGGGGATTAACACTTCTTTGGATCTAGTAGAGATGACATAAGACCTTTTCAATTACTGAGACATGATGGTAAAATGGTAAGGAATTATCAACAAGAGTACCCAGATTCCTTACAAAAGTGTCTGGATGGGTGCATCTCATACTATTAGTGAAACTGTTTTGTTTACCAAAATTAACTGTGCTTCATTTTTTACATTTAATTTGAGACCATTATCCTTGCACCAATTAACATAGTCTAAGCCATGTTGGAGCAACTGTGAGTCAGTCGGAGATAGAATAACAGCAGTCAGTTTACAGTCATCTGCAAACTTAATTAACCATAGGCCAGAAGTGATGGCCTGAAGGGATGATAAATATATGCAAATAAGAGAGGGTTCAAAACTGAGCTCTGTGATACACCACTGGCAATTGTTTTGCTTTCAAAAGTGGCGCCTGTTACTTTAGCAACATGGGTTCTGTCTAAATTTATCCTGCAGATTTAACACAGATGTTGAAAAGAGAAGGAACCATTTTAAATCTGTGTGGTACTGTTGGTGCTGTTTATATACTATAAAAGTATTTGTCACACATCTAATACTTGGATGTCCATTTTGCAGTTGTTACACATACCATGGTATCACTGGACTGCTAAAATATGAGGCCTTCATTGTTCTGCTAGAATGGAATGGCTTACAGTCAGAGGATTTTGAAAACTTTAGAAAAATATTTCTGTACTCTTTCCAGTGTTAAATTTTCTGAGGATGAGGACCTTGATTTTTATTAGGGACATGCTTATTCCATATTTAGTGTGAAAGTCATATTGGGTAACAACAAGGAGGCTTTGCATGCCCAAAAAGTTAGGCAACTGTTGAAAAAAAAATTGTTTTCAGAGGTTTTGCAAAAGGACTGAGAAGAGAAAAAAGGTTTATATCTATCTTAACGTGTTTTGTCACACATCAGTGGCGTACTTTCTGCACCACCATATGTGGTGCATATACAGGCCACTTACATTTTCGGGTGATCAGCAAAAGTTTTAATCTCCTTTTTAATCCTCCATACCCTCTGTGAAATGTATTTTCCCCATGTTGATGCCACTGGGTGATCGTTAACCTCAGTGACATCAACTCAGGGAAAATGTCACCTACTTCCATAGACTTTAATGAATGCATGCTGTGCGTGCACATAGATGAACCTATTAAAGACTATCGGAGATCCCAAAGGTGACATCAAAGAGGGAAACTCACAATTTATTTGGGCCATGGTTTTAACATAAAGTTTACAAAGCTTTTAATTAAAAGCATGGCTCAAATAAATAAGACTTTGCTAGGGCAAGATGCACCATGGAAATTAACTCACTGGTTGCTGCACTGCACTACTAAAGTGTGACAAAACACTTGTAATATTCCTACAGGCACCACTGTGATGAAACAATGTTTTTTTTCCTCTAGACTACTCTCTTACGGCTTTTCCAGGTTAGGGGTCGCCACAAACTCCGGTCCGCTAATGATTGGCAGTTGATTTTTACGTGCTGGCTTGCCGGGCCTAACGCACAACCTTAAACGAAGGAACGCCCATTCACGCATGTCGACACACAGAAGACGCTGTAACTGAGAATCTAACAGGCAACGTCTAACTGTGAGGCTACTGTAATTATATAAAGATTTCTTTAATTATCGATGTAATGGATTTTGACAATGCATTTGCAGCCTGGTGCATATTTTTTGGATGGGGGGGTAAGTCCATCAGCAGCAGGACAGCATTTGTATTTTCCATTCTATTGCCCTCTGCAGTACAAGGTTCTGTCTTTATTAAACCATCCATATACTCCATTGTTTTTTTCACTTCAAAAATGAAGCAGGTAATTTCTCAACTATACAGCAACTTACTTATACTGTATGGTTGTATGATGTCTCCACTGTATAGCAGCTCTCTTATACTGTATTTCAGCAAAGCCTGTTAGTGATGCTCCACATGCCGCCATACCTGTGAACAAACAGGTTTCTGAATACAATATGCTTAATTAATCACCTGTCAGTAAATCATGTTCAAGTATAATTACAGGTGAAAATAAAGGAAACATGGACATACCATCTGCTTTTGGTGGCAGTGCTGTCAGTGCTTTAGTACCTGATGGGGGAAACATTTCAAGTGATAAACAAATAAATGCCACATTTTAAGCTATACTGCATGGCAGCACTGACCTACTGTAACACCGGTATAAACAGGAAGTTGGTGTATCAAGCTGTTGGTGTCCACGCCACCTTCAGCTGCATCAGTTCCATCATCCATTGCATCACAGTCACCCAGGATGTTGGTGTACCAAGCTGCTGGTGCCCACGCTACCTTCAGCAGCACCAGTTCCATCATCCTTTGCATCACAGTCACCCAGGATGTCAGTGTACCAAGCTGCTGGTGCCCACGCTACCTTCAGCAGCACCAGTTCCATCATCCTTTGCATCACAGTCACCCAGGATGTCGGTGTACCAAGCTGTTGGTGCCCACGCCACCTTCAGCAGCACCAGTTCCATCATCCTTTGCATCACAGTCACCCAGGATGTCAGTGTACCAAGCTGCTGGTGCCCACGCCACCTTCAGCAGCACCAGTTCCATCATCCTTTGCATCACAGTCACCCAGGATGTCAGTGTACCAAGCTGCTGGTGCCCACTCCATATTCAGTAGCACCAGTTCCATCATCCTTTGCATCACAGTCATCCCCTCATAGGATGCCCCCCCCCCAGTTGTAGAAGGAAGTAGTACTCCACAAAACTACAAAAAACTGACAGGCCTAGAAAGAGCCATAAAGATGACAGAGTAGACCACTGAGGATAAGGAAGAAACGATGTATTGTTAATATTATGCAAAAGCTCAGAATTTCCAGATAGAAGATATTCAGAAAGATTAAGACAGAAATTAGAGGAAAGAAAAATATTTGCAAAAGAAAAACTTTCAAAAGCTTCAAATGCAAAGCTGTGTTCATTAATAGAACAGAACCATGAAAAACATTACTTAGACAAAGAGGCTTTGGGCCACCAGGAAAAAGAAGCAACAGAGGAAGTGCGAAAATATAAACAACAAAACTCAGAGATATTTGAAAGGTATAAAAAAGAAACATGGACATGGGAAAGAAAAATAGATCTGATATGGTGCAATATTTTTGCAAAAGAGAAAGCCAAACTAGTCAATACAAAAAAAGAAGCTCTAAAGAGATTTGAAGAGAAATACAGGCAAAGGTGCCCAGATACGAAAAATTTCACAGTACAAAAATTAAGAGCACAAAATGGGAATGTAGAACATAGGATTAGTAAGACAGAATTTAAACAAGAAGTTAAACAAATAGAAACCGAAGTTATGGAATACCTGCAAAGTGAAGAAGTTAGTATAGAAAGTCCAACACAGGTAATGTCACTGCATGACGAAAAAACGAGTCCTCAAATTAAGGAAAAACAGGAGGAGCGGGAGACATTTGAAAAAGAAATATAGACATGGGAAAGAAAAATAGATTTGGTATGGTGCAGTATTTATGCAAAGGAGAAAGCAAAACTAATTAATAGAAAAAAAGCAGCACTAAAGATATTTGTACAGAAATACAGGCAAAGGCACCCAGATATGAAACATTTTCACAGTACAAAAAAATAAGAAAATAAAGGGGGGAAGTAGAAAAGAGGATTAATAATGGAGTAGTTAAAGAAATATAAAATGAAGTTATGAATTACCTGCTAAATGAAGGATTTAGTGTAAAAAATCCAACTCAGGTAATGTCACAGCATAATAGAACAATCAATACACAAGCTAAGGAAAAACAGGTGAAACAGAATGCATCAGATAACTTGCCACATGACGATGCTCTGAAGCCTTCTGTAGGAAAAGTTCAGTTGGAGACACACAGCAAGGGAAGGAGCAGGAAACTGTGACAACTCTGATGCAGGCAATGTTATCATGTGATAAGGCAATGAGTTCCCATATGAAGGTGCAACAGATGACACAGGATGCAGCTGAAGAGGATATATCACAGGAAGATGGTCTGGAACTTTCTGTAGTATGCCCGCAGAAAATGGAGAAAAAAGAATGTGCCCTCAGTTTAAAAGAAAATGAACTAAGGACACAGCTGCCTGATTTAATAGAGATGGATAGACATAGAATGATTAAAAATAGATTACAGAAAGTAAATAAGACCCAAAATGTTAAAAGCCTGCTAAAACATGATAACAGTAATCAAGAATATTAGCAGACATTCATGTGATGTAACAGAAGTCACTAGGATGTATTACTAAGCAGCTAAATTAATATCAGATAACGTCTTACCACCAAAACATAGAGCAATAAAGGAAAGGAAGGTTGGAAATAAAATGCCATCATGGAAGTAGTGAACAGAGAAAACTGTAACACTATTAAGACAAGAAATGTTGCTGTTAGAAGAATATATAAGAGGGAACAGATGAACAAAACTACTTAAAAAATAGACGTGGTAAAAGCGATGCACAGTATCAGAACAGATCAGGATCTATCATGCTCCATTGCAAATAATAAACTAAAGATATTAACACAGGTACAAAAGCGATATGCAGATAAATACAAAGGAAAAGTACAAAAGAAGAAATTCATTGATGACCTAAAAAAGGTTTATAGGGATCTAGATAACAAAGCAAAAGGAAATGGAACACCACCCAAAAAGAAGAAATAGACACATTTTTGAGAAATACATATGAAGACCCTATGGAACATGATACAGATGCTGAATGGATAGAAAAAGTAAAAGAAAGAGTAAGGAGTTCAAATGATATTAAACTGGGTGAAGTAACATCCAGAGAAATTAAAACAAAATTAAGAAAAGCACTTAACTGGAAACCCCCAGGCCCAGATGCAGTACTTCTGGTTAAATGTATTAACATCTTTACACACAGATTTAGCCCTGAGTAGGAATTACTTATTAACAGCAGGAAATATTATACTAATCCTTAAGAGAGAACCTGTAACCCATTTTAAAAAGTATAGACCAATAACTTGCCTTCCAATGATGTACAGACTATATACTGGAACTGATACAGACAGAGTTTATAGTCATAAAACTCAATTGTAGTACTAGAATAAAAGAGTAACAAAAGAAAGTCATATGGAACAAAGGATCACTTGTTGATAAATAAAGCCATAATTGAGAATTATAAAAAAGGGAGGACTCTAAATATGGCATGGATATATACAAAACAGCATTTGCCAGCATCTGACATTCATGGATAGAGGAGTGCTTACAGTGGTATAAGATACATCCTACATTGGTCGGAGTTACACTACAGTGACCATGAAACAGTAGCAAGTTATTATCCCAAGAATAATTATTCTTTTCACTGCTGTTGTTTAGTCTTGCCCATTCCATTAAGCTGTTTACTTAACAGATTAGGTCTTGGTTACAGTTTGGTTCCCAGAAAACCACCTTGCTTAAAGATTCCTCATCTACTTTTTGTGGATGACTTAAAGCTGTATAGTTCATCAGATGAGGAGTTGAAAGCATAACTGCAAGTGGTAAAAACTTTCTCAGATGATATAAGAATGTAATTTGGTCTTGATAAATGTGCAAAAGCAACCTTTAAATCAGGAAAGCTGCAGCACCAAGAAAATACATCTGGAATAGGAATGTGATATAAATGAACCTGAGTAGGAAGGAATGTATAAACATTTGGGAACTGATTAAAGGATCAGCTATAAAACATGAACAAATGTGAGCAAAACTCAGTAAGAAATACTTCAGAAGATTAAAACTAGTATTGAAAACAGCCTTGACATCTAATAATAAAGTCCAAGCTATAAACCAATTTTTTCTTCCTGTTCTAATTTATAGTTTTATTTTGATTGACTGGTCCCAAAATGTATTGCATCAGTTGGACAGAAAAACAAGAAAAATGCTTCATGCTTCTGAAATGAGATATAAAAATCAGTGTATACCAAGATTATATATTCCACTCTCTAAAGGAGGTATGGGCCTCCTCGAAACTTATATATATATTGATCTGCAGTCATGGGACTGCATACATATCTGCTGACCTCATCAGATCCAAACATAGTGAAAGTTTTAAAATATGAAGAGAGGAAGTCTAAAATGACCTCTCTACTTTGTTTAGCAGAAGCATTTTGTTGTCAACCAGGAATGAAAATCAAAGCAGAAGTAGACAAAATCATGTGTCAAAAAAACAAAAAAAAAACTATATAAGGAGAAGGATCATATAAGAAGGAAAGAAATATGGAAAAGCAATAAATATAGTGGCAAGTAAAGATCTCTCCTGGAACAACTTCATGTTGATCAGGATTTGACACAGGAATGGTTAAGGAAGGGAGAGTTGAAATCAATGGCTGAATGGCTAATAATGGCAGCCCAGGATAGTGGACTACATACACATTGGCTTACAAAGTCTATTCATAATCTTCATAATTGATTAGTAGGCTTGCAACCACAGTGGGCCTTTTCAAGGCCTAGACATGCTTCCCAAAAGTGAGAATTAATCCCTGTACCTTGGTATGTGAGGCAAACACCTTAACCATTATGCCAACCCCCAAACTCTAACATGTGGGAGAAACAAACAAATGTAGGTTCTGTAAAATAAAAATTGGAAAACAGTCACACACCTTGTCTCTGGGTGGGATATACTCATGGCCGAGGACCTGTGCACTGTTAAGACATAACAATGTGGCAACATTGCTGGATTAGGGATTGTGCAAACACTACAATATAGAAGTAGCTCAGAAGAATTGGAAACATAAACCACAAGGCATTATAGAGAATGATGAAGTGTACATTGCATGGGTTTACCCATTACCAACAGTTAAAAAAATAGATGCAGAAAACCAGATATAGTAGTCCATGAAAACAAAATGAGAGTAATTGCATTGATCATTGAAACTGCTACCCCCAGCAATTACACTGTCTCATGTACACTGAGACACAAAGTCATAAAATATCAGGATTTGTTAGCAGAAATGAGAGTAATATGGAAGAAAGATACTCAGACAGTTCAAATAGTAGTAGGAGCAATGGGTCTAATAAAAAAAAAGAATACAATTCAACTCCATCTTCATAAACACACTAGACTCTATTGCCCCTCCCAGAACAGTCAGGGTCAAATCTCGATGCTCCCCATGGCTTACTAACTCTACTCTGTCCTTTATACAACACAGAGATACTGCCTGGAAACTCTGGACCAAGGCCAAATCTCCCACTCAGTACCAAAACTACAGAGAACTCCGCAATTTGACCAAAAACATGTAAACATCGATAAAAAGAACTTCTTCCTCACATCTCAATCTACTGAACCCAGAAATCCCACGAAATTCTGGACCACTATCAACCAAATCCTCCACCCAGAGACTCCATCAACCCAATTCCCTGCCCCAATAACACAGCCCAAGAAACCACATCCATTTTTAATTCTTACTTCATTGATACCATCAGTAAACTTATGTAGACCTCCGACAAAAACAATCATTCACTCACCTTCTCACCCCTACTACAAAAATTCCCATTCTCACTAAACTCAGTTCCTACCAGCTATATAAAGAAACTCCTCCTCAGACTTAAACCCTGTTCCCCATCTGCCAATAATCTCCCACCCCTCTTCCTAAAGGCTGCTGTTGACTCCACAGCATATCCTGTCTCCATCCTAATAAACCGCTCTTTCAGTGAATCCACTGTCCCAACTGTCTGGAAAAAATTCCATACAATACCCATCCACAAAGGTGGAATATCTGTAGACCTCTCTAACTATCGACCAATTGCCATACCCCCCCTCGAAAATTCTTGAACACTGTGTTCACAAACAAATTTTTGCCTATCTCACTAAAGCAAACCTCATCACTACCCCCCAACATGGCTTCCGCCCACACCACAGCACCACCACAGTACTCATTTCCTTCACCAACTCCATCTCCTTAGCAAAAATAAGCTAGTGTCCTGCCTCTTCTTAGACCTCTCTAAAGCCTTTGACACTGTCTCCCACCCCATCCTACTCTCAAAACTCTCTCTTAACTCAACCTCTACTCATCAACTATATCTTGGTTCAACAGCTACCTCACAGGCAGACAGCAATCCATCAAATGGCTTTCTGCTTTCTCGCCCTTTTTCCCCATCAAAATGGGTGTCCCTCAAGGCTCAGTCCTAGGTCTCCTTCTTTTTAACATCTTTACTAATCAACTCTACACTTCCTGTCCTCAGTCATCCCTCATACAGTACGCAGATGACTCCAAAATCATCACCATCATTGACAACACATCAGACCTGCTTACCATGACACAAAAATCTTTTAACCTCACTGAAAATTAACTCATTAACCATCAATTCATACTAAACCCTAAAAAGACAAACTTTTTATCTTCCTCCCTAAATCTCTCTACCACCTCAAATCTTCATTCACCATCTCATCCCTTAACAACACTACTATCTCAGCTGATACCCACACTAAGCTCCTTGAATTAATCACTGATGACCAACTTAAATTTGACCACCATGTACTTCAATATATCAAAAAACACCAAAAATTTGGCCTTCTTTATAGAAATAAAAGGTTCCTCACACCTTTCTCCAGAAACTCACTTGCCCAAGCTTACCTTCTCCCTAACCTTCTCTATGGCTCACAAGTCTTAACCAACTTACATACCTCACTACTTTGCAAAAGTAAAACCACCTACAACAAAGTTGCATGATTTGCTGCTAATTTATTATCTAAATCTCACCACTGCCACATTCTCAGGACTCTTACTGGCTTGAATTTCCTAACCAACTCCTACTAACTCAACTACCCATCATCCATTCTATCCTGAATAACCCCACCTCCTGTCCTAGCTTCTCTTCACTAATTTCCCACTATACCCTCCCCTCCAGTCCCTCAGAAGCTCAGACCAACATCACAACATACAAACCTAAAAAATCTTTTGGACAGAAACTCTATAGCTATTCCCCTGCTCTGTCTTGGAACAAACTACCCGTACCCCTTAGAAACATTACCCATACCCTTGGATTCTAGAAAGCTTTCAAAAACTTCTTACACAGTTGCAGGATATGTCATTGTTATCACCCCACTTGACTGCTATCCTCTCTTCTCCATTTCTTACCTCACTCCTCCCTGTCCCCGTCTTTTCCTTCCTTCTTCTAAGTACCTCTTTATTACCTACCTTCTATTATCACTTTGCAATCTCCTACTTTTCTCCTGCTAACTTCAATAGCTTGCTTGGGTAACCAATTACCCCATCCTATTGGCTATAAAGCTACTATATTAATATCTACACCAAACTTAACTCATAAAACAATATGCAAAATATATTACCTTTGTGCACTGATGACAATCCTAATGGGAATACCCTAACCTGGCAATTACCTGTTTATACTATTTTTACTTTCTGTAAGTGTAATATGTGATGTTGTACTCTTAATAGCTACTTGATTTGTCATATTGTACTGTTTCCATATAATTTTATTAATTGTATTGTGGAGCTTTTCTCCCCGGGCCTCCACTAAGAAAGGGCAATTGCTCAGTCATACTAGCCCTGTCAACAAATGTCAAATAAATAAATAAAATGTGCAGTTGTATGTAGATATGTTGCCTATACATACAGTTACATATGGACTGCAGAAGGAGTCAATTCTGGGCACATTGCAGGTGCTGCGAAGAGCACTTCTGGTTGACATCAAAGATTGAAACAATACAAATTTCATGAACTTTAATAATATCCTGACTTAGGAATGAGGTCCATTCCCATCATGGTATTAGAAACCCAAAACATTTGGAGAAATTAAACTGAGAGCAAATATTCCTCATTAGATATCAGACTTTGGACAGTTAAAGGACCCCTGCCTGTACTATGAAAAATTGCATTCTGCCTTATTTTACTCCTGGCAGCAGGGCACTATATCATTGTCGCTCTTCCTACACTCACAAATGTGCAATTTCATCCCTGATTATATCTGCCTGTACTTAGTTCCACACCTTAGCTTGCTTCTCCTGTCTGCAACACACATTTTCCATACATCTTAAATGCATCCATGAGGATATGGTTCTCCCCAAGAGTCGAGCTGTTTCTCCAATACTTTGCTCTCTGATGTTATAACATGTTGTAACAAAGTCAGTATCACTGACTATAATCCCGCTCTGACTCAGATGAAAGAGAAGCACTACACCTCCCTGCATGATGTATATCAAACACTGCAGTGTGAATCTAGTGATTACTGAATAGTACAACTCAACGATTTTGCTGAATTTGTGTAGTTTTCTCTTTTTTCCCCGTGTGTGTGTGTGTGTGTGTGTGTGTGTGTGTGTGTGTGTGTGTGTGTGTGTGTGTGTGTGTGTGTGTTCCTTTGTTTCTGTAGACAAAGTACTGAAATGTAAAATCAAATGCTTGTGAGACTGCAAAAGATGTGTGATTCTAATTTTGCATAGCATGTTTTGCGGGGGTGGGGTCTGTCTTCTACAAGACGATCAGTATTTCAGTTCATGAAATTCAATACTGTCAATGTAAAATAGCCCCATGTATTGCTCCATGTGCACTAGCTCTGACATACATGAAAAAGTACTAACTGCGGCACAAAGTAAAAACTAGCTAAATACTTGCAACTTGTCAATTGTATTAATAAAAATCTCTCTTACCAGTACATTAAAAGCACTTCCTTCACTATTCATAATATAGTATACGAATCTGACTTTATTCTCTCTTTCTTACATCCTTCTCTTCACTTATACTTTGTTTTAACGTTGGCTTTTTGTTGATCTTCACAAAAACATGGTAATCAGTGCCACACAAAATGGCAAAGTTTGCAACATTTCAAAAGATTTAGGTAAAGTTTTCAAAGCTCTTTTACAAATAAGGCTTTTTGGTAAACAGCTCAGTGAGTCACATTACTGCACAGATGTACGCATCCTCTTTATTGTCGTAAGCAAGTTCATACAGCCATGAATGAGCATTACATAACTTGCGCTAGCACATCGGCTTGATTTGTGCATGCATATGGCTGTGCTTCATGCAGAAATGCTCAACTTAGCAGCTACCATAGCTGATTGCATTAATGTGGATGATTTTGGTGGATGACTTCATAGTTGTAGGATGGCTTCAGTCAGAGCAAAAGAAAGAGTGTAAGAAGTGCTTGTGGTGCAAGAAGGAAGCATTGTTCTTTCCTTCCCTCTTAGAAGGATATAAAGAGTGCCTGCATAATACGTATAGGAAGGTGACATGTTATTTTCAACTGTTACCATTTATTCCCATAAAAAGCTGCTTTAGGGGTATATTCCTTTAGCACAGACATTTATGTATACCTCAATACTCTAAATATTCGTTTGTACAGTTTTAAACATTCTGTGATTTTTGGGTGTTGAAGTTTCCAAGAGATGCACAGAAAAAAATTACTCATTTGAGTACACTGAGTAAGCCTAGCTACACCCTTTGAAAGTGACACGTGCACACATTTGCAAGCTTCTGCTCATACAGTCTCCTAGTTACAGCTGTCCTGGACTTGAAATTTAAGCTGTAATGCAACTAGAACACATTTGGTGTCATACTGTTAGTTATGACAATACCTGGGCAGTGCATGGCCTAGCTCAGACACATATATCACCTGTCTATGACATACTGACTATTCCCATAACTCATGTGGGCAGTCCCACACTATTGTTAACCACTTACCTGCCAGGAAGCACAATTGATACTGGTGCTGTTTCCATTGGAATCTCATAAGCTGTAACATTTCCAGTACATACCCTGTCAGACTACTGTATTTTTTGTGACAGAATGTCAGTGCATATGTTTTTGTAACATTGTTCTTCTTCCTCTCTTTTTCAGAACCTGAAGAAGTTGTGCTTAACTGGTATGCATGCTTACTTTCATTTCTAATACTGAATTTCATACTGCTATCATTTACAATGCTCTCAACATTTTATTCTTTTTTTGTCTCCCTCTGCAGGTGTAGAATAGCCTAGGGTATCTACTGTGCACACCAGCCCTGCCTCAGCTCATGAGTGCTCGCTTCATGCATTGACACACATGGCTACCTCATCTGGAGAGGCAGTAGCGGTTTCCCAGTGGGTCTATATCATATGTTCGAAGTTTTATAACTTCCAACATTAAAATATCAAATTTAAATGTTCAAAGTTATAAAACTTCAAACATATGCAAAAAAAAAAAAAAAACAACAAACCCATAACTAACGGCTGTAGGCAGGGGGGCAAGCCCCCCTTGCACCCCCACACCCCCGCTCTTTAAATATCCCAACTCTGAGACCGCACTACAGTGCATTAAGGGGATTCTTCCCTTTAACGCACTATAGTGTGGTCTCAGAGTTGGTATATTTAAAAAGAGGGTGGTGAGGCGGGCGCAGCCCCCCAAGTGGGGGGGTGCCAGGGGGCTTGCCTCCCTGCCTACACTAGTCAGGTAATTTCTGTTTGTTTGTTTTTTTTATTATATTGTTCGATGTTTGAAACTTTGTAACATTTAAATTTGATTATTTAATGTCTGAAGTTTTCAAACTTCCAACATATAATATAGACCCTTTCCCAGCAGGTAGCCCTAGACAGACTACCATCCCTATACATGCTGAACTATAAGCAATGGTCCAGGAGGCTTTAAGACTCACTGAGCTAGCAGGATCCAGATATGGAGTGTCAGAAAAATATGTATTAATATATATGTTTAGTGCTTATTAGAAGCTAAAAGAGTTAACACATTTCATTCTATTTTATGTACAGCTTAATTCTGTATGAAATTATAAGATGCTTTTTCAAACTGCAGTATGCTTTCTGAAATTGCAAGATGCACCCTGACCTAGTATTTGCTAGCACAGCAAAATTCATGTTTATGCCTTTTTGGAAATGTACGGGAAAGCAGGTGATTATCTGCTAGGTCAGGAAAATGAATGAATAGTGAATGAATAGAACAATACTGTTTTCTATAATGTGATTGAATATGAACAATCAGCTCTGTTCATGTTATGAGAACATGCACAGTTGCAGAAAAGAAGAGATACATCAGACAAAAGACTGCTTGAAGAATCTGTACTTGCTTTGTGCTCGAATTAGCTATAGTACCTTGAATGGTAACATAACATAGTGGGAAGTTGTATCTAACCGGTGGTCATCAAGGCCACGTTGTTTTTCTTAGGAGGTTTTTCATAAAATTGATAGTGCAAGCAGAAAATCATGGACAAACAGCTGATATGAAGTAATGATGTTAGAACTTGTAATCTGTTATGTCAGCTTGGTAGGCAATGTCTTGTTAGAAAATGTATAAAGATGATCTTACTTCCTGATTTTAGTTAGACAAACTCTGTATTAGTACGTTTTTGTCTCCTTGCTGCAAGATTAAAATGCCTTAACCTGAACCTGCCATATGTTGATCATTTTGAAGTTATTTTTCCTTTTGACAGATTGGTCCTTCAAGCCGGAACTCTCTCTCTCTCTCTTCGCCTCAGGTCAGATGGGCCAGGTGGCATGAAACTGTACGGGGAAGAGACCACATTGGTTCTTCTGCTTTGAAAGACCTCCGACTGAATTGTCGTTCAAAAGAGGCCAGACACTTTTCTGATCTGCGACTGGAGGACGAGTCGGTATACGAGCCAGAGAGGATCAATCACAGAGGCTCAGGTAAGGTGAAATTTACCTTTTTTTCTGTTTTAGATCAGGGACTTGATTGAAAATATCTGTCAGGAGATTTGTATTGCACAAGTCAGGGGCAGAAAGATTGCAGTCTTGTCATAAATCAGGGAAACAGAATAGGTAAGACAGTTATTCTAGATAAACTGTAAAATAGAAAATCGTGGTACCACGTGAGAATAAGAAGGGTTACGTAACATTTTTTAATAGTCAGAACAATATGGGTAATAAGTGCACAAAAAGTTCCCGAAACCCACCGCTAACCGAAGATGCAAAATATATGCAATCACAGCGTGCCGACAATATTAGATACTATGTAAAATGGGTTAATAAATATGAATATGATGGCAAATTAGAAAAATCCTCGCTTATTAAACTTGTCAAACAGCTTAAAGCTGACACGAAAGGTCAGGTAAAAAAGCAACACCAATTGGGAGTTCCTCAGGCACATAGGTGGATTGAGGAAGCAAACCGTAGGGAACAGAAAAGTAATAATTCAAAAGCTATGTTTTTAGATAAAGAAGACAATAATTTAGTAATGGCATCAGCCCCTCCACCCCCTCCACTTCCTGCACCAGAATATGAAGCAAGTGGACAAGCTGGTCCACCTCCGCTATACCTGGCTGTCACTGCAAAGCCAGGGCCATATGTTAGAGATCCCATCGAGACCAGGTCTCGAACACGTAACTTAAGAGGGGATATTGAGTTATATCAAATAAATAAAAATTCACGAGCTATGAGTAAAGAAGAGATATGTCCACTCATAGAAGTACCAAATCCGCAGGCAGGACAGGCAGGACAGGACCCAACTCTTCTAGTATATAGACCGTGGACACCGGAAGACATCCGGAAAGCCACAGAGGGAATTCCCCATCCGAAAGTTAATTTTAGAAAATTCTTAGAAGACTTACAGGGCATGAGGTTAAATTATCATTTGAATGGAGAAGAAGTAGAAAAAGTAGTCAGACAGATTGTAGGTCCAGATTGGCACATGATCAGTGGCAACTGGAATCCCCGTGACACAGAACATAAGCCACTCCCACATAGCAACGCAGAACTGGATAACAGAGTGAAAGGTCTAACAGACCGAATCTCTGAGAAATGGAAGCCTAGGGCAGACTGGACTTGCATTAATCAATGCATCCAACAGGAAGGTGAAACTGTTGACAGATATTATGCTAGATTATTAGAGTGTTTTAATAACCATTGCGGAATATAGGTACCTGAAGATCAAACACATGATTCCCCATATGAGCAACAATTAAAGAATGCATTTTTGAAAGGCAGTATTTTGCCTATAAGCAGCTTTATTACAAAGCACATAGTAGACCATCGTACAAGTAGATTACAGTCACTACTTGAATATGCTAGGCATGCCGAAAGGCATTTTAACAGTAAAAAGAAAAAGAAAGCCCAAGTATTTGCTGTAGAAGATGGAGCAGAAGTTTATGTAGTACAGTCTGAAAAAAGGGCAAGAAAAATGCCCAGGGAAACAAACATTCTGATAAATGATCAGAAGAGTTTGAGGAAAGAAAGAAAAGGGGTGAATGTTTTAAATGCGGGAAAAAGGGACATTTAGCAAGGGATTGCAGGCAAAACAAGAAGGTAGCCATGGAAGATAAGGAGGGTGAGGACTGACTATATGATAGTCAAGAATCACTAGAAGGAAATAACCAAGAAAAGACAAATGCAAATGTGATAGAGGGAGTAGAGAATGTGATAGAAGAAATAGAGGAAGTACAAGAAATCACCGATGGTGAAGAAGGTGAAATTTTAGACTTGGCATTATTGAGCCTAGAGCTCTATTTAGCAGACACAAAACCGGAAGTTACACTTCTGGTAGAGGGGAGGGAAGTTAAATTCCTGTGTGACTCAGGGGTTTCACGGACCCTGATACATCCTTCCAAACTACCAGAAAATTCAGAATCACTTGATTACATATTAGTGAAAGCAGCTAATGGACAGCTGTATCGGGAGCCACTCTCCCACAACATAGCAATAACTGACCCTGTTTCAGGGATGACCCAGAAAAGCAAAATTGTCGTTTCTGCAAAATGCCCAGTAAACCTTTTGAGCAGAGACCTGATGCAGATATTTGGCATAGCAGTAGTGCCAACTATGCAGGGTATGGAAGCACAGCGACAAATGGAAACATTTGTGGTGCGACCGGAGGGTGAAACATTTTATTGGTACAGCCAGGACTTAGTTACGACTGGTCCAGGGGCAGTAACCGAAGAACTGATGAATGTAGCCATCAGTAAATCCCCCTCCCTTGACACTGATAAACAGCATTTCTTGCACTGTACTCTGTATTATTGTAGCATACCAGGATCTGATAAGGAATATGAGCAAGAACTGTTTAAAAATCATGCAAACAGATTAGTATTACGTAATCTGTACTGGGACACAGAAGAGAACAGTGTAATTAGCTGTTCATTGCCCCAGGAATTCCTAGCACTTTATAAATCTAATCGACTACCACATGTCAGTTTGACTAAGAACAAGAATGTGAAGTGGGCAGACCTAGGAGAAAAAGTCACAAGGTGGGAAAAACAGACAGAATTAGAACTGTCAGAAGAGGGAGTAC
Source organism: Protopterus annectens (assembly GCF_019279795.1). Taxonomy (NCBI): domain Eukaryota; kingdom Metazoa; phylum Chordata; order Ceratodontiformes; family Protopteridae; genus Protopterus; species Protopterus annectens. Next base: position 412,210,914 of record NC_056734.1, read on the forward strand.
AAAAGCAGAAGTTGAATTGGATAACACAGACACACCCAGCTGTGCACTTGCAGGCAAGTGAGGACAGCTGAGTAGCATTCTTACTAGAGGAAGAAGAAAAAGCCTTATGAAGCATACCAGAAACTCTCTGGTCAACAGGAAAATCAGATGTAGGACTTATTCGTACAGCAGGACCAGTTACTATCACGCCAAAATCAGCATTTAGACCACATAAGAGACAATATCCCTTAAGAAAAGATGCAGAGGTAGGAATCAAACCTATAATAGCAGCTTTACTTAAGGAAGGAGCACTGGTAGAATCTCCCGATTCACCATGTAACACACCCTTATTTCCTGTTAGAAAAGCAAATGGAGAATGGCGTATGGTCCAAGATTTACAAGCTGTAAATGACGCAGTAATACCTAGAGCACCTACGGTGCCAGATCCACACACTTTATTGAATGATTTAAAACCTCAACAGAAGTATTTTTCTGTGGTAGATATTAGCAATGCGTTCTTCTCAATATCCATACACCCTGACATCCAACATTGGTTTGCATTTACATTTCAGGGGAAAAGGTATACATATACGCAACTACCACAGGGATATTGTGAGAGCCCAACAATATTCGCACAGGAAATGGCAAGTAACTTGGCAGGATTTATCCCATCGAAAGGCAGCCAAATTTTATTTTATGTAGACGACATTCTGCTGGCAGCCCCCACCCAGCAAGAATGCAGAGAAGATACCATAGCGTTACTACAATTTTTAGCCATTCAAGGATACAAAGTAAACAAAAACAAACTGCAGCTTTGGAAAAAGCAGGTTAAATACCTGGGATATGTAATATCCAAAGAAGGCAGAATATTAGATGAAGACAGGAAAATAGCAATTTTACAAGCACCCAAACCGACTACCAAGAAGGAAATGATGTCCTTCCTAAGTACAACTAATTTTTGTTGGAGTTGGATTACAAACTATGCCTTGGAGTCTGCTCCACTGACCAACTTGATATACAAGAAACCTATGGCAGCACAAGATTTATTACAATGGACACCAGAAGCAGAATCAGGTTTCTGCAAACTGAAGCAATTAATAGCATCTTCATTAGTCTTAGGATTACCGAACTATCATAAACGTTTTTTCCAAACTGTAGATTGTAAACAAGGTAACATGACATCAGTGTTAACACAGCAGCATGGGGATAAACAACGCCCCATAGCTTATTATTCATCACAGCTGGACAAAGTGGCATGATCCCTGCCCCACTGTGTACAAGCAGTAGTTGCAGCTGCAATGGCAGTACAGGCTTCGGCCTCAGTAGTGTTGTTCCACCCTCTCACATTGAGAGTGCCTCATGCAGTCACAATTATTTAACTGCAAGAAAAAGTAGCATATCTTTCTCCTGCTAGACATCTTTCCTGTATGACTATACTCCTCAGCCAACCTCATATGACAACTGAACGATGTGCAACTTTAAACCAGTCTACCTTGCTCCCGACCCCTGCGGATGGCACACCATACAGCTGCCTGCAGGAAATTGAGCAAAAGACACTGCCTAGAAAAGATCTAACAGATGTTCCCTTGGATGATGCCGAGGTGACATATTACGTGGACAGCTCATGCAGAAGGGGTCCTACAGGACAGAATCTAGTAGGGTATGCGGTAGTTTCTGATACTGAGATTTTAGAAGCAAAGTCTTTACCACACAACATATCTGCACAAGCAGCAGAATTGATTGCTTTGACAAGGGCATGTACCTTGGCAAAGGATAAATGTGTGAACATTTTTACTGACAGCCAGTACGCTTTTTCTACTGTACGTGTTTTTGCGCAGCAGTAGAAAAATAGAGGAATGATAACATCTACTGGTAAACCGATTAATCATGCGCAATTTATTTTAGATTTGTTAGAATCTATTCAGTTACCTCAGAAAGTAGCTATTTGTAAATGCGTAGCTCATACCAAGCAAAAGGATAGGATTTCAAAAGGTAATGCGAGAGCTGATATAGCTGCAAAACAGGCAGCTTCAGCTTCAGAAGTATTTCTTTTGAGTGAGGAATTACAACCTTCTGAGATTTTAGATTTAGAAATGTTAAAAACAATGCAGACACTTACTACAAATGTAGAAAAACAGAAATGGATAAAACGAGGAGCAATTCTTGAGAAAGGGCTGTACATCTCCAAAGAAAGAAAACCAATTTTGCCGTATAACTTGTTTAGATATGCAGCTTTGTTGAGCCATGGGCAGTGCCATGTCTCAACAGGGGGGATGGTACAGTTAGTGAACCGTGTGTTCACTGCATATGGATTTACAAACTACACAAAAAAATGTTGTGCAGCATGCCATGTTTGTAACAGGCATCATGCACAAGGGGCATTAAAGCCTAAGCAAGGGAGTTTCCCGACACCACTGTACCCGTTCCATACTATCTGTATGGATTTCATAGAACTAAACAAATGCGAAAATAAAAAGTACTGTCTTGTCATTATAGATATGTTTTCCAAATGGATGGAAGCTTTTCTGACCAAAAATCCAAATGCAGCTACTGTTGCAAAAGTCCTCGTTAAAGAAATTATTCCTAGATTTGGCATACCGGAAAAGATCTATAGTGACAATGGCACACATTTTGTAAATCAAACCATACAACAGTTGAGCTGTTATTTCGGAATTTCCTTAAAGAACCATTGTGCATACCACCCCCAATCCGCAGGATTAGTAGAGAGGCATAATGGGGTTTTGAAAAACAAACTTAGGAAAATGATTAGTGAGACACAGAAGAACTGGGTGCACTGTCCGCCTCTGGCATTGTTGAGCATGAGAACTGTTCCAAATGCAAAGGGGCTAACTCCTTTTGAAATACTGTTTGGGAGGGCATATTATATACCTCAGTGGAAACCTCTCATGCCTGCAGACCAGGAGGCTGACAGTTCACTTGCAGAGTATATGAGGCGACTTTTGAATAACAAACAACTTCTGCAGTTAAATTTTATTTCAGATAAAGAACAGACCAGACCATCGGAAGCAGTAGTACAACCAGGGTCGTGGATCTGGGCGAAGGTTGTGAAGAAAAGAAATTGGAGTTCTCCAAAGTGGGAAGGACCGTTCCAAGTTTTGCTGGCAACACCCACTGCAGTCAAGATAGCTGAACATGTGTCCTGGATCCATTTGACGCACTGTAAACTGGTCAAGAACTTTGAACTGGACAAAAACCTTGTTACTGTTAAACAACGAGAATAAAAATGACCAGGTATAGAGTAAACAGGGATGCAGAACAACCTCAGAAAAATTGCATGATCATCCTGTTAGCTATACTGGTAACAATGATCTTTTTGCTGTGGCCTTTCCTTTTTTCAGCCACACGAGTTGAACTGAACAAACGTGATGCGTTACTCATAGACTGGCATCCAAACTTTAACACTTACCAAGCAATTAAATATGTGTATGCTGAGACTTTTAATGTTTCAAACTGCTGGATTTGCACAGCTATACCAACAGCATACGGGGGATTATTAATGACTGCTGTCCCCCTAGGGGTCAATGAGACCTGGGAAAATTTTATTTTTGATACTACACCTGTAAAATCACAAGACAAAATAGCATGGTACCTACCTGTTACACAAAAAAGAATTGTATGTTTTTATAAAATGACACTATTCAGGTGGGTTGGAGCAATTGCAATGTGACTGTTTCTTATAAATGTTATATTAAGGCTAATAAGGTAGAAACTATTTGTGATACAAACTATGACTCATATCTTGAGAAAATGCAAAAAACTGTTAGTGAAATACAGCATAATCCCGTTCTTTTGAAGCAACTTTCTATCATTCATAAGAAAATGTTGCATGCATGGCAAGCATATATCAATACTAAAGTAGAGAATTGTTATTTTGTTTATGGGAAAAAGGCATACAAATGGCTACCTGAGAATTGGTCCGGCAGTTATTTTTTGGGTTACCTGGTTCCAGCCATATGACACACTGCAGGTCTGCCTCGAGGGAAAATTCGAAATGTCAGAGAGGTCAGCAGTAAACCTGGAAATCCAATCAAGAGACCCGAGAATCCAGTGGGACGAATCGAAGCAGGATGGAGAAACCAAAATTCCGTGAAGAACAAAGATAAACTGACACACATGGACTTGAGTGACACTATTATATCATGGACAGGCATAGCCCCTGCAAATGGCGCAGTAAAATCGATTTGGGAGCTGAGAAAATTGTCCAAACTTCTCGAAGTTATGAGCAATGCAACTTTTTCTGCTCTCGAATTAATGACTGATTAACTAAACACTATGAGAACTGTGGTGCTTCAAAACCGCATGGCTCTCGACTTCACCCTAGCGACGAGAGGTGGTACGTGCGCTTTAATCAAAGAAGAATGCTGTTCGTATATTCCTGACAACCAACATGAGATAAACGACCATCTTGAGGTGATCCAGCAGGTGTTGGCCATGACCAAACCAGGCCCAAACCCTCTGATGGACTTTTTCCAGAATTTGTTTGGGGGGTGGGGTTCCATCCTAATGAACATCCTGATTGCCATTTGTGTGGGATTACTCCTATTAGGAACATGCATCTGTTGTGGTATTCCCTGCATGAAAAAGTTAATCAAAGATTTTATAGACATGTCAGTTTCTGAGACTTTGTATCAAAGTATTGAAATTGAAGAATTGTTGAAAAGTGAAATGCTTTCATAAGTCTAAACTAAATGACTCTCTTAACTGCAAATCCAAAATGGAAGAGGTTAGGAGAAGAAGCAAACTGTTTATGCTTTTGAAAATAGAATAAAAAGTATTAACAGGGGGGAAATGTCAGAAAAATATGTATTAATATATATGTTTAGTGCTTATTAGAAGCTAAAAGAGTTAACACATTTCATTCTATTTTATATACAGCTTAATTCTGTATGAAATTATAAGATGCTTTTTCAAACTGCAGTATGCTTTCTGAAATTGCAAGATGCACCCTGACCTAGTATTTGCTAGCACAGCAAAATTTATGTTTATGCCTTTTTTGAAATGTACGGGGAAGCAGGTGATTATCTGCTAGGTCAGGAAAATGAATGAATAGTGAATGAATAGAACAATACTGTTTTCTATAATGTGATTGAATATGAACAATCAGCTCTGTTCATGTTATGAGAACATGCACAGCTGCAGAAAAGAAGAGATACATCAAACAAAAGACTGCTTGAAGAATCTGTACTTGCTTTGTGCTTGAATTAGCTATAGTACCTTGAATGGTAACATAACATAGTGGGAAGATGCATCTAACCGGTGGTCATCAAGGCCACGTTGTTTTTCTTAGGAAGTTTTTCCTAAAATTGATAGTGCAAGCAGAAAATCATGGACAAACAGCTGCTATGAAGTAATGATGTTAGAACTTGTGATCTGTTACGTCAGCTTGGTAGGCAATGTCTTGTTAAAAAATGTATAAAAATGATCTTACTTCCTGATTTTAGTTAGACAAACTCTGTATTAGCACGTTTTTGTCTCCTTGCTGCAAGATTAAAGTGCCTTAACCTGAACCTGCCGTGTGTTGATCATTTTGAAGTTATTTTTCCTTTGACATGGAGCCACTAGAAAGTAGCTCCCCAAAGTACTGTGGGAGTTAACCCATACTAGTATTTTCATCGATGATATCATGAACCTGTCTCCATGTACCCCATCCCCCATCTTCTGTACATTCAACCTATTCTGTCATAACTACCCCTTGTATATCTTCACAATTCTACCCCATCAACATTTGTCCATCTTCTTTTTGTCTATCTTTACTACTATTTGTGAGTATAACCCTGCCTGCCTGCCTTGTCTGTCAGTTTAGGATTATTGTCAATACCCTTGTTCCTTCCCTACCTTTCATCCCTTCCCTTTCTACCTTTTATCTCTCTTCCTCTTCCCTTATATATTACAGAAAAAGGGAGGTATTCCCACTGGAAAAATTAAATACCATCTTCTCTGAGCATCTGCAGCATAACCCATTTATGTCATCCTGCTATGTTTCCCTTGTCTGTTCGCTCCCCTTTTTTAAACTTTTTTATATATCCCTTTCTATACTTATAAATGTAATAAACTGGTATCCATCAATGGACACCAGACTAAGGCTACTGAAAAGGTTAGTATGACTAACAGCCATGGGCTCGAAGTTCACATGCACACAAATTCTCACAATTAAGTCTTGTGATACTAGCAGAAAGAGGCACTCACCATGCTCTTCAGCAACTTCCAAAGATACATGGAAATGTATGAAGATACAGAAGAGTTATATATATGTGCATAGCATAAGCACATACAAAAACATTCCTGCATACATCTTAATCTAATCTGCACATTTTCAGCTCTGCTCAGTTTGCTTGCATGGTTCTTTGCTAGCTGTATATATGTAGAAGCCAGCACTGCTAGTCTGTGCTTAATGCATCTACATATCAGTGAATTGTCATTGTTTGCACATTTACCTTGCACACTTGTGCAGTCCAGGGCTATAAATTCCACCCATTATTTAGTTAAAATATGAGATTTCAGACTTTTATATATTCATTAAAATTTGTTAACCAGGTAGGTGAGCTGATCCAGACACCCTCTTCAGACCCACTAGGTGGTATCATAGCTGATTCTTGCTGCTTTTCTAGCTTCGAAGGTTAAGAGATAGCAGAACTGGTAACCATGTGTGCGTTGCTTTAATGTTTTATCTGCTATGTGGTCTGTGTGGAGAGTAAGGGTGAGTTGTTGATCTAAAGTCACACCAGTGACCTTCTGTTAAGTAATGGCAATGATGGGAGTACACAGGGGGTCTATTATTCTTACACACAGCTTCCTGGCAAGTTTGTAATTAATTATTTATTTATTTATTACAAGCTGAAACACCATGGAGGCTTATTTACTACAGTTAATGCCAGTTCCAACAGAAACTAAAATTGTTTTATAATTTATTTTGAATTGTACTGAATACAGTGAATTGAATGTAAAAGAAGATTGAAATCGTTTTGTGTTTTATCTTTTATTGCATTGAATGAGGGATTTGCATCTTTTGTGCATGCAGTTGATAGGAGAAGGGTCCCTTGTCAAACTGTTGATGAAGTATGGAAAGAAGCAACAGACCAAGGACTGAGCCTTGTGGAACTCCAGTTTGTAAATGCATTCTGTGATGATAATGTTTTGTCCTTTTAGAGATTTAAATGCACACATATATTGAAATGGCTGCCAGAAGATCTGGAATATAGTACTCTGCAGACATGTAAGGACAAACCATCCAAACTGTTTTAAAACAAAGCAAGCCCTTGGGTACAAAGGCAGTGGTTCTGTTCTTGAGCCTAGAGACACTGGTAATCTCTGTGTAACTAGAAAACATTACCAAAATTTACCCCAGCCCTGTGGTGCTGAGCAATGAAGTTTTGACTACTGTCCCCGTGGTCCCTCTGTGATGAGCTGCATGGACATCTGAGGGGCCTGGTGGGGGAAGATGCCACATGCTCTAGGGATCTAAACCTCACCACAACAATAAATAGGACGTGCTGGAGGGATAGATTCCTGTCCCAGAGACTTCCCATGCTTTGAAACAACATCCCAATCTACATTAGGCAGAGCTCCTTGCTAACACTCTTCAAAAGAAATCTTGACAAGTGGATGGGAAACAGAAAGTTTACCTCGGGGATCACTTCAGTGTCTCTGCTGGACAGAGGAACTTGGAACTAATCTAAGGGGGCAGCGAAAGCCAACACATTCTGGCTAGGCTTATAAATGCCTTCGGGCAGATAGCCTAGTACCTACCTATGAACCTATGAACCTATTTCCTGCTAAAAAAGTATGTAATTTCCTGTTAGAAAAAGATATCATTCCATGCTAAAAAAGTACCACCCCACTAAAATAATACAACTGAATTACTGATCCATCGATCCCCCAAAAATAGAGCTTATGTTAAAAACATTACATAAAAAAACAGCTTTTAGTTTTAACATAGAACTAATAGAAATGTTGTCAGTGAGTCCAGGTGGCACACATGCATTTAACCTTATTAGCCACTTGAGCTCTAAAAATTCAAGAAAATCATCATCGAAAATCCTAAAAGTTTGCAGCATGAACTAAAAGGCTATTTTGGAGGGGTGGTAGTAACTGGGTGATACTTTGACGGAAGTGCCTAGAGGAGTCCTGAACCTGACATTTACTAGGGACCCCCAAAATGCTAACACCGGCCCTGACCCCACCTGTCACCCGCAAATACCCTTACCTATTTGGCAATATTAGTCAAAACAACTGGATCACCTAGAGCCATAGTTTTACACCAACAAGTAGCTAGCCCTACCACTGGGCCACTGGCCGGCAGGTGTCCAGTTGACTGGCCTGGGTTATCTGGGATAGCTCTGTTGAGAGAAAGCTGGATGTAAAACCACTCAACCTGCTAAACATGAACTAAGAATTGCTAAACTCAGTGTAAGTTCACTGACAGGATGGAGGTTGGAAGTGGATGACAAGATGGTAAGGAGGAGGCTGGGCATCTTATGTATCCAGGAGACAAGATGGAAGGGTAGTACAGCAAAGCCTCTTGGACTGGGATAGAGACTACTACTCAGGAGGACAGGCTACAAATGATGTGGGAATTGTGGTGAGTGATGTCATCAGATTTAGTGACAGACTCATGGCAGTCAGACTCCAGTGTAATGATACGGCAATATTCATACTCTCAGCCTATGCTTCACAGTAGGGCTGTGATAGTGAGGAAAAGAGTGCATTCCAACAGCAGTTGCAGGACCTACTAGATAAAGCAGGACAACATGAATTGAGTGTTGATAATGGGTGATCTGAAAACACATATTGGGACAGACAGACCAGGATATGAGGATCGCCTGGGTCCACATGGGAGGGGCAACAGGAATAAAGTAGGAGAGGCCATTCTAGACCTCTGTCTGGTAAATGGTTTAATGGTGGCCATCACATGGTTTAGAATGAGAGACAGTCACAAGGTCGTCTACAAGAATAGCTACATGCAACTCAGGTAGACTCCCTCCTAGTAACAAAAGGGCAGTGAGGCAGAATCAGCATAGGTAAAGTCATCCCCAGTGAAATGGTCAGCTCACAGCATAAACCACTGGGTGCCACAATCAACTGCAAGCAGTGGTCAGAGAAGGCTCTAAGGTCAACAGAGAGCAGCTGAAGACCTGGAAATTGACTGGAGAGAAAGCACAACAGTTCAATGACTTAATCAGGGCTCTAGCACCCCAAGAAGAGGAGAAAATAGGGGTAGTTGAAGAGGCATGTTAGTGCCTCAAAACAGCATGTGTGAGGACTACAGAACAGATGTGTGCCCAAGCCAAGTATGGAAATAAGGTACATAAGGAAAGCTGGTGGTGGAATGTCCAGGAAGCCATCAAAAGAAAGGAGTGCAGCAAAAATTGGGAGATAGAAAAGGACCGGGCTAGGAAGGAATACTTGTGGCTATTGAACAGGATAAGAGAGAAAATATAATAGCAAAGAGCAAAGCATCAGAGGCACTCTACCAACTTCTGAAAATTGACTCAGTAGGTGGCACAAAAAAACATATCAGGTTGCAAGACAAAGACAGAAAGATAAAGAAGGTAGTTAGACACCCTTCATAAGGGATGCCAACAACAACCTGCACACCAGTCCACATGGCAGCAAAGGCAAATGGAGGGAGTACTTCCAGCCCAGAAGTTGTACTGCCCCAGACACAGCCTACAATGAAAGAAGAGGAAGAGCCCACCATAGAAGAAATAAGAACAGCACTAAGGAAAATCAAGTCAGGGAAACAGCAGGCTCATATGAGGTCATAGCAGATATGATAAACACGCTGGGTAAGATAGGGAAGAAATGGTTCCTGAGGGTACTCATACCAGTATGGAGAGAAAGGCGTATCCCAGATGACTGGAAAATAAGCATACTAATGACACTGTTCAAGAACAAAGGAGGCTTTCACAACTGTGGGCAGTGCAGAGGTATCAAACTCCTGTCACATTGCATGAACATTCTGGACAGGGTGATTGATAAATTCACAGAGTAGTAGAAAGTAAGATGGCAGATGAGCAGTTTGGATTCAGATCAGAATTTAGCACAACTGACCCAAGGTTTGCAGTGAGGCAGAGAAGCTAGAAATGAGGAAACAGTCTAAATGGGCATTCCTAGACTTGAAAAAGCATATCATAAGGTCCAAAGAAAAGTGATTTAGGCAGTCCTGTGGGGGTTCAAAGTTCCAGGAAAAATTGGTAGAATTTGTGCAAGCTCTGTACAAGGACCCAATGACTTAGAGCGTTTAGTCTCACACATGGGGTTCTCAGCAGGGGTGGGGGTGCATCAGGATTCAGCTCTGGGCCAACTACTGTTCATACTGGTGATGGACTATATTAGCAAACAGGTCAGAGGGGGACAGATCAATAAAGTTGCTGTATGCAGATGATGTGACATTACAGGCAGACTCTGGGCAAGAACTTCAGCAAAGGATATGGCAATGGAATACAAAACTGAAAGCACATGGAATGAAACTGAGTACAGCTAAGACAGCTGTAATGGCAGCAAATGGAGGAAATCAAAGTAGCTGAGGATTGAGACAGAAGGGGAAATAGTAGATGAGGTTATCAGCTTCAAGTATCTGGGAGGGGTGACTGAAGAGAAGGGAAGTCTGAATGACGAGGTCAAAGCTAGAATCAGAAGGGCTGCAGCTAGCAGCACAGATTGTCAGGGGTAGTGAATGACAGAAGAATGCCAAAGAAACTGAAAAGTAAGGTGTTGAAAACAGTGTTGTAACCAGTACTACTGTATGGTACAGAAACCTGTGCAGTAAAGGCTGAGCAGTTGAAGATGTCTGAGGTAATGGAAATGAAGTGCCGGAGATGGGTCATAGGATACATACAGTAGAACAAAGAAATGAAGACAGCAGAGCAGAAGCAAAAGTAGCTCCATCTGCAGCAAAGGTCAAAGAGAACAGATTATGGTGGTTTGTGCACATGTGCAGAAAAGCAGAAGACAATCTGGTGAAGAAAATTTCGGACAGACTGGAAGAAAGCAAGAGGAAACAAAGGCACCCAGCAAAGAGGTGGCTAGATTATGTGAGAGAAGACCTGCAACAGTCAAGCATAACTTCTGAAGAAGGTAGGAGAGTGGCATTGAATAGGGAGAGATGGTAACAGTTGACACGGCACCCTGACCCCATATATAAAATGGTTAAAAGGGGGTTGATGATAATGATGATGTTGATGATGTCTGCATTGATAGCATGTTTTTTATGTCTAGACGAGGAGGCCATTGACATAAAATCTTACTCGGTTCTACCAATCCCTGGTAGTATCTTAGGATGGGACTTCTCCATTCCAAGGTTTTTGTAACCACTGAGTTGTGACATAAGTTTTACTATGCAGTATGGCTGCATCAGTATTAAAATGTCTCAAGAGAAGCAGACAAGAGTGTCTTTGAATTAGCTCCAGGACTGTTAGAAAATAATGAACATGCCTCATATTCTAAAAGCTAACTCAGTCGTGTTTTGGCTTTATCTGAGTACCTTACCTGCTAATTTGATCTTCAATTGACCCTAAGTATGCAGTTCAGAATGTACATGTATACCCAGCAGATTAAAATTAAATGGATTCCTTAACTTGGCTTAGAAACTTAAATTCCTTTTGTTCAGTATAGATAACAGCTAACAACATGCTTCCTTGATTGTGGCTAAAGCAGCCTCCTGACAGGTAAAGATTTCTGCTCTCCCTGTTTATCAGTGTAAGTGTTGGGCATTTATCTGTTCAACAGACAATAAAAAGTGTGCATAGCAGAACCACAGCTTCTCCATAACTGTTACCTAACCTTCTACCTTCCAAGCTAGCATCCTTTGAGAATCTTAAGGAACATTGTACCATCTCACAAATGAGGGAAATCATGTACCCTCTCAAAAGGGAGGGAACCCCTCTCAAATGTGCAAATTCCTTTTTCAGTATAAATAATCACCTGTGGGGTAGCATGGTGCCCTAGTGCTCAATGTAGCAGACATAGGAGTTCTAGCTGGGTCAGGAGAAAAAATTACGTAGTACAGTAAAATAAATAAACATTTAAATACATTGAGATCCAGACATTCAAGGTTGATGGAGTTACTTATCTATTTGTTTGCTTGTCTATCCAAACAATCAGCAGTGAAAAAGAGGTGTAATAAAATGTTTATCAAGTGTAGAATGTAAATATTTTTTATTTATTCTAATAAAGGGCAATGGTAAAAAGTGTGATAAGCATGTTTGTCTGGTGTACTATTTAAATAACTATTAATTACATTCCTCCCATGCCAGGAAACATTTATCACAGTGTTTATGCCAATAAAAATGTAACACCATTCTAATTATGTCATCAGTTACAGAATGTCTTGTCAAAGTAAAACATACATACAGAGACCACACAGACACACACACACAAACACAAACACACACACACATACACACACACACACACACACACACACACACGCATACAGAAACACACGCACACACATGCAGACACACACAATCCCCCTAAAATAACATTTCTTATGTAAATCAGCTGCATAAATAAATGTGTAAATTAGAATGAACAAAATCAAAAACAAGCAATAAAAAAAGATATACAGATAGGAAGAACTCAGTAAGAAAGCATTATCAGCAAAATCAATCTAATTCGAAATATCTTAATTAATGTTGAACTAACTTAAAAAGTAAATCCAGTAGATTCAAGTGTAATTCTTTCCACTGTAGTAAAATAAGAGAAAAACAATTATTGTAAAAATATTATAATTATCTAAGAACTAGAGTAGAAAACTACTCAGCATACTGCCTTCATAAAAATTTAAAGAAACTGCTTAAAGTTGTACTGAGTATACAACATAAGATTTACTACAGCCTGTTGAAATCAGTAGGAAACAGTATAACTCACACTTAAATAAACAGGAAACAAACAGATAAACTGAAGATATGGGGAATGAATGATCTATGTAATAAGTAAATTATCTTGTACTGTAGGCTATAAGACTATGCCAAAACTTGTTTCCCACATGGTGTCAGGATGTCACATCAACAGTGACAATCATCCATAGCCAATGTTTATACCACCAGGAGGCTGCTACCACTGCACATCTGTGCACATTTTCAGTCATTCCTCAACATTCTACCTCTGTAATGTTTGCACATTTTAACTGTATAAACAATCACCTTAACTCACTCCTATTCATATCAACACAGAAAAAAATCTTTATACCCTGCTTACAAAATTATATATTTATATATTTAAACCAGGCAAAAAACAATTGCAGTCACATACATCAGACTCAGAAGAAAATCTACCAAAATCAGAACAAAAAAGTTAAAGTAATGGAAAATAATCACAGCAGCAACCAACCAATCAAAAATAACATTATTAGCAAAATGGATCTGGATCTAAAATTCATTTATTTACATTCGTTTACTGGTTTAGTACAACTGGATCACCAAAGTAACACCTTTTTAGTGGAGACCCAGTGAGAAAAGCTCTGTACATCAGTGTGAAGATAGACAAGGTGCGGTGGTATAGTGACAGAGTGGCAGTTATCGTTAGATATATTAGACTTATAATTATGTTTAAGTATTTTAAACTTACTTCCTCTGTTCTGTTTCACAATTTTCCCTGTGTTTAACTCTTACTGATAACTTCTCACTCAAATTGCTTCCTGCCTACGTTATTCTTTTCCTCCCGTTCCATCCTCTTCAGGTCAGTGATGGAAAATACTGAAAGGAGTGAAATGAATCACGTATGTAATTGCAAAATAAGGAAAATGCTTTAGAGTTTGTTTTTTTTAACTGGCATCATTGGTTTCTAGTCTTTATATATTTTTTTCTAAGCAACAACATCAGTAATTCAATGCAATGTATATGTGAAATAAACAGTTTCTGTGCAGCTGTTCTCAGCTTTGTTTGTCTTCTGCATTGACAATCACTTGCTGAGTTGTTTGAATTTGTTGGACTGTTATTAACCTGAAACATTAATTTTAAACCAAAGCAATAATAATGAAGTGTAAATTCTATGGAGGTTCAGGGGTTTTACAGATCATGTGCCTCAAACGAGGACAAGGTGCACATACTGAGTCATGAGAGTGAGGAAAATGAGAAACAGCTATGCCTGGAAGCTGAGGAGAAGGAGAGGCAGAAGCAACATGAAAAGGAGATACTGACTCTCGCAGGTCATATGGACATAAAATGTACAAAGAGACATATTATGCAGAACTTTTTAGGCCTAGGATTTCCAGAGATGTAGCAGAGATGTAGCAGGGTACTGCAGGACCTGTGAGCAGTGCCAAAAGGTAGGCAAGGCAGGAGACAAGGTGAAAGCTCCTTTGATGCCTTTGCCTGTGATTGAGGAGCCATGTCAGAGGGTAGCTATTTATATTGTGTGGCCTCTAAGTACCCCAAGTTCCAAAGGGAAAAATATATCCTAGTGGTAATAGATTATGCTACAAGATACCCTGAGGCAGTGGCTTTGTCCTCCACTGAGGCAGAAAAGGTGGCAAATGCTTTGTTAGAGATTTTCAGCAGGGTAGGTTTCCCAAAAAAATACTGACTGACAGAAGTGCCAATTTCATGTCATACCTGCTGGCTTGTCTGTGAAAATACTGTGGCGTGAAGCACCTAAATACCACCCCCTACCATCCCCAGACTAATGGTCTTGTTGAGAGGTTAAATGCTACACTAAAGTCCATGCTATGGGCATTTGCACACCAGTTTAAGAGGGAGTGGGACAAATATTTGCCCCATCTGCTGTTTGCTTACAGAGAAGTTCCCCAGGAATCCACAGGTTTTTCACCCTTTGAGTTGCTGTATGGGCATAGTATGGAAAAGAAGGATGGCAGCACCAGGTTCTGTGTGGACTACAGGAAATTAAATAGTCACAAAGAGTCAGATGCTTACCCCATGCCTAGAACAGATGAAGCCCTAGAGCAGCTGGGTGGGGCTAAGTATCTTACCACCATTGATCTTACCAAGGGTTACTGGCAGGTGCCCTTGACTCCTTGTGCTAGAGAGAGATCAAACTTTGTGACTCCTTTTGGCTTATATGATTTCACAAAGATGCCCTTTAGGATGAAAAATTCCCCAGCAACTTTCCAAAGGCTGGTAGATCATATCCTAGCAGGAGCAGGAGATTTTGCCCTTGCTTACCTAGATGACATTGCCATCTACAGCCATTCCTGGCAAGAGCAACAGAGGGCAGGGTTTACTATTAAGCCCAGCAAATGTCAGGTGGGTATGGCAGAGGTCTCCTACCTGGGACATAGAGTGGGGAGTGGTAAGATCAGGCCAGAACCTGCCAAAGTAGAAGCCATTCAGGCATGGCCTGTACCTGTTACCAAAAAGTAGGTGAGGGCATTCTTAGAGACAGCAGGGTACTACAGAACGTTTGTCCCCAGTACTAGTACTAGTACCATAGCTGCTCCCCTCACAGACCTGACAAGGAAAAACAGGCCAGATAAGGTAGTGTGGGCCACAGCATGTGAGCAGGCATTCCAGAAGCTTACAGAAGCTTTGGGAGGACTCTGTGTTAGCCAGCCAGATTACAGCAAAGAATTTGTTGTGCAAGTGGATGC